>NC_064926.1:295471529-295793811 GCF_023897955.1 Schistocerca gregaria | reverse complement strand
GTTATTCCAGTCTTGTAAGGATCCCACAACGAGCAGCAATACTGCAAAGACGACGGGAAAGCATAGTGTAGGCAATCTATATAATAGATAATGCTCAAGGAAATTAATGAAAAAATAATGGTGTCACACAAAAGAAACATGTTACTTATTGATAACAGGTAGGAGTGTCCGGAGTACGCATGACAATATGGGTACCACACCTCACACGTAGACAGAATAATGTGGAAGACTCATCTAATCTATAACAGAAACATGTCTTCACTATAACAGTCAGATTTACTATCGACGATTAAAACACTTGGAATAAGAAAGTTTCCGACATTTCACTGGTCTCATACGTACATGATTTTATGTATACAGACTGAAGTGATGAGTGAAAATTAGTACCAATGCCGGGAATCTAACCTGTATCTCCTGTATATGTTGGGTGCGTTAGCCACTACGCCATGACTAAGGAATTTATTGCTGGCGCACTCGAAGAAATGTAACTTCGATGGATTGCTCATGCGCTGCCTGCAATATTGTAAGCTACAATAGAATCACAGACCAGACAGCAGTGTCGGCAGCAGTAGTAGTAGTAGCTGGCAGTCCGGTCAGGTCGCTCGAAGAGAGCACTTGTGTCCTGAAGTTCGGACAATGCCGTCCAGCAGTGGTGTTTTGTAGCTCGAGAAGAGCAGTAGAGTTATGGAATTACCGAGGCCGGTACTGGACAACGATGGCGGTGCCTGAGCGATGTAGTATAAGGTCAAAGCCAAATGTTATTGTTCTTTATTGCCACGCGCATATATTAATTGTTACAACCGATTTTTGTACCATTGTTATATCCAAGTCCCATGTAAATGTTTTCAAACATCTTTCAGTAATAATCACTCTTGTAAAGATAACTATTGACAGTCATTCATCTGAATTTAAAGTTTTTACTGATTTCTCCTATCCATAGTTTAGTCGATTGTCGTAAAGCAAATCAGTTGTTTTTCGTACATAACAAAATCTAGCGGCCAGCATTGCACTGGGCTGTGCCACAAAAATTTCTTGTAGGAGCAGATATATACGCGTTAACCGGCGACATCATTGAGATAAGAATTTTCAGTTTATTCAGAATGATTCTTCAGGGCAATGACGCAGCACTGCTGACGTCCACACTTACCAGTTTAGATTCACTGTCAGTTAGTTATTGAAAGGTTACATTAGGAGATTACTTTTGAAAGGTCATGTGTGAGTCACATTTTTGTTGGGAGGTTAGTAACTTTTTTATTGGGAGGTTACGGAATTTATCTGTTGGGATGCTACAAAGTCAAATGTAGCACCGATGAAGTGACCTTGAAGCAGCGCAAAACACAAACCAGCTTGATATAGTCAACTGGCGAGGATAATAGCGGGCAGCAGGACGGGCAACGATGATACAGGTTAAATTGACCGGTCCCGTAAGATATTTCGGTGGCATGAAAGCACACTGACGATAATCATACTGGAAGTTTTGCTGGAAACAGTTAATTTTCTTTAGTAACATTAACTGTACACATTTTTCTAACATTCTGGGTGGTGTCTGTTTGTTCTATATCGTGTCTCCCTACCACTTTCGAGCAACGACGCTCTGAGCGTGTTTTTTAGGGAATTTACTAGTTTGAATTTGGGACCTGTTGCTGGTAAAGAGACGCCAGACCACCCGTGACATGTAGAATTCAGAAGAGTTCAGTGAGGCTAGCGATGATATAACCAAATACTTAATGATTTCAGCGTCATCTCCACTGCACTCCCTGTAAAAGGATCTTAATACTAACTAAATCTAGTCGAAGGGGTTCAAGGCTTTCCTATTTTTAGTTAGCTGGTAAAATAACGTCGAAAAAGCAGTTAAGTTTACCATTGGAAATTTTATTCTACTCACAAAACATAGTTTATAAATTGCACTATTGACAAAATGAAATGTTTTAACACAGGATAGTAAAAACCAACTGCGTTCAACAAAAATGTGAACGAATATTCCCTGAATGGGTTTTCAAGTTCTACAATGGATCGAAGGATGACCTATGCCATATCACATGGTTATGCGGCATCGCGTGTGTTCATTACCTTGTTGGTGTTCGTCAGGGGGCAGCGGCCGGCGCAACAGCCATCCAGCTCGCCTTCTCGGAACTAACTAACTTCTCCTTACTTCTCCTTACTACTATTTACCGAAGTTGGTTTAAAAAAAAACTCTCTGGCTGTGTTTTCATCTGACCAGTCAGGGTCTCAATGTTAACCTTAAGCTCCGTCTACAAAAATTCTGTCTATCCAATGAGAAACGTTATACTTTTCGTGGTGGGGCAAAGTTTTTAAAGTTTTCAACGTAACAGAGACGCAGCTGGTGTGGTACTTTTAGCGTTATCGTAAGATATATACTGTTCTTCTGGAGGGCTCTATCTTTTAAAATGAGCTGGCAGGTGGTCCTAAAGTAACAGTGACGCTAAAAAGTCTCACGCTAAAACTTGCGGGTGGTGTGGCCCTTTTTGTGTTATCGCAAGATCTATACTGTTTTTCTGGAGGGCTGTAGCTTTAAACATGGGCTGGGGGGTGGTCCTTGACGTAACACAGACGCGAAAAAGTCTAACGCAAAAACATGCAGGTTGTGTGGCTCTAGTGGTTAGCTGGCGACGTGGGTATCCAGTCCGTCCATTATCGTAGGGCCTTCTAGCTTAACACGGTTCTGCCCTCGGCCTCTGTTCTCGTTTCTCCCCTCGGAACTGCGTCTGTCTCACGGTGGGAAGGTATGACATGCATTTAGGCATTCTTGTGTTAGTCTGCGGTATTCCATTTGCTCACTCGTTTCTCGTATTGCTTTGGTTAATTTAATGTCACGATTTATTCGGAGCTATGTGACATACTACTGGATTTGCTTATCATGTCAGGGTTTTCATGGAAGGTGTTGGATTTGCCTGACACCTTACATGTTTGTACACAATTCCAACTACATTGTCGGTATCATCCGCAGTAACAGCTACTTAAATTTGATTTTGGTAGGTGCAAAGTACAGCCCACATTGTAATTACAATATTGGTCATAGTAATATGTCATTGGCCAAAGAGAAGAAAGAGCCCTGTCGAGTCAGGTGCAGAAGACTGACTCTCAGGAGTAATACCTTACGGTGACCAAAGCCTTATTAGTAGTTTTGAGAGAAGTAGTCTGAAGCCCGTAGTACTGATCTCGATGTTATTTGAGTGTTGTATCGTCCATTTCAGGGCCAGAGGCTTCCAATAATCTGGCAGTGCTGAATCGGAAACAAGCAACTTGACTTACAGGAAAAACTCCATATGGTAGTCGCTTAGAGTGAAGCTGGCTGGTGCCTCTAGTATTGATTAGAGACACTATTTGTATCTAGCATAGCCAATGTGAGTGTATTAGTGTTCCAATAAATTGGCAGTGCTGCATCAGGATGAAGCGTCTCGACTCTCACGAGTAGTTTCGTACGGTTACCATACCCTCGTTAGATGCTTGGGGAGAAACTGGCAGGAGCCTGTACTATTTCATGACGAAATTCGTGTGTTGCATCGTGAATGATAGGGTGCAAGGGTTCCAATAAACTGGGAGTGATGCATTGGAAAGAAGCAACTTGACTCCCAGGAGAAGTTCCATTCGGTGTCTGTAGCCGCATTTATTGCTTGGAGAGATTCGGCTGGAGCCTGTAGTATTGAGTGCGCGAGGGTTCAAATAAACTTGCAGAGGGGCATCGTAATCAAGAAACTTGACTTCCACGAAAAGTTTATGCGGTGACTGGAGCCACATTAGTCTTGGCGAGAAGTCGGCTTTAGCCCATACTCTTGTATCGCGACGTAATTACCGTTGCATCGCCAAGTTGAGGGTGCGAGCGTTACAATAAACTGACAGTGGAACATTGGAAACAAGGTACTGGACCCCAAGGAGAAGTTCCATATGGTGACTTAGCCGAGATAGTCGTTCGGAGAGAAAGACTGAAAATAGCTCATGAAGCAGTTTAGAAGACACTTTCAAGTGGTTCACACAAACAGTCTTCGACTAGTTTTCACGCTGACAATATGTAGTCATTACGAATGAATATTTTATAGTGTTCAAATTAATTTAAGCGATTGGTAAACCTCAGCATACATTTCTACATAAATTCGCGAGTATGCGGTCCCGAGCTACTAACTGCATAGTCTTGGACTAGTTTTCGCCGGGGCACCACGCATGTACAGTGAACGGAATATATTTCCACGTAAAAGTAATTATTAGAGTAAAGATATCATTGGAGAACGTTTAGGTACGAATTCGCAAAATTAGACTTGAAATTGTTTTTAATTTGTTTGCAGACAGTTTTATGGATATGAAATGGCGCTCTGTAAGTGAAATTTAGAATTCTAAAATTTACATTCAAATATTCCCACTTCATTGGATCTAAAGACTGTTTCTTTTCCATTCTTTCTCATTAATAAGAGGTGGCATCTCGCTATTCTGAGGCTAAATAGCGTTTAGGATTTCCCATTTGCAATTCTGTTATTCAAAGTCTGCTAAGTGGTTGCGCAGAGTTTCGGATTAAAAGTTTACCATGTGTGACATTGATGCAGCGTTACAAGACCAACAGAGGTGAGGTAAGCTAACCTCTTAAGAGTGAATTAGGTAATTTGCAGGCGTGAAGGGCGTTCTCTTTATGAGCTGATCAACATAACCCTCACACGCAACGATTCATGAAGAACGCGATAATTCTTGTGGAATTGTTAGTGTTCATGAACTGTTTGTGTTTATGTTGCTGGAACAACCCCTTACCTCACCCTAATTAATCAGTTACCAAGGAAGGTTAGGGACTGTTACACTTGAAGTCAATTATATGGGGTAACAGCTAATAGTCTGTGAATGACTCTCGTGGCGGAGCAGTTTAATTTATGAATGTCAAATTGCTGTATTTGGCACCTCTTTACGGAGAAACAACCGACGGACTTTGAATGATTCGTGTGACAAGAAATATTTTGAACAGTGGATTTTACGTGTGTATTTTCAACATGGTGTAATTGAGGTGATGATAAGTGTTCGAAAAACACATGTGAACTTCGTATACTAACACTGAATAATCACTAGTTTCTATGAGTATGAACTATTTTCAAAAACTAATAATACGTTTTGCAAAGTTAATTACTTTCAATATTGACACATTGAGAATGATTTTGAACTTTTATTGAGGTTTATGTTGTTACTGACGTTAAATATTGCGAGTATTACCTTTGGAAATGTTAATAACAGACAGTCAATGATAGCAGAAGATACCAATTGTAAGCTGTTGTGGAACATTGCAGGTATAATGAAGCACGAGTGGAATTTTATTGCCACGATATTAATCTGATGATGGCGTGCAAACTGCGAGTAGAGCTGAGCGACGAGATAATCGGAGAGCATGTGTGACTTTGAGTGCGAAAACAACAGAGGGCACTACCGGTGACTGACGATGATCCGGCCGGCAAATGAAATTAGCGGCTATGCGGCAACTTGGTGGCGTCAGGGGCACTTAGCGAATGGCATGCACGACGTCAAGAGTGGCAGGCAGCAGCGGAGAGCTGCCGCCGACTGAAAGGGCGCTGTCTGGGTTGGACGGACTCACGCGGCTTAAGCCTCACGACACCGTGGAGATGGCGTCTGACTTCACCGTAATTAATGTAAGTCGTATTTACACAATTATTAAACAAATTCGGCGAAACCAGAGATGAACTGAAACAAAGTAAAAAGTATTTGTGAAAATAATTTCGTAGGGAATGTAAAGTAACTACTGATAAAAATAACAACTGAACAAGTAAGCTGAACAGAGTTTTTGAGCCAAATTAAAAAAATGAGACCTGAAGTGAGAGATATATAAATGTTTTAATGGCTAGGAACATAAATACTGAAAATAACGAATTAAATGCCGAAAGGAAACCTCAGAAGTTATTCATGATCTGAATAATGCACAGGAAAAGCGATAAATTGGGAAAGAATGAAGTGCGGAAGTAAGCATTAATGTCAGTGAGACCGTGTAGCTCAGGATGGGGCAGGCTAGATTCAAAAAATGGCTGTGAGCACTATGGTCATCAGTCCCCTAGAACTTAGAACTACTTAAATTTAACTAACCTATGCAGTAAATGAAGCAGGCAAAAAGGAATACAAACGTCTCAAAAATGAGGTTGACAGGAAGTGCAAAATGTCTAAACAGGGATGGCTAGAGGACAAATGTAAGGATGTAGAAGCTTATCTCACTAGGGGTAAGATAGATACTGCCTACAGGAAAATTAAAGAGACCTTTGGAGAGAAGAGAACCATGTGAATGAATATCAAGAGCTCAGATGGCAGCCCAGTTCTAAGCAAAGAAGGGAAGGCAGAAAGGTGGAAGGAGTATATAGAAGGTTTATATAAGGGCGATGTACTTGAGGACAATATTATGGAAATGGAAGAGGATGTAGATGAAGACGAAATGGGAGATACGATACTGCGTGAAGAGTTTGACAGAGCACTGAAAGACCTGAGTCGAAACAAGGCCCCCGGAGTAGACAACATTCCATTAGAACTACTGACGGCCTTGGGAGAGCCAGTCATGACAAAACTCTACCAGCTGGTGAGCAAGATGTATGAGGCAGGCGAAATACCCTCAGACTTCAAGAAGAATATAGTAATTCCAATCCCAAAGAAAGCAGGTGCTGACAGATGTGAAAATTACCGAACTATCAGTTTAATAAGCCACGGCTGCAAAATACTAACGCGAATTCTTTACAGACGAATGGAAAAACTGGTAGATGCAGACCTCGGGGAGGATCAGTTCGGATTCCGTCGAAATGTTGGAACACGTGAGGCAATACTGACCTTACGACTTATCTTAGAAGAAAGATTAAGAAAAGGCAAACCTACGTTTCTAGCATTTGTAGACTTAGAGAAAGCTTTTGACAATGTTGACTGGAATACTCTTTTTCAAATTCTAAAGGTGGCAGGGGTAAAATACAGGGAGCGAAAGGCTATTTATAATTTTTACAGAAACCAGATGGCAGTTATAAGAGTCGAGGGGCATGAAAGGGAAGCAGTGGTTGGGAAAGGAGTGAGACAGGGTTGTAGCCTCTCCCCGATGTTATTCAATCTGTATATTGAGCAAGCAGTAAAGGAAACAAAACAAAAATTTGGAGTAGGTATTAAAATTCATGGAGACGAAGTAAAAACTTTGAGGTTCGCCGATGACATTGTAATTCTGTCAGAGACGGCGAAGGACCTGGAAGAGCAGTTGAACGGAATGGACAGTGTCTTGAAAGGAGGATATAAGATGAACATTAACAAAAGCAAAACGAGGATAATGGAATGTAGTCAAATTAAATCGGGTGATGCTGAGGGAATTAGATTAGGAAATGAGACACTTAAAGTAGTAAAGGAGTTTTGCTATTTAGGAAGTAAAATAACTGATGATGGTCGAAGTAGAGAGGATATAAAATGTAGACTGGCAATGGCAAGGAAAGCTTTTCTGAAGAAGAGAAATTTGTTAACATCGAATATAGATTTATGTATCAGGAAGTCGTTTCTGAAAGTATTTGGAGTGTAGCCATGTATGGAAGTGAAACATGGACGATAACTAGTTTGGACAAGAAGAGAATAGAAGCTTTCGAAATGTGGTGCTACAGAAGAATACTGAAGATAAGGTGGATAGATCACGTAACTAATGAGGAGGTATTGAATAGGATTGGGGAGAAGAGAAGTTTGTGGCACAACTTGACTAGAAGAAGGGATCGGTTGGTAGGACATGTTTTGAGGCATCAAGGGATCACAAATTTAGCATTGGAGGGCAGCGTGGAGGGTAAAAATCGTAGAGGGAGACCGAGAGATGAGTACACTAAGCAGATTCAGAAGGATGTAGGTTGCAGTAGGTACTGGGAGATGAAGCAGCTTGCACAGGATAGAGTAGCATGGAGAGCTGCATCAAACCAGTCTCAGGACTGAAGACAACAACAACAACAACAAGGACATCACACAACACCCAGTCATCACGAGGCAGAGAGAATCCCTGACCCCGGCGGGAATTGAACCCGGGAACCCGGGCGCGGGAAGCGAGAACGCTACCGCACGACCACGAGCTGCGGACGGACAGGCTACGGTTACGATTGTGGACTGGGCCGTAACTAGTTATTCTCGCTTGCACAACAAATACGTAAACTTTACGTAAAAAATTAAAATTTTAAAACCTTCTCTTAAAAAAAACCCAATTGACTTTATGACGTCTGAAGACCTTATCACAAAAAATTCCACAATTTTAGGGCCGAAGGCCACCAACAATAACCTCAAACACTAAACGGCTGAAGGCCTGAATTAGAAGTCGGAAGAACAATTCCAAAAAGCACGTATTAGGATAAATACTTCGTCTTAAAACAAACTGTAACACGGTTGAAGGCCTTAAAGTAGTGAAATTATAACTCGGCTGAAGGCCATAAACAATTTCAAATAAGAAACAACTGAAGGCCTGAATCATAAGTCTCGAAAACAATTTCAAATTGCACTTTTAAAATTAATACCTTGCTTTTTAAACAAGTTTGCTTATGAAAACTTACTGTAACCCGGCCCAAGGCCTTACAACGAAAGAAGTGAAAATATAATTCGGTTGAAGGTCACACCAACTATAATTAGAAAATTACAAATATCCTTAAAACAACCATCACAAACGAAGGAATCAGGACAACCAGTTCTCAGCTAGGGTTCCAAATTTCAGTCTGGGAAGCTAACTCAAACATAAGGTAAGGTGAGTCAGGCAGCCAAGAGTTGTACTCACGTAAGAGGATGGCAACTCAAACTAGGGGCAGCTTAAGCACTGACAGACCGACTAACCAATCCACCTAACGTCCGATCACCCGGTACAACGATGGAATATTTTTAAGCTTTGCCACTCACGGGCAGACAAGGCGAGCAGACGTAGTGGCGCCAGTGAACACACTAAGAATATGAGACGCCATTATCGCTATTACAAGTTGCCAAGTTATGAACGGCATCAACGCGAGCCGCACTCGACTCAGTCAGACCTAGATGTCGTACTTAAAAATAAGAGAACAGAATCATTTAAAGGAGAAACAGAGGTAACATATCTCGAAAAATGTATTAGAAGAGTAAACAAAGTAATGTAAATGTTGAAATTATGGAAAATGAATTTGATTGTTGTACAGTGAAGAGTAGTAATAGATTAATGAAGCACTCAGGTAAATGTATGAGATGCATGTAAACAAGTAGGTTTGTGAGGAAGCCAGTAGTGTTCTTGACATCTGCTTTATTTGCAGAAAAAATATAACTTTATTTTATCTGATATGCAACAGTCTTTATTGTATGTTCTCACAACTTCAGAATATTCGCAGGAAGCAGACATATCCATTAAATGTCACGAAGTATGCGCACAGAGCGATGGAAGTGCAATGACCACATAAAATTAATCGCAGGTAAGGCAGATGCCGTAATGAGAGTAGCTGGGGGATTCCTCAGGAAGTGTAGTCCACCGATAAAGAAAGTCGCTTACAAAACCATCGTTCGACCAATACTTGAAAATTCCTTGTCAGTCTGGTACCAACAATACAGACGACAGAAGAACTAGGGAAGATACAAAGAAGACCGGTTCATTTCGTCGCAGTTTTCCATTTAGAAAGCAAGAAAGTGCCACGGAAATGCCCATCCAACTCCAGTGGAAGACGTTTCGCATTAAGGTGTGTTTACTACAAACAGTCCTGCTGGAAGAACGTCCGCAACTGAGCATTATAGCAGAGGTTGAAAAAACCGCTTCAGTTGTAAATTGCTTTATTTTCACGCGACCGGTTTCGGACTGTTACTTCCCATCCTCAGGTGTTACTCCCTGTTCTGCGCTCATAGGCAGCACACGGCGCCCCGTACACGGGACCACAGCACAGCTACGACACCTGAAGATGGGCTTGTAACGGTCCGAAAATGCTCGTGTGAAAATAAAGTAATTTATAACTGAAGCGGTATTTTCAACCTCTGTGTATTTTACTGTTAAAATTCCGAGACCATACATTTACAGTAGAATATATGATTACTTTGGTTCCTCCCACTCCGTCCTACGAATAAAGTTAAAGTAAAATAAGCGTTTGAAAGTAAAGATAGAGAGGCTCGAATTCACACTGAGCGCTACCATCAATGGATCCGTCTTCTTAATGTTGAGGATTGGATGAGGAAAACAGGTTACTGACAGTCGTTCAAAGCGTACCCTCCATCATACATCACAAGGTGTCTGCGGAATGTGACAGTAGAGTATAGTTAGTTATATTTACAGCACACATTTTCTAGTTTTCCTAGTTCTGTAAACTATGAGAAACTGGGTCACATTTTTGAGCATCCTGTAGAATGAAACAGAACTGAATACAAAAATATATTTCCTTTTTTATTTATTTACACGTGAAGTTCCGTAGGACCAATTTGAGGAGCAAATCTCCAAGGTCATGGAACGTGTTAGTACATGAAATTGCAACATAAAAGTAATTACAGATAAAAATGAAATGTTATAAAAAAAAACAAGTTTCAATAAACCGAGCTAACAATATAGCTTAAGAATCTGTTTAATTTTTCAAGGAACTCCTCAACAGAATAGAAGGGGTGACTCATGAGCAAACTCTTCAGTTTCGATTTGAAAGCGAGTGGATCACTGCTAAGATTTTTGAATTCTCCTGGTAGCTTATTGAAACTGAATGCAGGAATATACACTACACCTTTCTGCGCAAGAGTTAAGAAAGTCCAGTCCAAATGCAGGTAGGATTTCAACTGAGTGTTAACACTGAGCAAAAGGTGCTTATTCTTGGAAATAAGCTGCTACTGTTAACAAGAAACGACAGTAAAGAATATATATATATATATATATATATATATATATATATATATATATATATATATATATATATATATATACTGAGAGGCCAATGTCAAAATACCCAGACTTGTGGACAGAGGTCGACAAGAGGTTCGCGAACTTATTTCACACACAGAACCGCCCGTTTCTAAGCCAAAAATATTCTTTGAGAATGGGAAGAGTTACCCCAAAATATAATACCATATGACATAAGCGAATGAAAATAAGCAAAATAGACTAATTTCCGTGTCGAACGATCACGTACTTCAGATATCGTACGAATAGTAAAAATGGCAACATTAAGTCTTTGAACAAGATCCTGAACATGTGCTTTCCACGACAGTTTACCACCTTTCCGAACATCTAGAAACTTAAACTGTTCAGTTTCACTGTTCATACACCCAGTCTGTCAAATTAAAACGTCGAGTGTGTTAGAAAGTGCAAAAACTGAGTATTACTGTGATTCTGCGTTAGTTTATTTTCTATAAGCCATGAACTTATGTCATGAACTGCGCTGTTTGAAACCGAGGCAATGTTGCACACTACATCCTTCACTATCAAGCTAATGTCATCAGCAAAAAGAAATATCTTAGAGTTGCCCGTAATACGAGAGCTCGTATCGTTTATATAAATAAGGAAAGGGAGTGGCCCCTACACTGACACATGTTTCATTTGTGTCGCTCTGGTGTCAAACACCGCAAATGACGAAGGCGCGCGTCTCTTAGCGCCGCGTTTGGAACTGTGAATACAGACGTGCGGATAGCATCAGCGAGACACGCCGTATTACAGAGGTCCGTTCAAAGCGCCAGGAGGGCGCCTCTGGAGATAAAGGGGGTATTACCGCTCGCCGCGTATTACCGGGCTGTTTCGCCGGTGCTGCACTGATCCGCTGTCCCCTCGTCAGCTACGGGCGCCGCGGTATTGTCGCGTTTACACATTGACAGCGGGCACCTCCTAATCCCCCACCAGACAGAGCCCCCGCGGCGGCGGCGGCGCTGACGTGTCTGCCTGCCCAATGGCGTAGCGAGCCCCATGCTGTGCTGTTGGCTACCTCCCACGCTGCACTCCCACTGAGAGGAGCGAGCAAGTAAGCCTCTGTGTTTGAAGGCTTAAAGATGGTCTTCGAGGACTAACAACAGACGATTCCACTAAATGTGCATCAAACCAACCAACGGCTATAGCTTCTATGCACAGAGGTGACCAGTGGATAGTCATTGGATAGCGATATGCACATATAGCGGTAGTGCCGTGTACACAAAGTATAAAAATGCAGTGGACTGGCGGAGCAGTTATATGCTTTCAGGTGAATCATGTGAAAAGTTTTCCGACGTCATTATGGCTGCCCGACAGGAACTGACAGTCTTTAAACGCGGAATGGTAGCTGAAACTAGTTGAAACCTCACACCAGGGACAACGCAGTGTCAGACGACCTTCACTTAACGACTGCGAGCAGCGGCGTCTGAGTAGAGTTGTCAGTAGTAACAGACGATCAACACTCCGTGATAACCGCAGAAATCAATGCACGACGTACTACGAACGTATGCGTTAGGACAGTGAGGCGATATTTGGAGTTAATGAGCTATGGCTGCAATTCTTTCGGTAACAGCACGATATCGCCTGCAGAGCCTCTCCTAGGCTCGTGAACATCCCGATTGAATTGTAGGCGACTGGAAAACCGTGGCCTCGTCAGATAAATCCTGATTTCAGTCGTTAAGAGCTAATAGTAGGTTTCGGGGGTGTCCGGAACCGCGCGACTGCTACAGTGGCAGGTTCGAATCCTGCCTCGAGCAAGGATGTGTGTGATGTCCTTAGGTTAGTTAGGTTTAAGTAGTTCTAAGTTCTAGGGGACTGATGACCACAGATGTTAAGTCCCATAGTGCTCAGAGCCATTTGAACCATTTTTGTTTCGGGTGTGACGCAGACTCACGAAGCCATTGAGTCAAGGTGTCAACAAAGCACTATGCACGGTAGTGATTGTTCCATTACGATGTGGGCTATGTTTACATGAAATTGGTTGGGTCCTCCGGTCAAACCGAACTAATTATTCACTGCAAATGGCCATGTTCGGTTGCCTGGAGGCCATTTGCAAACATTTGTGCATTTCATTCTCCCAAACAACGATGGAATTTTAAGTTTAACAATCTTCCATGTCACAGGGCCACAACTGTTCTCTCTTGGTTTGAAGAACATTCTGGGGAATTCCAGCGAGTGATATGTTCACGTAGATCAGCAGTCATGAATCCCATCCAACATTCATGCGACATGATCGAGAGGTCAGTCAGTGTACAAAATCCT
This sequence comes from Schistocerca gregaria, assembly GCF_023897955.1. NCBI lineage: Eukaryota > Metazoa > Arthropoda > Insecta > Orthoptera > Acrididae > Schistocerca > Schistocerca gregaria. The sequence goes on along the minus strand of NC_064926.1, from coordinate 295,780,697 downwards.
ACACCGGCAACGTTTTATCAATTATAGCTCATTATTCTACTGCTGACTTCCTGCTACCTGTTGAGTAGCTGCACTATAAAGGGCAAAAGGAGATCCGTTTCGATACTGGAAGGAATCCAAAGACTTTTCTCATCCCACTGTATAGATAACTTCGCTTGAGCCTCTTCTAAATGGACTACACGTTAAAAGACTCCCAACAAATTTTCGAAGGGTTGTCGTAAAGTACGAGGGTAGTCAAATGAAAATCTAGAAAGTGGTATTAGAAATGGAAATTTTATCGTCATTTATCTTTAAGTTGGCCGTACTCTTATTCACGATATAAGGCATATTCCGCACGTGACATCATATTAAAGAGAAACAATGCGGTCGCAGTAAAAGCTCAGAATGGCTGCCCCATCTGTGAGTTGCACCAAGATAAAGCACCTTTCTGTCATACGTTTTCTGTGCAGTGGTGGTACGAAATCTGTTGATGAATGAAGGCCCAGTATGGCAGCGCAGGTGTGTAATTGCAGCAGGTCTATGAGTAGAACAGGAATTTGGGAAAAGGTGTGAACTCTGGCACAGAAACCCAGCACCCACGTCACGCGCACCACATTCTGACAGTATAGTAGGTTGTAACAGTTGAAGCTATTGTGATAGAAAATCTCCTTGCGATAATGTGTGGTGGATGAAATTGCCGAAAAACTGAACGTTAGTCGTGGCCCAGCACATCGCACCATTCGTGGAGTTCTTGAATTTCACGAAGTATGATGCACGCCACAGCAGCTCACTCCAAAACGGAAAGATTAATACACTGCCACATCCACCATACTCACCAGACCTCGCACTGAGAGATTGCAACGTATTAGGACCACCCAACAAATGTCGTGTGACTAGGGCCTCCCATCGGTTAGACCGTTCGCCAGGTGCAAGTCTGTCGATTTGACGCGACTTCGGTGACTTTCGCGTCGATGGGGATGAAATGACGATGATTAGGACACCACAACAGCCAGTCTCTGAGTGGAGAAAATCCCCGACCCAGCCGGGATTCGAACCCGGGCCCTTAGGATTGACATTCTGACGCGCTGACCACTTTTTTTGTTTTAATACTTTTTCTCATTCGTTCGTTGTACCTGCTCAGGGCGGACGTCGTAAGACACCCGTTTCGGTTCGTTGTTGATCGGTGAACTCAGTTTTTTTATTGCAGATGGCAACTAACCCGCTTACCGTACACGCTGAGCTACTGTGCCGGACTTTTTCTTTTTCTCTCATTTTGTTCGTAATTGATCGTTGTATCTGTTCGGGGTGGACGTCCTATGACACTTGTTCAAGTTCATCGTTGATCCATTAACTTAGTTTTTATTACAGAGGGCAGCTAACCCTCTGACCGAACTCGCTGAGCTACCATGCCGGTATCACTCAGCTACCGGAGGCGGACACGACCACTCAATGAGGTGATGGGAGGAACGTAATTTAGTTTCGATGAACCGATGAAGATGTGCAACAGGCGGCACATGAAAGGCTTGCGCAAGCGACCAAATAAATTTATTTTCTAAGGAATATGTGCAGTTTCAACGTGGTACGTACGCGTATCGAACGACAAGAAACCAGAGCCGAAAAAGAATAGTGTAAGTTGGCTGTTTACGTTTTCTTATTGGTAACGCCACGTAGAGCTCTGTATGAAAAATCACTGGCTGTGCCGTGTGCAGTCTGTGGCTGGTTTGCATTGTTGTCTGCCATTGCAGTGTTGGGCAGCGGCAGCTGGATGCTAAGAGCGCGTAGCGTTGAGCAGTTGGAGGTGAGCCACCAGCGGTGGTGGACGTGGGGAGAGAGATGGCGGAGTTTTGAAATTTGTAAGAATTGGTGTCACGAACTGATATATATATTATGACTATTAAGGTAAATACATTGTTTGTTCTGTATTAAAATCTTTTATTTGCTAACTATGCCTATCAGTAGTTAGTGCCTTCAGTAGTTTGAATCTTTTATTTAGCTGGCAGTTGTGGCGCTCGCTGTATTGCAGTAGCTTGAGTAACGAAGATTTTTGTGAGGCAAGTGATTTGTGAAACGTATAGGTTAATGTTAGTCAGGGCCCTTCTCTTGTAGGGATTATTGAAAGTCAGATTGCGTTGCGCTACAAACTATTGTGTGTCAGTTGAAGCACAGTCGTGTATAATTTTTCTAAGGGGCCGTTTCAATAGGCTTGTATTGCTCTTTCGTTTAACAGCAAATTTTAAAAAGTGTTTAACGTTTTCATCTGACTTTCCTTCCTAACACTTCGAAAAATAAAAATTTTTAAGTAAAATTTTATTTGTTTGCAGGTAAAGGAAAACACAGAAGAATGACGAAGTTATCATTTTAAAATTAATTTGTTTTGAAAATAGTAGTACTTCCTTTACATGTATGAATAGAATGACTTGGTTTTATAATTTCCTATTTTTATATAATCGCAAGAGTTTAGTTAATTTTACAAACTAATCCAAAAGAGTCGTCTTATCGCAGTACCGTGGTGAGATGTTTGACCATAGGGAAAGCTAAAAATATCGATAAAAGTAGAAAGCTGCTTTATTCATAGACAATATATCACAGCACATTATTTAATGAAATGTTGTAATTACCTACATTTACTGTTAAACAGTATACAACGAAACCAGCATAGAGGGATCCTATGGTTGTCAGGGTAGCAAGGTGTAGAATGGAGGGGATGGGGAGTTGTCAGACACCTGCAGGAGACAGCAAGACATTGATGCTGGTAGCAAGGCGAATTTATGAAGCTGATGCTATATCAGTAAGCGCTGACACCAGCACTTCTCTCAGTCCTGGCCGATCAGCAGTGGGAATCGACGTCACAGAAGGTTGTTGACTGGACACAGCTTGGCCAACAGAGTACCAGGACACTTGTCGACGACGTGTATCGTGTCCTGGGAAGGGCAACACTGCGCAATATTGCAGGAATCCCGAAGATTTACGCCATGGTCTCTCAGTGAGAGGTCAGCAAGCAACGCCAGTATGTGGTCATGGATGCAGGTACGGAGGCGACAGCTACTGCACTCCTACGGGATGATGGTAGGCTGGCAGGTAGCCAGATACCACCATGAAGTACTCAAGAGAGCATAGTCATATGAGTCATCCAAGTCTTTTCCTATGTGAAGGTGGAGTCGAGATCACAGTAGCCCGTGATAGACAACTCCTCCTGGCTGCCCAGCCTGTTACGTCGTAAGTCGAAGTCGTATAGGCAGATCGCCGATGTAATGTCATTGATGGAACTTCAAGGCAGGACAGCTGTCAATTAATAGTTGGGGTGTCTGTAATATTTGTAGTGATCGGTGTGTGTCAATGAAGTTTCCATGGGGCAAGAATGACCGAATGTGGCCTAGTTTTCTGGACCCGGCAGAGTAAAGCCACTCTTGCATATGACTTAAACATACTTGGTTATTTACTTCCTGCAGTGTGTGGCAATTAACGTGGCGGTGTGCCCATGCTGTACGCGATACCAACTCTACTTTCTTGCGGGCAATCCATTCTAGAAACTGCATGGTAGCCAGCCTTGGCTACAGATCTGATGTTTACGGCAGCCATGGTAAACTTTAAAATTTTGTACATATCCCCATAATACCAACGGCAGTTTTATGGGAATCGATACAAAAACCGTGTGTTTCATTCCAAACATTACACACAAGCATTAATTCCTCAACTTGTAATAGTTGCCGCTATGTATGGTATTCGCAACACGCCGTTCATTCCTCTCCTTGAGGATCAACACAGTGTCGCACTCTACTTTCTCCGGAGGATCCTCCGGTGTTTTAAACTTTCTTGTCGCACATTACGTGATTCATTATAAACCAACATGAATTTCATATGATCTTATCAAAATATTTGCAGGTTGTTTGCTTTTAACTCTCAGGTTTTTGTGCACAGTTTTTCTTCTGGCAGGAGCTTAAACCAAAATTATTTCGGCGCTGTTCCAGTCCGATGTTATTGTCGTCCTTGTGATCTTCAGTCCGAAGACTTGTTTGATACAGCTCTCCAAGATGGTCTATTCAGTGCAAGCCTCTTCATCTATGAAAAACTGCTTCAACCTACATTTGAACTTGCTTACTGTACTCACGCCTAGGTCTTCCTCTACAGCCTGTCCCTCCCACATCTTCCCAAATTACCAAACTGACGATTTCTTGAATCATGAGAGTGCCTCCAATGAATCCCTTCTTTTTTTTTATCAAGTGGTACCTTAAATTTCTTCTTCCCCAATTAGCTTTAGTACGTCCACATTAGTTGCTTGATCTACCCATCTGATCTTCAACTTTCTTCAGCAATGTCCTACTTAAATAGCTTCTACTCTCTTCTCTTCTAGTCCGTCTTCCGCATTTCATATGCATACATTAGACAGATGCATTGTAAACGGCTCCCTTTCACTTAGGTGCATATGAGATGTTAACAAGTTCCTCTTCTTCAGAAACGTTGTTCTTCCTATTGGCTGTCTGCATTTTATATGTTCTCTACCTCGGACAACATCAGTTAATCTGCTTCATATACAGGATACATTTAATAGCTCATTTCCTAATCTAATTACCTTACCATCTGATTTATTTTGCCAATATTCCTTTACTCTTGGTTAACTTGAATGAATAGTCCTCACATAATCTCTTTGCTAGACGTCGTCCAATCCGTGCAATAGCTCATCCAAGTCCTTAGCTGTCTCTGACAGAACTGCAATTTCTTCTTCCTTAACTCCAATCTCTTCCAAATTTACTTCTTGATCTCTCTTAATGCTTGCTCTGTGTGCAGATTCAGTAACATCAGGAGCAGACAACGAAACTGTGTTACTCTTTTATCGACTACAGCTTCTCCTCCATGTGCAGCTGATGTCTGGTTTCTCTAGAAGTTTAACGTTTCGGTCCCTGTATTTTTTCCCCTTTATCTTTAAAAGTTTAAAAAGTCTCGTCCAATCCACATTGCCAAAGGCTTCCTGTAAATATATAAATTCTACAAACTTCTGTTTGTTTCTTCCAAACTGTCTTTTTAGATAAGACGTTGAATTAGTACGGACTGACGTGTCCCTACATTTCTCCAGAACACAAACCGATTTTCCCCGATATCGGCTTCTATCAGTATTTTCATTCCTCTGTAAAACGTTTGTGTATACATTTTGCAACCACGACTCATTAAATAGTTAATAAGTGTTCACACTTGTCAGAACCTACCTCCATTGGAATTGGAGTAATTACATTATTCTTGGCGTCTGGAAGTATTTCTCCTATCTCATATATGTTGCGCACTAGGTTTAATAGTCGTAGCACTGACAGATCTCCCAAGAACCACAATAATTCTGAAGGAAGGTCATCGTCTACCGGACCCTTGCTTCCACTCGTCTTTCAGTACATTGTCAGATTCTTCTCGCAGTATCACATATTCCACCTCTTCTTCAACAGCTTCGTCTTCCCTCTCTATAATAGTGTCATCGAAGTTCCTGCTCCTTTAGAAACACTGTATGTATTCCTTCCATCTTTCAGCTTTCTCTTCTACGCACGGCTCACCATATGAGCTTCTCATATTCATACAGAATACTCTTGGTAGCTCATTTCCTGCATCTCTTTTCTAGACACCATTCAATTCGTTCAGCTGCTCTTCCATGTCCCTAGCTGCATCTGACAGATTCCAGTATTCCTTGCACCTTTCAGCTTTACCTTCTACGCTTAGTACTGGCTTACCTTATAAGCTTTTGGTATTAATACAGCTCCGTGTCTTATCTCCAAAGGCATATTGTCGGCAGACGATGGTTGAAGTGATCGCTATGGAAAGCAGAAATCTACAGTTACCGGTTTTCGAATGCCAGCCCCTGTTTTTGCCACAACCACAGCAGGACCTTCATAGATATTGGTCAAGGGCCTGAAGACGGCGTAGTATATAGCCAAAACTAGTGGTAAAATAAAATATGTTTCAAAACTAGATGGCTGAAAGGTGTTTGGTTTAACAAACAGTATCTAACAGCCGAGTCCTGCAACCATCTCTGAAAAGATGGACATAGAGAAATGCATCTTCATTATTCTTAAAAGTGACATCCGTCTTTTTCCATAGTCACCCCTGGACCATAGAAGAGCGGTTTATTGAAGATAAAAGTTCTTCATCTTGCTCTACTTGAAGTTCGTCAGGAGACTGATTAGAAGTTGCTGTAGTTTGTCCTGTAGATGTTCCTGTCAGTTTTTATATGGCCCATAACAAGAACACGATCTGTCTTCTTCACTGCTGAAAAATCATGTCCGCTAATCGCAACGGGATTTTAAAGCTCGGTTCCACTTTCCTTGAACTCATGAACTGCGTTACCGACTGTATCTCCTTTCAATACTCAACGATCTGTAAATACTTAACAGATGATGGGGTTGTCAATTTCGCCTTTGATCTTACACCAGCTGGCTGTGTTAAAAGATTTAGGTGTAGGATTAGCAAGACATAAATGACTGTAAAATTGTTACTGAGTGACACTGTCGGGCGCAGGAAAGTGAACTAAAATCTCTACATTATCATTCCATTACAGTATGTCTAAAGCTGTGAAAATGATAAATGCCCTGAAAATAGCCAGCCGTCGTGACCGAGCGGTTCTAGGCGCTTCAGTCCGGAACCGCACGACTGCTACGGTCGCAGGTTCGAATCCTGCCTCGGGCATGGATGTGTGTGCTGTCATTAGGTTAGTTAGGTTTAAGTAGTTCTGAGTTATGGGGGACTGATGACCTCAGATGTTAAGTCTTATAGTGCTGAGAGCCATTTGAACCATTCCAACCTGAAAATTATAACGCGTCAGCCAAAAGACGCGACAGTTGCCAAACACACACTGAACTGGCGATTTATTGTGTCTCACTTCATGGAAATTAACTGCACCCTAATTCCAACTTATGAAATGCACTGGGTCCCGAGTGACGAAGCTATTATATATAAGCGGAAGTGAAGAGGCGAGCAATCCACAGCTGCTAATTGTTCAACAGAAGCCCGAGTGTGGGCTAAAACTACTAATATGCTGCACAAGGGGATTCCTCCCACCATCGTTCACACCTACAAGTGGTATTCTATCCATGTTAATCCTTGCGTAATAACACATCGATTTTAATTCTTCTTGAATTTATCACCCTCTGATCTAACAGGTCTCGATTGTTTTTAAATTTACATACATCTCAAAATTTAAAACATCTCTAGAAATTATGGGACCTACAAATTCCATCAGTTAAGTCTCTTTGAGTTCTCACTCTTCACCCAAAGTGACCACTACCGAAACTCTACTAACATACACCTCCTTCGCTGCACCTTCACGCAATCGATATCTTTTAAGTGGGTATCTTTAACCAAGTCTTACTTTGTGATTAAAATCTGGTACAGAAATCAGATCCTGCCTACAAGCTACTGTCCTCCATTACCTGCCCCCTCTATGAACCAAGGTTCTGTAACCTGTCCTTTCCGATGCACAGTAATTGTCTAAATTGCCGTAACAAGCATTTAGCGGTCTCTTTCGAATCCACTGGCCCATGAATTACCTACAGTAGCAGCTACCAACTCACCTGTAGTGAATAGCCACACAGTTATCACGTTCATCAACATATCCATTTTAATCTACCCATGAATTACCTAGAGTAGCAGCTACCAATTCACCTTGTTGACTTTCACCAAGATTTACTTTTTTATCTACATCGCTATCTGTAATATACCCCTAATTTTAAAAACAGAGAGAGAAGATATGGCCTGAAAAGTGTCATAATGGTATCTTACAGGATATTCCCGTAATGATGGAACAAAAAGACAAATAAAAAAGGACAGGCAAGAAATCATCGTATTGTACCTATTCATGAAGTCCTAACCAGCCGATGTAGTTTAGTGGCATCTACCTTCCATGGATCGCAATATACTTCCAGAAGAATCTTTGTGTTTTGTGTATACGATGGAAGGTATTTCGTAGGTTCATACTACGGTACTGATTGGTCTGTGCTACTAGCAGCCACATGTTCGTCACCATTCAATTCCACAGTGTTCCCACACTCCGGCTGGTTTTGATGGTATCGGTAAATACATTAAACCCAAGTTATCTACTATTTAGTTATATTTTGTTAGTGCTGTTAAAGATAAATTTCCGTAGCATTTTTACCAAATGAATACGAAAAGTTTAATCTTCAATTTGACAAATCATAAAACTCATTTATGGCCTTTTAACTTGATTTTGTTGTTTACAGTGGTACTTCTAATATAACAGAACACTTTGCTTAAAATTACATTATTTTAGTAGCTTTGCTTCCATGTTAAGTCGTCCGAAAATGAAATATTGTTAAAATACTCAATTTTTAAATCTCAGTCACTGTTCCTTCTATTCGTTATGGGCTACGCAGTACTTTGTGCGATCGGAGTCGATACACACCGATCATTTGTATATTCATTGGCTGTGAGTGTGATTTCAATTTGTCTACCCTTGGCAATTTAGTATGTCGCAGCAACTATAAAGCACCTAGGAAAATCTTAGTTGTGTATCAGATACAATGTCAAGTCTCAAAATAACGCAGTATCCGGTATCATGTCCTATTTTGCTTATATACCATGTCGTTACGGGACCGTTTCTCGAAATGGAGCCACAACATCTGCAAATTAACAAGATCCAAATTGGAGAGCCACCCTGGACCTAGGCATTTAAATGATCTTAAATTTACGAGTGATCGTTTGTTGTAGTAGTATAAAAACGGACTCGCATGCTATTGGGAAGAAAGAAAGTGTTTTGGAAGCAAACTCGACGGCTCAGTTAGTGAGTGGAACACCAAGACAGCTAGCAGCGCCGTTGTGCTGCTACTAATAAGGCACGAAAAGAAAACGAGCTTCAGTACCATGTATCTTCTACTCTTGTCTATTTTGTTTTTACTGCAAATTTTGTAGAATGTGCAATTATCAAATATAGAGCAGTAGGCAATATTTTATATTTTTTTCACCGCCTGGTTATTGTCGAAATTCTTTAGTGATTTAACCTTGTTAAAGTCGCTATCAACTATAAAAAGCGATTACTAATTTTATTCATAATTTTCATAATTTTTCAATGTATTCTGTAGTCCATCACTTCCATTCCCGTCGATATTTGTACATCTCCTCTTTCGCCTTCTCCCTTCGCTTTATTACGCTTATCCCAATAGTTGGCTGATGGTCCCACCTCCACAGTATTTCTTTTCAGATCGTATCTAACATGTGTACCAAATGGCGTTGAGATCGTTCCAGCAGGTCAGGATGAGCTTTTTACACGTGGATTTGCGATGTCTGAACATGTTAAATGTATTTCTCTTATATTTAACATATTTCCCTTGTTTATGTACATGTATTTTACGTGTATCTCTAGCGAATTTCGCCCAGCATTTACATTTTCACACAGCTCTGTATATAGCGTCGTTCTCTGGAACAATTCGTTGCACAGTGATATCATTATGCACGTTCATCGAGTGGTATATGAGCTACTGTCTGCGAAATGTATTGCAAATATAGTGAGAAGTAAATAAGTAATAAATTAAAAAGTCATGCATGAAGCGGCAGATTGTCACGCGTGTCGGTATTTTATGTCATACCTCCTGAACTATGCTTCGTTCAGTGATATATGCCGGCCGCTGTGGCCTAGCGGTTCTAGGTGCTACAGTCTGGAATCACGCTACCGCTACGGTCGCAGGTTCGAATCCTGCGTCGGGCATGTGTGTGATTTTCTTAGGTTAGTTAGGTTGAAGTAGTTCTCAGTTCTAGGGGACTGATGACCTCAGATGGTAAGTCCCATAGTGCTCAGAACCATTTGAACCATTTTTAAGTGATATAATTTTCCTGTTATAATCAGAAGTATATATCAATACTGGTTCCAAAACGTGTCACGAATGCCATTAATAGGAAAGAAGAAATAAATTAAAGCGTCATGCTTCATGAAGCAATTTTACCGCCTCAAGAGCGGAAACATACTATGAGATAAAAAATTTCGTTAAGGTTTGCAGTCGTGTTTACAGTTTGTTGAAGTCCACAAAGTGCTCTCATTCTCGAATACCGGTTAGCTGAAGTATGGGAATTTGCTCGTCGTGGTCTACACTGCGCTGTCCCTTCACTCCCACCCTCACTCCTTTGCTATGTAGGCGGTTCTTACACTCAAAGTGATTGTCTCCAGTCTGCATGTGCTATGTGGACCACGTTTGGTTGAGACCGGTCCAGTGGTTGAGGTAGAGATGTGGAAATACGTACATACACTGATCGGCAAAAACATTATGTCCACCGATCTACTATCATTGTAAACTCGTACAGGCGATAGCAGAGTCACCTGGCGAGGAATGACTGCTAGTCACCTACACACACGGTGCCTGTAGTATCAGTGAGTGTGCTATCCGTGTGTAGAAAGGGCAAGGTGCGCAAACTAGATGAGTTTGACCGATGGCAGACTGTGATGGCCCGGAGGCTCGGCAAGAGCATTTAGGAAACTGCACGACTTGTCGGGTGGTCGAGGAGTACTGCTGTGAGTATCTTCAACACGTAGTGAAGCCAAGGTGCAATCACGTCCAGACGTCGTGGGATTGGGCACCCATCCTTCATTACAGTTGTTGTAGAGCGTAGACTGGGAGGACTGGTAAAACAGGGCAGGCGTCGAACTGTGGCGCAACTAACCTCAGACTTTAACGCTTGGGTAGAGCACAAGTGTGTCTGAACACACAGTGCCCAGAACACTCCTAGCGAATGTCTCCACAGCCAACGACCCATGCTCGTACCAATGTTGACACCACGGCATCGACAGCCACGATTGAAATGGGCACGTAACCATCGGCACTGGATGTTGGCGCAGTGGAAGAGCGTTGCATGGTCTGATGAATCCCGATACCCTCTTCATAATGCCAAATGGAGGGCGCGAATCCGTAGTCCTCCAAGGGAACAGCTCCTTAAGAACTGCACTGCGGGACGGAGACTAATGGATGCATTGTGGAACATTTACTTACGCAGCCATGGATCGAGTGACTCTCCATGACGGCCAAAGAGTATCGTATACCCGTTGCAGACTACGTTCACCCCTTCATAACGATCATGTTTCCCAATGACAGTAGCATTTAATAACAAGATATTCCATAGCCCATGTTACAAGGCCAGGAGTGCGATGGAGTGGTTCTAGGTACATAGTGACGAACTCCTATTGATGTGCTAGTCCCCCAAGTCAGCAGATCTGAAACCGGTCGATCACTTGTGGAATGAATCTTAAAGTGGCGTCAGAGTTCGTCGTCAACCTCCCTGGAATTTACGTGAATTGGGTCACCTGTGTATGCAGATCTCTCTCCTGCGACCTACTAAGGCCTCATCGCCTTTATGCCGTGACGCGTCGCTCTTGTTACTCCTGCTAAGAGTGGATACACCGTCTATTAGGTATGTAGTCACAATTCTCTGGCTGATCAGTGTACACACAAACATCCATTTTTGTAATATGAATGCATGTCGGCTGGGGAACATAAGCTGTTTCTACCAGGAGTCCTATGAATCCGGTAATAAGTCCGGCTGCCGAAAGCTTCAGAATACTGACTACTTAGTTTGACTGAAGAACAGAGAAAAATAAACTCGTGTGCATTTTCATATATCATATAAGGCAGCTTTCCCACGTTTTCTCATACCTTAGCCGTTCACCTCTATACGCGGTGCATAAGTCTGAAAACGGGAGGTACTTGTGCACTGCTGGCGAACTTCCCAGCATCAACTCTGAATTTGCGCCCTCGTACACTACCTCGAGCGCAGACGTCAGCACGGCATGGCGAAGAGTAAACGCAACTCAGAACGGACGTTAACTATTCAGTAGCGGCAAGCATTTAACATTCATCGAGCAAGCCAATTTGCATCGTGCTCCGGCATGCGCACCATAGCGCAGCGATATTTGTTCCCTGAAATACATTTACCACCTACGTTTTCTCCAGCTCCACGGAATTGCAGCTATTGTCTGGATTTCCGATTGTGCCCATTTGCCAGACTGTCTTAACGCATGACATCATTTCACAACATTAATCCCGGTTCTCACCTCATTGAACCATCTAGTTACCAAGTCTGACAATCCTCAGTTATAGAAAGTGCAGTTTCTTGAGTATGTACGTCACGTCTCTTTTATGCAGATGTGTGCGAAGCATGTAATAACCTTAGACCTGCTCACAAAATGGTTTCAAGAGTTTCCCAGTGGGCCTCTTTACAGTACGACATGCAAAATTTCTGTACATAGTAAAATTCTAACATGTTTAGCCCTAATGATAAATGGAAGCTGCCATGCAAGACTTTTCAGCTAGATATTACCACTGAAAGATGATTATTCTGGAGCAGCATACTAATCACGCTTTCCAATAAAAATGACAGTAATTTCTCATATCAGTCTGTTACACAATACTGCTCTACCAATCCACTCTCGAATGGCTAGTGAGAAAAAGGAACACCAAAATCTTTCCGTTCGAGCTCTGATTTCTTTTATTTTATTACTATGATCATTTCTCCCTACGTTGGTGGGTGTCAACAAAATATTATCCCATTCGTAAGAGAAAGTTGGTGATAGAAATTTCGCAAATAGATCTCGTCGCAAAAAAAAGAAAAAAATCGTCTTTATTTCAGTGACTGCCACCCCATCTCGCGTATCACATCAGTGACACTTTCACCCCTATTGCGCGATAACACGAAACGAGCTGCCCTTCTTTGCACTTCTTCGATGTCCTCGAACCTACGTGGTAAGGATCCAACACTGCGGAGCAATATTCCAGCAGAGGAAGGACAAGTGTAATGTAGTCTGTCTCTTTAGTGGGTTTGCCGCATCTTCTAAGCGTTCTGCCAACAAAGCGCAGTCACCTTATCGCCTTCCCTACATTATTATCTATGTGGTCTTTGCAATTTAAGTTGCTCGTAATTGTGATTAGTAGGTATTTGGTCGAACTGACAGCCCTTAGATTATGCGATTTATCATATACCCAAAATTTATCAGGTTTCTTTTAGTGCCCGTATGGATTACCTCGCACTTTTCTTTGTTTAGTGCCAATTGCTACTTTTCGCACCACACAGAAATTCTCTCTAGATCATTTAGTCATGGGAATTGATCGACTGCTGATGTTACTAGACAGTAAATTACAGTATCATCTACAAACAATCTAAGGGCGCTGCTCAAAATATCCCCTAGATCATTTAGGTAAATCAGGAACAGCAGAGGTCCTATGACACTACCATTACACTGGTACAATGGTGCCCAATCTTAGTTACACTAATCTCTAAAAAAATTTCTGAGGGGGAAAACTGAGGTCTAATCTAATTAAACCGCGACGCTAAAATATTCTTCAACGTTATCTACATTCTTTCTGATCTGTTGGACTATCATCACCATTAGCGGCAGGAGAAGCAGCCAGCATCATTTAACATTTGAGATAAAGGTACACTCCAGACATTATTATGCAGTACAGTCGTAAGCCGTGTGTCTTGACAAGAAGTAAATTACCCCTATGGTTAATTAATAAAATAGTTCAAACAGTTTAAACTGTGTATTAAGTGCGAACGTTTAAGCCGCCGAATACAATTCGAAGTGCAATATGATGGCCAATTGTTAGAAAAGTCTCTCCTTTGCTGCTGGGCTTCCACGTCCGCCAAATGAAATATTTTATAACTGCATTACAGGAAGGAAGATTGCTGTGTCGGACTGGTGTTGGGAGCGGCGCAACAGAGAATGTGGGCAGACTGAATTTTGGTAGATGTAACTTGCGAGGGAGTGACGCCACAGAGAATGTAGACGTAATTTGCAAATAACAATTTGTAAGTCCCTCTATGCTGTATGATTGATTTGAAAAACTCGCTTTCTTTTATTGAGTGACCGCAGATTCCTCACCTATGATGAATAAGAATGGCCATTGTAAATCTATATATACAAAGGAAATGTCCTGACAGGCTGACTCACTGACTGCCTCATCATCGCACAGGCCAAAGATTCAAGGAGAAAGTCTGGACGCTATTCTGCAGGCATCGTTTAAGAAGGGATTTTTCCTAATTTCAACCCTAAGAGAGTAAAATGGGCGAAAGGTTTTAACTGAAAAATTTTGCGATTAGGGAAATTTGAAGCTAGGCTTACGAAAATTGGTATTTGGTCTCTCGCTCAAAATTAGAGAATTTCGTCTTTCAGAATTTTAGGAAATTTAGCTCTATGGACATGAAACAGAGGGTGATGGTTATTTTTTTAACAAATATATCATTATTAAAGAACCACTACTGTGTTTTTAATAGCTACATCTCTGAACATCGGTTAGAAATTAAAAGAATAAGTGTTTCATTGTTTCTGGATATTCATCCCTTAACGGAGAGCAATAGGGGATGAAAAATTTTATTACAGTATTTTGTTACATTAAAAAAATTTAAAGCTGAATTTATGTCACTTCCAGGTTAGATATGGAGAGGAGTGTTTGTTATGACATGAAAGTTGCTATGGAAATATCTGTAGAAGACAAATTCATTGGACACCTGATCTAGAGTCGCTTTTTGGTCTAGAGTGTATTCGGAAAACACAATGCTTATATGGCCTCTGTTAGCATGAAAACCTTAGGTGTTGCAGTTTGTGCACAACATAAAAATTCGATTAAGTAAAAGCAAAGAGTTCTCTGGAGACCATACTCGAGCGATTAGCAGACGCCAAAATAGCTAAGCTAAGTGGACGGATCGGTACCACATCGAAGTGTTGCTCCTTTCCTGCCTGAAATGATTAAATTTTCAAACTCATGACACAATAATAGCGAAATTAACGACATGAATTAATTAATTGATAGTGAAACAGCAATTACGTAACTCAAGATAAGCTAGTATATTGTGAAATCATTATAACTATAGGCTACGATGCTTATATTATGGAACTAGAAAGCAGAAAGGCAAGTGACGTCAAATGAGGTTGAGTGACGTCTCCATGTGTCGCCAGGCCGGCTAGTATGATCTGGAACCGCTCGGAGAGCATGTTAAGATGTTCTTTCGTTTTACTGTGAGGCTATAACTTTCAGCACTTCACTTTGGATGTGGTGAATTCAGTCGTTACATTAGTGCTTCATTCGAAAACTTGGTAGCAACTCTTGCTGTCAAGTTTCAAATGTAGCACTATGTAACGATTGAATTCATGACATCAAGAGATTTATGGGTGTATATGACGTTTTCGTTTATTTGGAGGGATGCAATCGGGGCCTGAACATGGAACAGTGAAATATTGAAACAAGTAGCCTTCAAAATAAAATAAAATGACGTCTTAAGATAAACGGCTCTTGGTGAATTTCGTTGACATTGACAACTGCATTTTACGTTTGGCACTCCGTGACCTTCGGAGGCGGAATGCTGTTCTTGCTCTTATGTTCCCTTAGCACCCCAACAGGAATCGTGATTACATACGATACACCCATTCTCTACTCTAACATAAGGTTGGCCACTATTTGTCAGACACACACAACTAGTTTGGTTTTGACTATAAAAATCTCTGAGTACCTCAGTACGTCATTTCTGATTTTAACTCTGCTTTTAAGTCATTTTATCTGATAATAGTTCTGCAACTACCCATTCACTTGATTTTACAAAGTTCTAACATATTTTCAGCCTTTTAAAGTACGCTTTAGACTCTGATTTTAGTATTCACGTATTGTGAAATTAGTATTTCAAGTAATTATATACACATAAAAGTACAGGTAGAGAAAACAGCACCTTATAACCTGGAGCACTGAGTGAAAATAGGAAAGTACTTACAAAGAAAAAACTATTCATTTATAAACAAATAGATGCACATCGACTCCCGATTTGTCTTCGTGCATGCTTGGTTACTGATCGTTATCGTTCGTGCAAGTGTTTGTCAGGTTGTGTGTGTAGTTGGCGTTATTTCCGCTGACGACTATTTTACATATTCTCGGCATTCTGAGAGGAGTCGGTCGGTTGTTGCGGACCAGGGAAGTTTTCTCCACGCGGTACAGTCGGCTGGGTCTGCTGACACTCCCTGCGCAGTGTCGGGGCGTGTGTGGAGGTGTCCGGCCCCAGGCGTCAAAATTGAGTAGTGGTTTCAACTACCCAAGTTACGTCCGTTCGTGTTGTGCGCTTCGTTTCAGTGGTTCGTTGTTGGTGAGGGTTTCCTGTGAGCGTCATTGAGTGTTTCTTTTGCTGAAATTTAGCCACCATACGCTGAAAATTAACTATACTGGTTGACTACAATTCAAATGCACCTGCGGAATTTTCTGCCTTGTGGCCCTTAGTGTTCCGGTTACCTGCCCTGGCCACTAACCTAATTTTAGGCAACGTCCTTTCCTCACCTGTAGTCGCTGTCCCACATGGTGTTTAGTTTGGACAGCTAATACGTATTTCATTGTGGATAATCACGTTCGTTTTGGTTGTTGATTTCTCATGTACAGACTGGTGGCAAGCAAGTCGTTTCCCGGTCAGTCCGTGGCTGTCCCCTGGTTGGGTTCCGATGGATCAAGTGTAGTTGGGCTCACCACCTGTCTCACTTATGTCAACAAGGGCAGACCGACCTCCCTGGAGGATTCTGAGTACCGTTTACTTTATTTTCCTTCTCATTGGTATTTAATTGTCTGTTATAATATCTCATAGCCAATGATTTAAAAATTATTGCCTTTACTGGATTTTATGTATTTCTGAATTTAGGGAAATCAATTGTGGGCCTTCAGCCACTTAAATCCATTAAATACTTTGCGGCCTTCTGCCTTTGAAAGTTTATGGTAATTTATTTTAAAAGCTTGAAAATTTTACTGTGCGCATTCAACCGTTTGTATTGCATCTTGTTTATTTGTCTATTCGCCCTTGCTTGGAGGCGCTCATTCTCGCTGTATATGTATATCTCAATTGTTTTATGTGCAATTTTAACTGCATGTTTTTACCACTTGAGATTTATCTTGTTGCTTTAACATCTCTTGTTTGGAGGGCTTCAGCCGTGAAATAATTGCATTTTTGAAACTCGTAGCTCTAAAGGTTCGGCTTTGTGCCGTTTTGGTTGGAAGGTGTTACTAAATTACAATTTTGAGTGACCTGCACTTTATATGGCCTTTTCCACAATCGTAATCAACTGTTCTGCCCAGCCGTTTTAGCGGGCGTTTCAGTTAGTCTTATTGTTAGTGTGTATTCGTCTGTGTATTCACGGTTGTAGTTTTACCACCTCGATAATGACGGCACTTCAATTCAGCATTCTTTTATTTCATACTTTGCCATCTTTTGTATAGACAATGAGATGGTATAATTTTCTTCATATAGTACATGGTTCAGGGAACTTACTCTCATGTAAAGTGTATACTTACAAGAAACTTCTTGTTCCTTGTTGAGAAGACGTCAGTCCGTAGTAGCTATTGTTATTACATGCTAAGAAATCTTCTCATTGATAGCAGTGCAACTTAGTGTGCAATTTAAATTCAGTTTCCTCAAGCCAAGTTTCAGTGTTATACACGGGTAACTATAACTGCTTCACTTACAGGTATTAATTATGTGCTTATTTTTTGTCAGTCATTATGGCACTGGTTTGCTGCCCTGGTCAGATTCATTGCAGTTTCCTGGCAATCTGTAGTCGAGTAACACTGTTCAGAAGAGAAATCGCCTGTTGCTTCCTACATTCTATTTATAAATCAATTAATATTCAGGTCCTACGGATGGGCATTTTCTTTTACTCAATTTTTCCCGTTTACTTTACATTAAAACTACACCCTAACTTTGGACGACTAGAAAATAACAGAACTGATGCCTCAGCGTTTCTGGCCAGGTTGCCGTAGTATCGGCATTAAACCTGAAACTTTAGCTCCAAAATATGCAGTCCGATAGAATATTCTTCATTGCCTTGGGTATAAAATTACTTACGTTACTGCATGAAACATTGCTCGTGTCATGATTTGAAACGCTTTATTTGAAAGCCAGCTATACATTCTATTTGCCTTAGCGAAGACAGGTTGAAGATGTCATCGTTTTAATTTGTTTAGGTTCTTTTTACATTAGTATGTTGAGATACGTTTTTGCTCCCGGCAGACCCACGGTTGAACTTACAATAGGTCATATTATGCGCATTTAATGTTGTTTATTTGTTACTAGAAGCTAATTATTTACACTATTTTGCTGGACATCAGAATGTAGCTGGAGTATCATTTGGTTGTTGTTTTCATTCATATTTCACTCGTAATATTGCTAATTCGTCGTTAATGAAAGTGACAGTCCGGCTGCTATTGGCAAGTATTTCTTTCTTTTCGTGAGGCCGTACGGGCAATGAATTAGTTTCCGCACGATTGATGGACCATTAAGCAATAAAATTCTTTGAACAAATCTTTGACCTGAATTACATTTTAGAGAAATGTCGTGGGACATAATAAGATACCAAAAATCTCATTACCGCCTCCAGACTATGCAACAGGTGATAGGCCAGTGTTTTTCTATGCTTTGTCATGAATGTTGCTACGGTGGTTGATGTTATTAAAACACTGTCAGAGCATGAAATTACTAAGAAAACAAGCAGTGCCCCCTGATCGTATGGCTGGTTGTAACAGGACACCCTTCTGCACAGCATTCAGTCTTAGAGCTTGGTTGCCAAATGGTCATTCGTGTTAACTGAAATATCCCTGAAATTTGTATACACGTCGTCGACTGGACGTATGTCAGGACTTGTACTTCAAATGGTTCAAATTGCTCTGAGCACTATGGGGCCTAACATCTATGGTCACCAGTCCCCTAGAAGTTAGAACTACTTAAACCTAACTAACCTATGGACATCACACGCATCCGTGCCCGAGGCAAGATTCGAGCCTGCAACCGTAGCGGTGGCGCGGTTCCAGACTCAAGCGCCTAGAACTGCACGGTCACACCGGCCGGCGGACTTGTACTAAATGCACTATAATTCATTTCACGTAGCATTTTGTTCAGGAGTGATTTGAGTTTATATGGCCATATCAGTTCCTTCCTTAGATAAATTCTTTTACTTTTCTTCAGAAGACTGACACAGTTAACATGCTTGGATAACGTATCTTGCAATACCCCATCACTTTCATTCCGCTTCACTATGGCAACTGATGCAGTATTTTAACTTTCACTGAGTAAATGTCTGCAAATGACATGGCGGAAAAGTAGTTTTTAATTATATTGTAAGTCTGTTAAATCTGCAGTGGCAAAAGGTAGGGCAGAAAAGTCATTTCTAGAATATTCTTCTACGCTAAGTTCATCTGATTGTTCAACATTTGCGAATGGTAATAAAGAGAAATCATTTTCTGTAGTTTCAGTCTGTTTGAAAACGTTTGAAACCTGTGTCTGCAGATTAGCTACACCCGATGAAAGTCCTGAAATTTAGGTAGTGATATTTAGCATTACCTCATCGAACTTTGTGGTCATTTAAGTAGAACACCATTGCAGCAATTTCACTTTTGCTTTCATCTTTAAAAGTGACCAATTTTTATTTCATTTTTTAATGACGGCTTATTATCTTTAGTGGTCATATTCGTTAATATTTTTTGCAATTTTTTTTGCCATATTGAGACCGCTAAAAGTTTGTGCTGGCGAGATTGCGAGGTTGAGTCAAGGTCGAACTACTGCGTTTGCAATCTGCTTACTACTAATGGATAATCGCTCATACTGGTGTACTGTGACCTTTTCGGAATGCGTACTAATTTCACCTACAGAAACATTAATATCTCATTTATTTACGACCATTTCGACTTAGTTACTTACTTCGTCTGAAGTTGAGTTCTCTAAAATTGTTTACTGATACTTTCCGTTTCTTTTCCAAGTTTAACCACAATAATAAAAGAATGATGAATCGTAGTAAAGCATCTTTTGAATAAGTGAAATTAACTCACGGCGAAAATATTAACACGCTGCTGAATAAGGACAGAACTGACTCATTTGAGTCAATAACAGGATACGCCACAACGAGTGAGGTACAGCAACAGCGTCCATCTTGTACCAGCTAAATTGCATCCTGTTAAGTTTGTCACTGTTACTGCACTGTATTATTTTGTATGAAAATATGTTACTAACTAAGCTATTAAAGTAATGTGCTGCTGACGTTTTGAAATGAAGAAGCATAGATTTCAGCCTAGCAGTCAGTAGTCTATAGCAAAGCGCATTATCGACTACGCTCTTACCTTGTAGGCCTTCATTCTGGTTCCATGTTGACTGTGGGTATTTCTTTCCATATATATTTCCTCTGTATCTCTTTCTAGATGTTTCAAGTTCAGGATTTTGTATTTACATTGAAGGAGTAATACTTTCAGCGATCACTTCGCTATTAAAAAGACCAACAGTTAGTAGAATGAAAACAACGACAATTACATACAATTTGCGTTATTTAATAACTGTGGAGGCGCTGTCGCCACCATAAATTGGGCTTCCAATTGTGCCGACACTAATATTTTAAAATTTCGCTGCCAGAACGAAGATTGTGGTCCGGGATTAATGATGGGAGCGGCGCAAAAGAGAATGTGGACATATAGAATTTCAATAGATGTTCTACGTTCGTTTCATGGCCATCTTCCGCAACATCTGTCAAAATAAGATATTAATGGTTTTCTGTCTTAAGCTTACTATAATTTAATAAAAGATAACTATACCACACACGTTTCACTTTTAATTATAAAGGATCTTTCGTGGTTATCCTGCTAACTGGTTACAGATGTTTGTACATTTCGCTTCTTTTAGATTAAAAACAGCGCATTGTTTATTAAGTTGGAATGCAAGCTACTCACTGTGTTTCTTTACTTAATCTCCAAGCACTGCTTCTTCCATTCTTATTATCAGCAGTTGACGTCGAAAGACCTCGTTTCACATTTGCACTTGACAGTTTTTGCCATTCTGTATAATTTGTTGCGCTGCATTTGATTTACTTACACTTACTCTTAAAAACTAAATCGTACAGAAAAACAGAAACAAAACAAGTGAGGTAAGCACTGGTGTGACGAGAGAGGTAGTCAGTGTTGTTGTGGTCTTCAGTCCTGAGACTGGTTTGATGCAACTCTCCATGCTACTCTGTCCTGTGCAAGCTTCTTCATCTCCCAGTACCTACTGCAGCCTACATCCATCTGAATATGCTTATTGTATTCATCTCTTGGTCTCCCTCTACGATTTTTACCCTCCACGCTTCCCTCCTATACTAAATTGGTGATCCCTCGATGTCTCTGAACATGTCCTATCAACCGATCCCTTCTTATAGTCAAATTGTGCCACAGACTTCTCTTCTCCCCAATCCTATTCAATACCTCCTCATTATTTATATGATCTACCCATTCAATCCTCAGCATTCTTCTATAGCACCACATTTCAAAAGCTTCTATTCTCTTTTTGTCTAAACTATTTATCGTCCACGTTTCACTTTCATACATGGCTACACTCCATACAAATACTTTCAGAAACGACTTCCTGACTCTTAAATCTATACTCGATGTTAACAAATTTTTCTTCTTCAGAAACGCTTTCCTTGCCATTGCCAGTCAACATTTTATATCCTCTCTACTTCGACCATCAACAATTATTTTGCTATCCAAATAGCGAAACTCCTTTACTACTTTAAGTGTCTCATTTTCTAATGTAATTCCCTCAGCAGCACCCGACTTAATTCTACTACATTCCATTACCCTCGTTTTGCTTTTATTGATGTTCATCCTATACCCTCTTTTCAAGACACTGTCCATTCCGATCAACTGCTCTTCCAAGTCATTTGCTGTCTCTGACAGAATTACAATGTTATCGGGGAACCTCTAAGTTTTTATTTCTTCTCCATGGATTTTAATACCTACTCCGAACATTTCTTTTGTTTCCTTTATTGCTTCCTCATAACATCGGGGATAGGCTACAACCCTGTTTCACTCCATTCTCTACCACTGTTTCCCTTTCATACCCCCCAACTCTAATAACTAAACTGATAGTTTCGGAATTTTCACATCTGCAAACCAATGCAATACAGATTCCATAATACAGACGAAACTTATAAAGAAACTACAGGAACACAACACCATCATCACAAAAGCTGATAAAGAAAACAGAGTGGCTCTCGTCGATAAAGGGCAATGTATCTCTAAGACAAGAGTCCATCACAAGAAATAAAATTACAAAACTAAAACCAGATCCAACAAAAGATTCCGAGCGAAGTTGAGATACACTCTGAAAAAGAAGTTGAACATTCAATAGAAAACAATCCAAAAAGAAAACCGCTACAAACATATCCGAGTGCACCTTCCCTCCAATTCCAACCAAAGCTACACAAAAAAGACCTCCCTGTAAGTGCTACTGCGAATTATGCAAACGCTCTCACATACCCACTTACAAGATACATATTAAAAATATTATCAGAAAACTGCAAATTAGAAGAGCGTAGAATTATAAAAAAAACAATTTACCACTGATATATTATATAAAAGAGATACAGGTGCCAGATACAGCCACCCTCCTGTCATTTGATGTAGATAATAAGAATTCCAGTATACAGGTAACTGAAACAATAAACAGTATACAACAAAATCTTCAGACACACATTATACTTCCACGTGAATACATTAAATAAACGGTTATGCTGCTAGAGCTGATAGTAGAACCGAACAATTTCCAGTTCAATAATGAGTTCTTTTGCAAGGTGACGGATTGCCAATGGGATCCCCAGTGTCTGAAACCATAGAAAACATATTTATGAACAATGTAAAAGAGATTGCATTTAAGAAAAAGTAACAAGTAGGTACAAAATCTTATACTGCAATAGATATTTGGATGACATCTTGTGCCTGATGAACGAAGCAATAAAACCGACCAGTTAAACAGAGACATAAATTATGTTCGTAACAACATACATTTCACAATAGAGAAAGAGTATAATATATAGTTACATTTCTTCGGAATCGTCATAAAAACAACCAGCACACATTTGACTTTTCCCGAAACACGACAACAACAATCACAATTATGTATGAGAAATCACAACACGACAGTTCTAAAAAGTGGGCAGCACTTGGATACATGCTCCACAGACCAAACACACTACCATTACATACAGACAATTACCAAAATGAAATGAATACTGCAACGCAAAGAACCACAAACAGTGGAAACCAAGAAAACTTGGTAACAGAGCAGAATAGTAAAGTCAAGAAACAGAAAAGAACAAACACCCAACTGCCACCAAGAGAAAGGCAGAGTCCCACATAAACAAACACAGACAATACAAGACCAGGAACAGCACAAAGTGAGAAAGACACAGAAAACAAAAGTTGGTACACAGAATATCGAATATTTTCAAAAAGCAAGACATAAATATAGTCCACCAAATCAACAATTGAATCCAAAGAAACTTCACAAAAACAGTATGAGAAATTGATCTGTATTAGAAATCAGGGATATACCAACTGAAATGCAATACATGTAGCGGAAGATACATACGTCAAACCAGGGGGACATTTGACACCAGATATGTATGGAATATGTAAGAGCATGGAAGTATGGGACAAATAATTCAATGTTTTCAGAACACTTGCACGAGTACCAACATAAAATTACCACGAGAGACGTTGAATTGGAAATCATAAGGATAAACAACAACAAAAAACATCTCCATGCCTTACAAGAAAACAACCACATTCAGAAAACCACAACAGAAATGAAACAACGTATAAATGGCCAGACTAATCTGGCAAAAAACACACTCTTCAAACTGGTTGACTGCTTAATATGACATTAAATATATACATACAACCACAGACTCCATATACCACAACTGTCTTCTCCCAGGTTTTGTCCAATAATCACGTTCCAGCCACCCCACCCCACTCCCCAAAAAAACTTCCAAGTGAGCACCTGCTGCCCCCCCTCCACACTCAATCTTCTCTCTCATCTGTTCCAAACATATTCACTAATTTACAATATCTCTCACACACATTCATTCTCTGTCTCTCCCTTCCCATCTCGTTCTCTTTCTTTCTCTCTCTCTTTGCCACCCTTTCTCTCTCTCTCCCCCTCTCTCTCTTTCTCTCTTTCTCTCTCTCTCTCTCCCTCCCTCCCTCCCTCTCTCTCTCTCTCTCTCTCTCTCTCTGTCTCTCTCTCTCTGTCTCTCTCTCTCTCTCTCTCTCTCTCACACACACACACACACACATACACACTGTCAGGAAGTTAAAAGAAGTAGTTTTACAGGTTGGCAATGCTCACAAGCCGCATGAAACCAAACGAACAGACATACACGCATTAACAATGCACAGAGTGAGAAACACGTATGACTTTAGTTCAGTTTACAGAAGTGAAGTGTAAATAACCCAAATGCAGCGCAAGAGATACTTCAGAATGGAAAGACCTGCCAAGTGCGTATATGACACGAAGTCTTTCGACGTCAGCCGCTGGTAACAAGGAAGGAAAAGGCAGTGCTTTGGAAAATATATAAAGAAGCATCTTAGGTAATATGCACTCCAACTTTGTAAACAAAACGCTGTTTTTAATCTAAAATAACCGTAATGTACAAACATCTGCATCCAGTTTGCAGAATGGCAACGACAGACGCTTTATAAATAAAGTGAAACTTCTTTGCTGCAGTTCTGCGTTATTAACTTGCAGTAAGCTATAGAACAGAAGATTGTTTATAACTGAGTGATTAGATCTAATTCGCAAATCATTCTTAGGTAGTCGATGTGTGCTCTATGATTGATTTCAAAAGACTTCCACACATGCAATGAATAACAATGGACATTGTAAATTAGTAATAAAATCACGACAATGGCGAATCGGTGTCACATCGAAGTGTTCCGTCTTCTCTGTTAGACTACTGAGAACTGGATCGCATGGCACAAAGAATACTGAAATAAAACAAGAGAAATGATGCTCTGATAATAAAACAGTACATAAGTAATTTTTATATTGTGAAATCACTATAAATACAGCCGACGATGCTTCCATTATGAGGCTAGACAGTAGAAAGGCAAATGCCAACAGCAAGTCTTCTTGTAGCTCCTCACAAAAAATCTGAAGGCTGCACCTTCTTTCATTACTCAGATGATAGAAACATGAAAGTCGACTATGTGGCCGCAGTCCTTATATCAATGTTTCCCATAAAACTATTTGTTTGAAAATGGCCCATTACACTTTCTCTCTGTCGCTCTCTCTCTCTATGTTTCTGTCTCTCTCTCTTTCTCACCTACAACCCCCGCCCCCACTCACACACACACAAACACACACACACACACACACACCTATACAATTTAAGCAAGTTTTGCAAACTTATCATTTAAATGTTGGTTGGTAACTAAATGATTAATCAAGAAACCGTCCAACGATTAAGTAATTGTCTGCTTTCAGCTTGTAGCGTCCATCAGTGCACTGAGGTAATCATCTCAAATATCTAATCATTGATCCTAAGCCTGAAAGACTAACTCATCTACCAAAGTCAAAATATAAAATAAATAATTTGCACCTAATATCCGATTAGGGAACCTGATTATTTCGTAGCACATTTAGTAACAACCTACCGCATCTACTGCAGTCGACCACCAACATCCTAGTATATGAAAATAATTTCCTACTAATAGAAAATAATTATTTCCTGTGTTGTACAATTATGAAACCAATTCAGTGAGTGGCTTCTGCTATATCAGAATATTCATGATCAGGAATGATCAGAATCAGTTAGTTCGGTGCAATAACTTATAGGTAGTAAATACTGGTGGACTCGATTTTACGAATTATTTTATTTGACTTCCATTTGGGTGCACTGTTTTTGGGCCCCTGCATAAATCGACCAAATCAAGCTTACAGTAAACAACAAATTTGACACGGAACTACATTTGCCATTCTTTGAAACGAATTAACCACCCATATACATTAGTAAAAGATATAAGAAGAGAGATGAAAGATATGAAGATGGTAAACAAAAATCCGTGACGTACAAACAATGCTCACAGAAGTGTCATGTAACTGGTAACTGTATTAATGGAAACTCGTACAATACAATTATATTAAAATAGTATTACGAAATAAAGTAAATGTTTTCATACTGTAGGAATTAGAAAAGCCTTTACTGGGAGAATACAATAAATCGTGTATTACAAACAACAGTATTACATAGAGTGGTCCTACAGTAACTAAACCTGCTGAAGGCTGAGAACGTGACTGAATACATAAATACTGAACAATAAGGATTGTAGTAGTGAATGTTTAATCATGACAAACCTAACCACAGCGTAGTAGCTGAACTGTGATGGACTGCAATAACTGTTAGAAAGGCTAGAGAACCATAAATAAACCCTGCATTTAGTTCAAAGTAATGGCCTAAGACCGGAAAAGTTATTTTTATTTTTCTTGTAGTATCTAACTGTGATCCACATCTCCCATTACATGTGCGTCATATCGAGGAAAAGAAAAAGGGTATATAAGGTAAGAAAATATAAAGCCAGAAGAGACCAATAAATTAAATTTCCAAATGGTGTATGTTGACGTAGAAGCGTACAGGATGTGAAATCGAGTGAAGTCAAGCCTTACAGCAGCCGTCACTATATAATGTGCGAATTCTTGTTATAAAAAGCTTATCAATCGTAATACATTGTAACAGAACAGAATAAAATAGCGCAAGAAGCAAACAGATATGTCAAAATAATCAGAACAGATTCTGAACAAAATAACAGATTTCCTGTCTATATTAAGCTTGATTTTTTCGATTTATACCGGTTCCTGAAGATTGTGCCAACGGGGCACCGAAACTGGTAGACAGATAAGTAATTCATAAAATTACGGCAGTCTGTATTTACTCTCTTGAAGTCTTTGACCAGCCGCAATCCCATTCATGGAACGGTATTACAAATAAGCGAGAAATAAACGGCTGCGTTCAGACAGAAATAATTGAAAAAGCCGCTGTTAGTTAATGTCTAGATATATTGTTACTAAAACGATGGAACTAATTGACAAGCCCACATTGGTCCAGAAGTAAGAAATACATGGGTAAATTTCGAAAGTAGCAATCGGAATACTAAACTCTCAGTACACTGCATTCAGCAGTGTTACTTATAATCCGTCTTGATTGCAAAATATTTATTCACATGTCCTATCTCACTTCCTCTGGAACCATCTTCAGATCCTCATTTTTGGTTACAGGAATAACCCGTCCACACTCAGCAACCTTCACTTGCTGATTTACTTTCAGCAGAACAATAACTCTTTTTGCAATTGAGTAGAGGGCGATAACTTTTATTCTACAGCACGACCGACTGAAAAGACAGTATTCGCCGCTATAAGCGGCTTCCATTTGGTGAAAACTGAACAAATTAGTAATAGCTCAGTACACACCAACTAGTATCCTTAACACTACTACAACCCCAAGAATATAATGCTGACGTACGAAGTTCACCTTTTAGTATTTTGTTTACTAACTGCCGTTCACATGGTTGCAGATGGCATAATGTTCGTTAAGTAAAAAATGGCAACAGAAAAAAGGCGCCCAGGAAATAAGGTACTATGAAAGTATCCATAATAAACTATATTTAAAAAAAGGAATAGTAAAAAATAATGTGCTGCTGTGTATGTATAACCATGCTATTTTCTGCATGTTTTAGATTTAAAAAAAACACTGATTGTGGTGATATTTGTCGCGGAAACTAGTTTGGGAAAATAAAGAAATAAACGAATAACAAGCTGTTTTGCAGCAAGGCGGACTTAATTTCTGATATTACTTTTTTCTATGCAAACACGGACCAAATGGAAGAGTTCCAAGATAAATTCATTGTTAACTTATGAGGACGCATTTCGACCCGTGGAAGACCGCAAACCTGTGAACAGTGTAGTAGGCAGTTCCAAAATAATGTTACCAGTTTACCTAAGCATAACCACGGGAAGTAACTGAAACTATGTCATCGTGTGTCTGCGTTATGGTAGCATGTTCTAACAGGTCCAGATAAACTATATACCAAGCTAGTCTTTCCTCCAGACCAGAATTCACTCCAGCATTCACAAACAGCAAGAAAAACAGAACCAGAATGGCGCAAGCCTGTTCAGATAAGATACACATAGCGGCTTCCAAACCACGAAAGCTTCCTACTCGCTAATAGACAAGCCTGAATTCCGTAAATGCGAAAATGTCTCAGTGGTCACGCAAAGAGGTTGCTCAAACAACTTATTTATTTCAGTGGAAGCTGAGTACAGTAGAGCTACGCAAAGTACTGAAAGGATAACTGCCGTCATCTGCTAAAAGTAAAATAGCCCGATAGGAGGTAAATTGCTGAACTTTAGGATTGCTTTAGGATTTTACCTTTATATTTACTTCTTGTTGTAATTCAACAAAGAATTTCCTTTGTCCATCTACTCTATATTCATCCGGCTACATGTTGCACATTGCTGTTGCGATTTTCATCATTTGAATTGTAATGGAAAAAAGGACGATTATTTCATGAAAAATAATGCAAGAGCACACTGCATCTATGACAGTAATGAGACATGTTTTTGGTGTTAAGGTAGTTTCTGTCGTAGAGTAGACCAAACGTGCACCTGAATTTCGTAAAGAAATTTCTAAGAAATTAAGGCCACCATGGGATAACAGTGAATCATGCAATCAGGGGAGACGATAAAGGAAATTTATCGAAGATTTGTAGTATGGTGTTAGAGAATTCTGAAAATTATGTGGAGACTAAAAAAAGGTGCAGTTACTGCAGAATTGATAAGGAAACGAAAAAACGGAAAACACTAATACAAGGAAAGGACATGCGTTAAGACATCTGGAGATAATGTCCGTAGCACTACAGAGTGCTTCGAAATCGTAAACATAGTAGGGGAAGGCAGATATTACAATATGCAGAATAAATAATTGTTGAATGTTTTGTGAATAAGTGCATCTCTGTGATGATGACATTGACGTAGGAGAGAAGTGCAGAAGTGCATGAAAAAGAAATGCAGACAGCATTTCGTACACTGCATTACAAGTTGATTATCGCAGAAGCTTTAACTACATGTCTTAGGCCATAATGTTTCCAAATTATATTATCGACTTATCGTTACATGGTGCTACGGAGTTTAACTAAAACTCCTTTGCGTTCTAATCACGGTAACAGTTACAGCAAGCATCGATATCGTGATACTCCTGTTTATGCATATATCAAGTATAATTTGCAGTAAACCATTATTTATCAAAGTTTTGTCCTTTCTTTTGTCTCAAGGCTAATTATTAAAATTAAATTTTGTAGCTTTTGAGCTCTGCTTTTTAGCGTTAGACTCTTCCGAAGTGGGTTTATCCCTTTCCGGAACAATACTTTCAAGTCTGACATAACATATTGAGTACAGTATTAAAATTATTAATGTTCGTAAACATTGCCTTCTCTACGTTACTCCACATGCTCATACCAGAACTATGCTTTGAAATAAACGGTAGTAAGACTGTCACTACTGGTGTCCGTATACATCTCATGTCGAATTCTAAGTGCTGATCACTAACAATTATATTCGTTCTCTTACACTTCTATTTGAGGTGGCCCGCATCCCATGTATGGCGGTCAAACCTTGGGCACACTTGCGACGTGAAAAGGGTGCCAAGCGACCACTTTTCGATCAGGTATTAAACTTTGGTTATTTTCATCTTATTATTAATATATTATTGTGTTATTCTTTTACTAAAATACGGATTACACCCACATTACACTTTATAGGCAGTAATATATTGTTAATTATGAATAAATGCGGAATCATATGATGTAAAGTATCTATCGTTCGGTAGTCACCACACTTTGTGAGACAGTAATTCGTGTACCACCATGGTCCGCATTACACTTCAGTCAGTTCCGCTGGAAAATTAAGAAAGGGAAAGTTACTGGACTGTAATCGCCCATTCTCTGATTTAAAGTTATTGTAATTTCCTGAGACATAGGTGGAAGCCATTAACTTACTATTTAAGTCACCTTTGAAGCTTCCCTTTTGGAATTTTAACAGTCATTCTCCCAGCGTTGCACATTTTGCTAAGATGATTACTTTCGTGGCGTTCTCGCTGCTATCAAACAAACTCTTTAGCTGCGATGCTGCTGCCTTTTGATTTACTTCTATATCCTCTAACTGTCCTTCTTATTCCAGGGTATGGGATGTGTGTGTGTGTGTGTGTGTGTGTGTGTGTGTGTGTGTGTGTGTGTGTGTGTGTGCGTGGGGGTGGGGGGGGGGGGGGGGGGCACAGGGGAGGCACTAAAATCAAATATCGATTAAAGAAACATGTAGTCTGCTATTGCTATGATTGGTGTATTTCTTCAGCAATCATCTAATGAATCTCAGTCAAGCATCTCCACTTCCCACAGCTGGTTTTAGATGACCATTCCACTTAAAATCGATTAAAATACACATTTGCAGATATTTAACAGCTTTCTTTTCAGGGAATAATAGTCGTGTTTTCAAGAACTTCTTTTAGCAGATTCAAAGAGCTCTCCCTCTCTTACATTAATTTTTATTAAGGGGTAACTGCTAGATACATTGTCAACAGTACAGGTTAGAAAGTAAGATTTGTACATACGACAGAGTTCGCGGGCTTATGATTTTCTTTAATTGATCTACTACTGAACCTGAATTTGGATGCTGTTTTAAAGCGTAAGTACTTTATTATACCTATGTAATATTGTGGATCTTAGGCACCACTTGAGAAAGGCCTTGGTTACACTTGTTTGGGGAAATAAATAGCGAAGCCGCGCATCTATAATTTAATTATGTCGTTCCTACAATTCTGTTTCAAATTTGTAAGTTCTTTAGGATAATCCTTTCCTCTGCCGTGATACTTTGAAAGCACTCTTTCAACTTCCCCAGCTTTTCAGTGCATGTAGTTAAAGTAGTGATGTGCGTTAATTCGTAACTGAAGTGTAAACGGTACTTCTTAATAAAAGTGTGTCACGATTTACCAGATTACATTTATTTTCCCAAAACTCTTATACAGGACACATTGTTAGATTCTCAAAAAGCATTTCCTTATATGTCATGGCATTAATCAACCTAAAAAATTGGTCCATCATTAACGTTCAGAAACGCTGAAGGTGACAGTTTTGAATTGTAAATAAAATGCGTCAGAAATATGAAACCGTTGCAACACTAGATTTTCCAGTTCCCCTGACGCATCTGACCTCCTAACCATGATCTTTTGTGTGTTAAGGATACATGAAAGGCTAGGCGAGTAGGAAGAAATTAATGGCCAGCGAGACCTTCGCTTCTTGGGCAGTGAGATCATACTCCTACGTGCCAAATGTCACTGAAACGGAACAACACTCCTACTTCGAATGGTTCGCCAGTGTGAAGAACGCTAAAAATTGGAAGCAATTCGTATTATTTGTAGATGCAAGTATTGTATCATAGCTTCATAGAGATGAAGATGCCATACATGAAGACTAGTTACCATGAGGCACTACAGCTTTTCAAAATTTAGGCGTTGTACAGAACCTATCTTATTAAGAGAGGTGCGCCACGGTAATTTCCTCTTCCACAAATATATTTCATTTATTACATTCGTTTCATTCACAAACTGGGGGAAATATTTTTACCTTTCTATTAGTTTCCATTTCCTATCACGTGAAATGTACGAATTTTGGCGTATTTTAGACACAGATGTTCATGTTCATGTTCTTTATCTCAGGTGTCCTCTATCTCCAACAGCTTAAGGAATAGTATTAAACGCTGCCCTATATTAGACAACATAAATTGTTACACCAGGTTGCTGACCACGTAGAAACTATGAGGAAGTTTAATTGTAATGATTTCTTCTTATGAATGCACTCCTGCTATAAAATAATTCAGCTAATGTTTTCGCACTGATATTTTAATGGTTACACTGCTGATCACATTTTAAGTTCCATATACCTCCTTAAACTGTACATTTCATATTCGCTGACTTTTGCTGTTATGAAAGTGCCTAAGCATGGTAGACCTCTACATAAAATAATCGATTTATGATAAAGAGCTGTTTTCTATAATTAACCGTAACAATGATATAAAACATCTTCCTGTGATACGAAGTTAATCAGTTTTGCGTTAGTTAAATAGAAAAGTTTTTCTTACTTTTATTGCATTGTTGACTGCTTTTGCGGAAGTTCATTTTTCGCTGAAAGGTAAGCAAGATTTAAGCGGTTCCTGAATGTTGAAGTCACAGATAGTATAGGGCATCACACACACACGCACACTCACCTGTTTATTTTGCCCACACGGATGCTTACATAGAAGGATTACGACTTAAAATGTGAACAGCTGACTGATGATAAACGGGTTGGTACGAAACTGGTAACTGCGCCATTTTTTGTAAATAAATAATATTATTAACAGTGCCGGATAGCGATTTTACTTTATTTTACCAATTAAGTTGTATTTTCACTCCGCTAAGTACTCACGTAAATAAATAACGTTATTGGCAGGGGCTGGTTGCTGTTTTTACTTTAATATATCCATTAAAGTGTATTTTCACACACCGGCGATCGCATCACCTCAGTTTTACTATGCTCTAACAAATACAATCAGAAGATAAATAGCAACAAAGCTGTCAGTAACCGTGTACCTCTAAGTACATAATGTAATGTGGTTTCTATATGGTAACTCGTCAAAAGAAAAAAGAAACTGACTGCATGACAGTATACAGCAAGAGAACTGAGGGCAGGCACCGCCTCTATTCGTTTTGTCACTCGAGTCACGTCCACGATAAATCATAGGTTATACTCTGGGTGGAATCCATTCTCGTCCGCTACGTAGGAGATTTTGTACTCTCTGCCGTTTTCATCCTTCCACGTGATGATTCCGCGCATCTGGATCGCTTCGTCTTTGGTACCTGGGTTTTTCAGGACTGACTCCTCTTGGCGCACCAGCCCGTCGCTAGTCTTGAAACTGTGGAAAAACAGACAGTTCACAGTTGAAATTGTCACATGTAATCAACGACATTGCAAATGTATAAACAACTCCAACAAATATATTTGCTCGTTAGTGACGCTGTCGTGTTATAACTTTTCTGGGATTTTCTCTCCATCAGCAATTCCGCCGTACTTTCCTTGAAAGAGCAATCTCTAGCACATTCAATTAAAATACGCATATTTATAAAAATATCATAATAAGACGCTAACTTCTAGACAAAGCTGAATCTCGTTGTTTCTCGTTGTGTTGCGCAATTCCACAAACAACGAGATGAAGTGGTCTGGGCTCTAAACGACAACAGTAGCAGCAATCATTTGACGTTACTTTCTCATCAACTCCTAATTTTCGTAGTTTTTTTAATTGAGTAATATTTACTATTACGCAATATTTATTCTTTGTGTTAACACACGTGAGGTGAGAAAAACATGCTCGTAACGTGTCGGATAACTTTTATTTCGGAACCACTATTAAACTATGGTAGCAGTGAAGCACAGATATTAATTTCCTTTAAGTTTCACTATAATTCTGTATTTAAAAATGATTTTTCACATTTCTGCATGTACCTAAAGCACTAACTGTAAGTGAGATTTAAAGAATATTAATATGAAAGAGTGAATTGTCGAGATCTTGTGAACAGATAGCAATTGTAATATCTCGTTTGTTATGCCAAACATATTATATCAGGTTTAATAGCTTAAATTAGTTAAAACACCCGCCATTGTCATCAAACAAGTGCGACCAAATTACAATGGTCGGTAAAATTGCTCACCTTTTCTTACGGAATTCTCAAAGTCCTTTCAGTCTTCCGCCTCTCCAAGGTAACAGTATTTTCTATTAATTAAACCGTTTAATACAAAGCATGCGTCAACAGTGATCATGATTTTCTTGGCGCAATCCATGACTAATTGGAATTAGAGAGGAAAAATACTGCTTTCACGTTTTTCACACGATGGCCGTATCAACAGCCATCTTCGGTTTGTTTACCGCCACAGATGAAATGATTTTTAAATTGACTTCTGTGTGGCCAGTATATACCCTGCTCCTAATTTATACTAGTGTAGTCTTCGTCCTAGAGATATCTATTAATAAGTGTAGCTGGAAGGACAACAGAAATAGAGTCATTATACACATTAATACGAAAACGTCTAGCTAGTCAGCGATCGATTATTGTTAAGTTTTATGTTTAGTGCATCATATTCTATGGACTAATCATCTTTGACAATACATTTTTGAGATCGAATATGATGCCCTCCTAAGAGTGTTTAGGCATATTTTCTCTGATGTTTCAGCAGATTTTTGCAACTTCGTTTTCTTAATGTGTAACTGGAGCCATCCCAAACAAATATTACTGATTATGTCTTTCATGCGGTGCCCTGAGTGGACGGAAAGCCGGGGATTCTTTCCATTTACAAACAAAATACTTTTAGAGCAGAATTTTATGTTCCCACATTCGTCTAGTGCGATTTCGTTATAGCGATATGTGTTTACAAGACAGTAAAACACGAGGTACTCTGGTAATGACAGTACTACCTTGGCCCACGCTGATTGCTACAGCCATACAGCAGGGCTAGTCAGTCACTTTTATTTCTCCAGTGTCAGTGACTCTCTTAATACAAGTCGCTATGACGAAGATTGCACAAGTGCAATAGACTAATTTGGGACCACTCTGTCGAATGGGCAGGTAAATGTTCATTTTAAAAATCATTTCGTTTGTACTGGGAAACAAACCGACGATATTCGTCGACACTGCCATCGTATGAAAAATGTTATGAGTGGTATTTTTCCTGTCTGATTCCAGCTATTCAATGCGAAAATGAAATTACAGATATATGCAAGAAAAAATCGAAGGAAAGGGGAGTGACGACATTTAGGCGACAGACACATTTCAAAATGCAACGTTGACCCCGCCCACGCTGGAGAGTCGGTTAGAACGTGGTCTATTCTGCACAGACAGATGTCAGCTTGCAGCAGTAACTTTTTACTATTCGTCGTTTTCGACATATTCACTTCTATATATAGTTGTATGAAATTGTACAAAATTACTGCTCCAAGCTGACATATGTCTGTGCACAACAGAGAACATACCACGTCCTAACCGCTCCTCCAGCGCGGGAGGGTTCAAGGTTGCATTTCCAAATGGGAACACATTTGTGCTGTATGTTTGGTTTCTACGCCAAAAAATATGCACGGTTTACTTAAACAATTGTTTTCCATCCTGCTAGATGGCGCGGTAATGAAGTGTACCTGGTTTTGCAATTAATGACTCTTTATTTCAGTTAGAAGTATGTTATTTCCATGATTTAATTTCCAGTGTACAATGAAATTGTGTAATATGTCATGATTAGACCGCGGGCTCATAGGGCAAAACCTGTTTTTTGTTGAGTTTCTAGTTGTAAATAAACTTGAACATAAACATTTCACGACAAATTAAACTCGGAACCGTTAATTTTATAGCACGTAATAAAGCCTATTTCGACGTTAATTCTTTTGACTATTTTAGCTTTAAAATCTTAAAAGATACATATTTCTTTAAGGTAACATAAAATTATTTTATTTTCAAAAGACTCTAATTCCTTAGAAGAATCGAAGGTAGGAGTTCTGGGGGCAATATTTGAATTAAAAAAGTCTTTGGTGTTGTTAGGGAATAACACCAAAGACGTTTTATACACACTTCTGTATAGCATCTTGTTTCTTTCGTGTATTAATTTTCTAGTGATGAGAAGTCCCACTTAAATCTGTATGTAGATGGAGCTTTACATAAGGAAAATGTTTTAAGAAAATCAGAACTGAAGCAAATTCTCTTAATAAAGACATCTGATGAATCAACCAAAAGAACCAGTTCCGCAGTGACATGTGACATTCTATTGTGGCAGCAAATTTCTCTTTTCGAAAACTTTCATGAGAAATGCTGCCATCCTATTATTTCTGCAGAGTCAACGTGAATTGTGTGAACTCAACTTGTACTGCACAGAATCCGAGACGATTCGGGGGCTCTTACTTACGGATCGCTGTTGACGAAACCATTGAAAATCGTGGCAAGTATATAGCAAAAAAAAAAAAAAAAAAAAAAAAAAAAAGTTCAAATGTGTGTGAAATCTTGTAGGACTTAACTGCTAAGGTCATCAGTCACTAAGCTTACACAATACTTAACCTAAATTATCCTAAGGACAAACACATACACCCATGGCCGAGGGAGGACTCGAACCTCCGTCGGGACCAGCTGCACAGTCCAAGACTGCAGCGCCTTAGACCGCTCGGAAGTACATTGCAAATCTGATCTTTGGCAATTTGGACGCAGATAGGCCATCCCGGCTCTATTTGATTTGTTCAGGACATCTTCTAAAGACTAATAAACAAGCAACTCCATAATTACTCAACAATGGAATCAAAGTGCTACATACAAATGGCGTGGATGAAAGTAGCGTGCCTCTGTCTTTCACTGACGTCGCTGCGCGTACGGTTTGAGCGCTTCAATTGTTTTAAGTGTTCTGTAAGTTTTGACGCTACATTTAACTTGTGCAGCACTGGTATCAACTCTGTATAAGAGTAAGTAAGGCTAGAATTCCCTAATGTCAATAAATTAATCTCCTCGAAATGAAAATTTTTGTTCTGTCACAACAAAGGATCAGGTACACAAAGAACAACTTCCATATGTCCCCTTGCCACCTGAACCTGTTGTTATCGACTTGGTTAGCTCCAGTGGAATTCTACAGTAAGCACCTCCCAACAGTGAAGAAGGTAAGTGAATATCTTAAGTGGGATGCCGCCCCTGTAAAGTCAGCAAAGAGCAATCAATCCTGCGGTACTTGACTTACGTTGAGCCAATCAGACATTTATGGAAAGCACCATCTCGCAGTAGAATGGTCAGAGAGACCTATATACGAGAACATTTCTTGGTACTGGAGGAAGTTAGGAAGAAAAGTAGTGAAGAGTTCCGATATAACACGTGACGAAAGTGAAGTACCGGTACGTTCCTGTCACATCCGTTCCTTTCGGGCATGTGAATTAATACTGACTGACAAGTGTCATAGGTTTTCTACGGAAAAACGAGAAAACGTTACAGTTCTTTACTGTGAAGCCAACTATGATCTTAATGTCGAAACTATCGCTTTATCCGACGTTGATTAACGTATTTCATCGTATGGGTATATGTGTTTAGTACTGGATTTTTGTATTGGAAGAAATAAAAAGGTTTGGGATTAGTTTGAACACTGAAGTAGTGTAATATTTTCTGTGTTGCACAACTGTGCATATTTTCATTTTACGAGCTTTTAATGAATATTGATATGCTAATATATCAAGAGTGTGTTTTACATTATGTTTAGTTTTTCTGTACAATACCTTTTTAGGAACTATTCTATGTTTTATATGGGTTAAATAACGAGCTGAAAGAGCCTATTTTAGGCACCTAATCAGTACTATTTACGAGCAAGCAATCTGCGGTGTAGTCATAATCTTTCTATTTAAACATAACTTGGGCTGTGAGAAGCGACGCAAATTTTAGTTTTACAGTTGCTTAGGTCTAACTACACACCAGTTCGTAGGATTTGTTTGAATTTGCGATGTCCGTACCATCATTGGGACAGACGGCCATCCCATAAACGTGTTATATAATATATTTTTATGTAATTGTTTTTACAGATGACAAATAAGTACATTCTTTAAGGAGATCATGAAAAAACGAAGACCTTAAAAATGGCATTAATAAAGTAAACAACAACGGGTATTCTGTGAGAAAAGCTTCCAAGAAGACTCTTGATAGAAAATTAAAGACCAGCTGTGATTCCAAAATTCCAATTGGTATTAGTTCTTTTTTGGGTTCAATTAATGGGTTACGATTTGTCCAACACGTAAAAAACACTACAAGCCCATAGTTTCCCCTTAACGAGGGACTGTGTAGGAAGTGTAGATATTGATTTTACTGTGCAGATTGGTATAAAACATACATTTACTAACAACAAGGGGAAACATGATACGATTGGTTACTACTGTTCTTATTTCAACATTCAGATCTAAGTGGGCGAAAATCTGAAGTCGTACCTTTCGCCAGAGTCAAGAATGAATCGTGATGAAGTCAAGGAATATTTCAGTTAACTTGCAGCCCTAATATGTGAAAATTGTTTGTTCAATAAACTTGGAAGTATATCTATCATGGATGAGTCAGACCAGTCGTTTTTGTAGCTGAAAAGCGTTCAAAATCATTTCCTTTTGTTGCTTCGTCAGACAAAGGAGATACTATTCAGATTTGCAAGTATTTGGGCAAACAATAACTGAAGCGACAGTGCAGTTTATTTTATAGTATGCTACCATTTTAAATACAACACCTAATGTTATATGACAGTAATTTTTCATGACAACGTGATATTTCTTCTACAACAAGTGCCTTGAACGTGGAACGCACACTGACGTTCTTAACGTACGACATCGTTATGTGCATGAATCACGGCGATAAGTCGTACGCTAAGGGGCACTCTGACAACACTTTTACACTTGACGCAGGGTGCTAATAGAAATTACACCTCATAAACGGCCATGAGGCTGTAATGGCGCATGTTGTGTGTGGTAGTCTCTTGCGTTCTATTGTTTTAAGCAAGGAAGCGAGATGGCCATATCCTTCGCGTTATATATGTACTCGTCGTACGTGTTCGTATATGACGCTATTCCGTTGTGCCCTTGCAGTATTAGCCATCCAGCGAAACCCACGGCTAACGCGTACCATCGCGGTGAGGAAGCCGTATAAATTCCGTATAAATTTCAGACATCATAGCGACCATTTCCTAGCGAAAATGTGCCTAGTGCACGTTACGAGTCTGGATCTTCCTCATTAAGTCGTTGCATAAACAGTTGCGTGTCAGTACCATATCACAGCGCTAGGCAAAAAAAAAAAAAAAAGGCTCTGAGCACTATGGGACTTAACATCTATGGTCATCAGTCCCCTAGAACTTAGAACTACTTAAACGTAACTCATCTAAGGAGAACACACAACACCCAGCCATCCCCTACCCCGCCGGGAATCGAAC
This sequence comes from Schistocerca gregaria, assembly GCF_023897955.1. Taxonomy (NCBI): domain Eukaryota; kingdom Metazoa; phylum Arthropoda; class Insecta; order Orthoptera; family Acrididae; genus Schistocerca; species Schistocerca gregaria. The sequence continues at coordinate 295,741,893 of NC_064926.1, read as the reverse complement.
CCGGGAACCCGTGCGCGGGAAGCGAGAACGCTACCGCACGACCACGAGATGCGGGCTCACACTGCTAGGCAGCTTGGTTCATGAAATATAAAGCAACGGTGAGTTTGGTTACGTGAAGGAGAAACTACCACATAAATGACGTACGTAGATTAACGAAGGTCGTATTTATTCTGCACTGTTACTGGTGCAGACGTCCGTGAAGTTCTCCGGCGGAAGCTCGTGTTCTTGAAAAATAATCGTTAATAAATTGTATAAAGAGACGTGACAATGATATTTGATTCGTTAGTGTTAGAACAGTTATCTTTAGCTTCACAATGAATTATAATACTGGACCTGACACGGGATGGAAAAATTGTTAGGACCATGTCTGAGTAACGACTGTCCAACTCCACTAGTCATGTCACACTCTGAAATCTAATCCAGCTTCTTAGAATCTAGTGACAGGCCACATTAAAGTGAGCTGCTACTGTGTCATGAAAAACTAATTAACAGAGATTTTTACTTTTGACAGTTACTGCCTTTTCTTAATAATTAATGCTCACTGTCATCATTTCGCCTATTTATTCATCCAATTCCTCCAGCACTACGGTCAATGCTCGTTCTCACTTCCTCAACTTCTCTCCTCCATATCCCTCCTCTCCAATTCCACCCACCACTCACCTAAGGCTAAAGAGAAACCGCTTAATTATCTGTTGTGGATTAGCATACGAACGAGAAATTAGAAAGTGAAATGAGGAAGTACTGTTAAATAGCAGAGCTATTCGCGTTTTAGAATGACATGTTCACTGCTGTTAAGCTGTCTCCTTCGAAGCTATAAACGCTTTTAACGAATGCAATAAAGTAAAGAAAATGTGTTATTCTTATAACAGAGATGCCACAATCGCAGTTGCGGCTACCGCAGCCATATGTCCCCATCTTAATAAGAAGGTAAGAACAGATTAAAAAAAACTACGATCGAATTCACACCAATTTAGTCGTGAGCACGCACCGAAATTGGCCTGAAACCGGTCGTGGTTTTAGTAAAAATCTTTCTACAGCCAGGGCGGTGTTTCTTTCCTTCGTGTAAGAACCCAAGCAAAACGTGCAGTGAGAGAGTTTTGTCAATACGACCCACACTAGGCAACTAAACTTGCATCCTGTATAAAATATGAAATAGATTTAGAATGTGTTGCAGAAGCGTTTGAAGTAGGTCAAGTAGGCAGACGTTGAACGTCACGCCCCCATGCTCAATATACAGGTATACTCATTGGTGGATAGAACTCTATTCCACTTGACTGAGTGCCCAGCTAATTCACTGAATCATGTGGTTGTTTATAGCTGCGTGCCAGCAAAAGGTTGCATTCGGTGCAGAGAGGAACAGAGCATAGTTTCCACAATTATCCGATTGTCCTTGTGCTCTGTCTCTGTACCACAACACACCTTACAGACATTGCCTGCCCCAGTAACTGCCAATGCTAGGGGGGAAACGTCACATTGAGGCGCTATTTTTACTACCGACTCCCCTTAGATAAATTTATTTATTTAGAAAATTGTGGCTACAGTTACTTCACGTGATACATTTCTTGTTTGCTTGTGTCACACATACATTGGCTGCGTATCTTGACCATACTACACTAACATTAAAATCGATGCTAAATATTCTACACGCTTCTGGGCGCGCACACTACAGACAGGTGCGGCATAATGTAGCTACTGGCTAGTGCATCACTTGGTACACCGGTCACTGCCACAGCATAGCACTCCATCACATGCTTCCTTATGTTGATACCACTGTAGTTTGCAGGGTACTGCAACCTGAGCTCTATCGACGACGGTAGGGCACCATCTGACGGCTGATGTGCCCCCAGAGGTAGAGAGGACTAGTGCTGTCGTCGCCACTACAGGCAATATCATAATCCTGGAATCCTCGTGCTGCGCTTCCTAGCCTGTGCTGTTAGTGAATAATTCCATCTTCCTGGAAAACTCCCCCTATCCTCAAAATGATGCAACGTACTACACACAACTTCCACCCACGTCTCGTTGACATTGACTGATACTTAATCTGACGGAAGACATGCGTAATATCATCAATATGCCATCTCTATGCCACCCTTCTGCATTAAGATTGGAGGACGCTATGAGTTTGGCACAACAAATGCAATCAAATCACTACACCAAGGTTCTCAGCCCAAGAGCCATGTTCCGAGCGTAGTAAAGGACTGCCTGATGATGTGCCTAGTATGTCACTAGCTTTTACATTACGTCACCGGCGTTAAATCATTCCAGAGTTGCTGCGAAACTGTACTGTTCTATGTGCTCGACAAAAATGAAAAGTACGACAAGAGTTTATCTCTAGGTGGATGACAAAATCATTAAAAACAGTGCACAAATTCGAAGTGCGGAACGATGGTGAAGGACACGAATTTCAAAAGGACCCTTGTCACAAAATGTGTTTAAGTGATTTAAGGAAATCACGAAAAAGCTAAATGCTGACGACTGGGCTGGTACTTGGACCATCATCTTCCCGAATTCGCCGCATCCCTCGCTTCACGTACTTTTAGGTCCCTACAACGATGCTCTCATATCTCGAAGCAACATCGAAACATACACAACAAGCAAAAGTTTTCGATCACCTACCACATGTATGGATTTGTAGTTGAAACAAGGGTTTCTTTTTGAATATTTTATCGTATCCCCTTCACGATGACACAAGTGTATCATGTAAAGGTCAAGCGCCTCTGTTATGTATTTGAGTGGTTGTTCATATAGAATCGCACTCTCGTGTATCCTCAACGAATCTGACGTGCCCTTACCTAAGACGACTCTGTTCTTATTCCTCTCATTCGTTCAGATTTCTATGTAGCAACCAGATCGTATTAGTTTGCAGTGCATTGTGTGCCTCTAACAGGGTGTTGGTGTAACTGATCTGGTTCCTACCGTATTACCTCACACATGCATGGAAGAAGGAGACTAGAACGTAAAAAGGTGCGATAATCACAGGTCTGCATCTTAACAGCTATTCTAGTAGGAGAGTAGCAACAAAAGTTGGCGTAGAGTGGTGTATAAATTGCAGTACTTCAAGCAAGCTGCTGCCAATGCAAATATTTCGCGATATGAAAGACATCGAGTAGCATGTACAGAAAAGATCCGTTCATATGTGTACAGATTAAACGTCAGAGGATTACCACTACACCAGAAATTCGCGAGGAAGTGGATAGTGTGCGATCAGCTCCAATCTCTGTCTCAACAGTATTGCCGCCTTCGTGAACAGGGTTTAAAAGGAAGAATAGTGGCCGAGAAACCATTATTGCACAAATAATATAAAATAAAAAGGATGCCATCGTCGAATGTTTGTTCGTTGATTTCGTGGAGAACGTATGAAGAGTCAGTGGGTGACGCCAACGGTGAAGCAAGGTCGAAGGTCGAGCGTTGTTTGGTAGTGTTTGCGGGTGATAAGGCCTGTAATATAATGTGAATTAATGGAATATTAAAGAAGGAAATACGTTACAGGAAGCTGCTCCACAATGCATCTCCACCAGGAAGGGGAATTAATTGGTGGTGGGTTTGTTCTATAGCGGGACAATGATCCCAACTACACTTCTGAGTCACACAGAGCGTATGACAATAGAAATGTTTGGAGCTGAAGAATGTGATTAGGTAAAGTCAGTCATCTGACACAAATCCAATTGAGCTATTACAGAGTGAATTTGTGAGGGAGCCCAGAACACTGAGTTCATCTAATGCTGAAGATATGTGTAAAAATTTATAGACGTGTTGGACTGATGCTTAGACTTCGTACAGCAGTTCTGAAGCTAATGGGTCGAGACCCTGACAAGGCTAAAATCTAAATCATATTCTGTTGTACTTAATTATATAGAGCGAACATTTTTGATGGTCTATTTATTTCGTATATGCGTGTATAATGAAATAAAGTGCATAAATTTTATCGCGGTTGACCAAAGGCTTTTTACCGGTAGAGTAGATCATCTGCAGTATCCGTCATATTACGATATTTGTGTGCATGAAAATAACTCACAGCAAACAGCCACTCATAAATTACCCATCGTCCTCTAATCCCCTAAAAACAACGCACTTACTTTACCTGTACCTCTTCCCAGAGTATGAAAGATATCTACTTCGTTATCGCAGATCTCTCGCTTTCAAGTGCTTAGAGGCAGTTTACTGGCTACTTTCTATATAAAAAAAACCATGTTTTAAGAAAATAATTAATGTTCCTTAGCACTGCTGTCGACACTCTTGTGCCGGAACATTAAAATCCTACTTTCGCGGAGAAGTTACTCTTTCCCTTAACTTTCGTCGCTGTGGGACGGAGTGCTGTGTCTGTGACGCATTGACTGCCTAGCTTTCCGCAGACTGAGGACACAGGACACAAATCTCCACTTGGCCATCCTCATTTACGTTTTCGATGGAACCCCTAAATCACTTTAGCTTAACAGGGCAATGAATCTCTGAAGTGGGCCACTGCCAATTACTTACAAACTTCTCTCTCCAAAGTACTTTGTCCCGGCAGGATACTGAACAGTAAATTACCTTCCAGTGGTAAACGGTGGAGAATACAACGTTTACATTCACGTTATCATTCTTTCAGCTAGTTTGACGTACATTTCACACACTTTGAACTTACCAATTTATGTGAATTTGTTCATTCTACTGCACCAAAAGACGTTAACAAACTCTTTCTCGAGACCCAGTATTCATCTGCAGTTGAATATCTTTAATTTTCTCCTCTGTTGCTCTTTCTAGCTTCACCTTTTTTTCTTTCTTTTTTTACTTTTAGTGTACTCTGTATTTCAGTAACTCATTCCGTTTTTCATAACGATTCTCATGGACTTCGTACATCGCCTACGACACCTAGCACCTAAACAGTTCAATATTTCATTTACTTTCATATTTTTAACGGCTTCCTTGAACTCCATATCTTGTAAATTTCTCCATTTTATACTTTTAGCTTTCTCATTGTGAATTTCATGTTGTAGAACACCTTCCTCAATTTTATGTCAGTATTAAGTACTCTCACTCCCGTATAAGACTACTGTGCGCCTTTATGGCTTCATGTAGGTGACGAAGGATGAAATGAAAAATTCAGGAGGGGCCAAAACTCGCAACTAATGGTCGTCTGTTCCGCAAAAGCTGCAACTAACAATAAATTTGAAAGATAATGTAATACCAGGACACTGTGTTTCAAAAACAGTCACGATGATAAGTCAGAAGTAGGTTTAGTGGTCTTGAACATCAGTGTCAATGGCATCATACCACGCAGAAACATTTCAGATGTCGTCATAACAGAAATACTTTTTGCAAAAATTTAAAGAAAATTATATAAATGGAAGTTCAAATATGATGGCCTTGTTAACAAACTTAAGTAGAGATGACTGTAAGCAAATGGGAGAAAATTATATCATATTGTAAAGAGTGAGCTATGTTGTTATGTTTTCGGTACGGAGAACACAGAGATGATCTAGGCCGGAATTTAACAACTAGTAGTATTGGAGATTTGTTTAAATAAAATTAAACAAACCAATAAAATATTTAATAAAGATCATTGACGGAGAAGTGCAAATGGAGTCGGTTACTTAACAATACACTGTCTACAAGTACAAGTTTATTTGATTACGAAGAGGTACTACTACCTAGAAACCATTGACAGTATTCGGAAAATTATAATAAAACGATGTATCTGTTTCGAGAGATGTAGAATGTTCTTACAACGAAATGAAAAAATTGAGCGAAATTTGGGCAGAAGGTAGGAATTGTGATACAGTGCAACTGTTAACAGGGTATCGTAATTGCTAAAGCAGTTTTGGAACACGATATATCGGAACATGAGTAGCACCTTATGTGATCAGTAGATCTGAGATAGGCTGGATTTCATTTAGGCATTTTACAGAAAGCATTTGCTATGAAGCCAGCAGCAACTCCAGTGCAGATGTACCTAGAAAATAAAGGCTACTGATAGCAATGTACAACATTCGTTCCTAGAAATTGGTTAAAAACTTGTAACATTATCTTCATCAACTTCACTCTTTTATTTCAGTTCTGATATTTTCAAACATTCATTTATTAATGTTTCGGACTGTGCTTCTTCATAAAATCTTGCGAAACCACTGTGCATCTTCATAAAATCTTTGGAAGCGACTGTGCAGAGTACAATGGGTTGAACTCGTACTTGGCAATCAAAATCTTACACCATTCCAGAATGGAACGAGAAAGATATGACAGTTTGTATGTTGTTTGCTGGTAATGTTATTAAAGAGTTGTAGGAAATATGTGATATATAGATACCACAAAATGTTTCTGGACTGCGTTATCCAGTTGTGAAGTGCTTTAAAACAAGGAAATACAAATGATTAGCTCACAGTACAACACGTAATGACAATCATGTAAATCTGTCTATATTACCCTGTAGTACTACATATCTTAATATCACTGTACCACTAAGCACTGTCAAAAGCAAAAATTCAGCAGCAAACATTTACTGTTAAATATATGAAACTCATCCTTGGACATCTGATCATGTTGATGCACAACACTCCCACACAACTCAGTTATGAAGTGAAGCCTCTCACCTACCAAAGACCGCACGATCCTGTAACGTACGTATCTCAGCCCGCAACTGCCCTACTGTCAATAGTAAAATCATTGAAGTCTATGTGTCAGGTCCTAAGAAACTCGAATAATTAGTATTGCACTTGCTTTGCATTTTTGTCATCCGTATAGACTGAACAAAAGGAAGTATTAAAGCCATTAAGTACACTCGGGGAACATAACTGAGGTGGATCTAAAAATGCGCTTTGAATACTTCTGTCTTTTCTCATAACACGCTGACTCTATTTCGTCTAAATTTAACTGCAACCACACTTTTTCTTCGAAGTGAAATAGATGAAAATTATCTGGATTTGAGGACAGACGACAAAATTAACAAGCTTGAGATAGGATGATATAGGAAACCCATGTAAGACTTTTTGCCGTCCCTATAAATACAAAATAATATTTTTAAAAAGTGCATCGCATAAGGCTAATATCATACGGCTACCCGTCACATGAGAACAAAGGAGTGAAAACACTTTACATATAGGGTTATAAAATTGTTTGAAGTGGATTCAATAGATACGATACATGCAACGGCTAGGCACAGTATGTTACTAAAAGAGAGAAATCCGGAAAAAGAAAGAGTTTTGTCATACTACAGAATTACATAAAATAAACTGGTGAAGTTATTCAACGGCATAGGGGTGAAAATTCCATTGAAAACGGACAACAAATTGGAACTGAGTCTGACACGTAAGACTGGCAAGGTGAGAAACGGATTGGGAAAGAGAAGTTTATGAAACAATGTTTTAGGATCATGAGCTGAAGTATGTGGGACCGAAGGGAATACAGTTAAGAGCCCAAGAACAAAGAGTGTTGAGAATCGGTGGTAGAAAAGTACCTCAAGAATCAGCAGCATTCGTTAGGAAGGATCATCTTTGCCAACGCGAATGGGAACATGGTAAAGGAAAGCGCGTGGGTAACAGATACTTTTAACAATTTCTTTTTACAAATAGGAGAGAAAATTCGTGCAAATAGTTCACCAAATGAAGAAAAACACTACGGCGAAGAAGGTAATTGGTGAATCAAAACTTTATCTGTCATTTTATCTAAAACGTAGGCTCCTATCGTGGGAATAATATCTAAAAAGATGTGACCACATGTTCTTTGACACCTATGTAATGTATCATTAACTCTGAGAATTTTTCCAGAAATATTTGCCATTGTTATGAGTCTCTATAAAGAGGATGAGTCAACACTTATCAATAATGGCCGCCGACTGTCTCTTCTTACATCATTTTCTAAAATTTTTAGAGAGTAATGTACTCCAGGATTGTCACCCACCTGCGTAGTAATGGGACCCATAGCCACTCAGAGTTTGGATTCCAAAACAGCCATTCTACTAAGTTAGCTATTTATACATTTACTCAGCACACAATAAAATCTCTAAATATTAGAACATCACTAGTTAATGTAAATGATATGCCGTTCATTTGAATCAGGGTGCAGAATTAGTCCTTGTGCAGATGATACAAGCATAGTTACGAAGCCTAAGAAACAAGTAACAGCAGAGAGAATAATAAGTGATGCTTTTGTGGAAGTTACTGAATGGGTCTGCACAAATGGGCTAGATTTATATCTTGATAAAACCCTGTTCATCCAGTTTTATACTGCCAGCAAAATCTCACTTCGTATTATCCTTATACACGAAACCAACAACAAATAATAAACAAGGTTCATAGATGTTAAGTACTTAGGTGAGGGTACTGATGAAATCTTGAACTGGGAAAACTATGTAGGAGACCTGCTACAGGGTTTAGATTCGGCTACTTTTGCCGTAAGACAAACTGCCAACTTTGGGGATATAGAAACCTCTCATTTAACATACTCTCATTCATTGTTGTCTTATGGGCTAGTATTATATGGTAACTACTACCTTAGGCAAAAAGTATAATCACACAAAACAAAATAAACGAATTATATGTAGATTTCCAAGCTTACATCTTTCGATATCTGTTTAAGTAGCTGGGAATATTACCGACAGTGCCATAGCATATTTATTTGCTTGTAACATTTCTTATCAACATTCCGTATGGGTTTGAGAGTAACACAGATATTCGACAAGTACAATATTAGAATAAAACAATCAGTATTGCCATTTAATGAATCTAGCTTTGGCACAGAAAGTGGTGAAATATGGATCTATAATGTTCTTCGACAATCTAACCATAGAAATGAAATGTCCAACAGAGAGCGGAAATTAAGACTATATTCCAGAGCTTCCTCCGTCAGAACTCTCTCTGTGACGTACAGGAATTCTTGACTGGAGATAATTTGTCAATCTTTATCTTTTTACTTAGTTTTGATTAAGAGTTCTGTGTTCTGTTGAGACATTCCACATCATAACGTTTGTTGTAAATTTGACCTGTGGAACAGGTAACTAAGAACAAGAATGTATTGTACTTTGAAAAAAAAGTGTAGTTGCTTTCACATTTCGATGACATAAAGCTATTGTGCTCTAAGGGAGAAAAGATAAAAGTGCATAAAGAGAATTCCTGGCCACAATTTTATGATATCCCCCCTGAGAAGAAGCTACAGATGCACCTTCAGCACCATGCAGTTTTTGTGGAATCGTACTAATATTTTGCTGAGCTGTTTATTACCCGTGTTTCGCCTTACTCCATGTCAATGCCTCCAGGAAAATAAGCTTTAAATTTATTTTTGATGTTAAAATGTGCTAGGTCGTAGCAAATAACGTAGCTGAAGGCTATGCTAACTATCGTCTCGGCAAATGAGAGCGTAGAAGTCAGTGAACCATCGCTAGCAAAGTCGGCTGTACTACTGGGGCGAGCGCTAGGAAGTCTCTCTAGACCTGCCGTGTGGCGGCGCTAGGTCTGCAATCACTGATAGTGGCGACACGCGGGTCCGACGTATACTACCGTACCGCGGCCGATTTAAAGGCTACCACCAAGCAAGTGTCGTGTCTGGCGGTGACACCACAAAATGATTCTCTTTCTCACAAATGAGTTTCTCGCTATTGCCTCTTTGCATATTACGTCCACCCTACTTTGTCCATCGTCACTTCTTTTCAAGCCCAAGGAAGAAAATCTGTTTCACTACTTCTGGTGCATCATTGCCTAATTTAATACTCTCGGCAGCACCTGATTTAGTTCAACACTTGGGGGACCCCACCAAACTAATATTGGAACCTCCAGCCACCAATAATCCCACCCTCTGTGACTGCTCGGATACTGCAGGCTGAGAGACAAGCGACTGCATCTGGCTGAAAGACATCGTCAGCCGTGGAGAGCATGGCAACTTGTTTCTCAGACTAACCGGAGTTGCCTTATGTTTAGCCCCCACCCCACCAAGTTTTCACAGCCTGCCACATCCTAAAGCGACCTCCCAAAGGTAAGGGGTCAAACTCAACGTGAGCAGTAACAGGGCTCGCCACCGGTACGGACCGATCGGTGGATTCGTGTGTCGTGCTGGACGTCCGTCGGATTCCCACGGCCGGACCACATCAATGATGTCCAACCACTGTCGCTTCAAGTTGTGTAATCAAAGCCAACACAGCCCAGAGCTAAGAACAAAGTATCACCAACTCAGTTCGTATCCGCACACAACAGTCACAGTTCCCAACCTGACTGAAGACAGTGGAAAACTACACTACACAGAGAAACAAATTACGAGTGACACAGGCTACGAATCTCTACTATAGATACTGACGTAGACGCAAGAACTGTGACTAGGAATTTAGAATAAAACGCAGAAATTGGGAACCTAAACTATCAGAGCTCACAAGTGAGACTACCTAATTCGCACCTTGTTAGCAACCTGTAAAATGTCACAGAATCGGCTACTTTCCGGTGCAAAAGAAAGCGCGGGAACCGTATCTACTAAAATATTAAAGTGACACGTAGAAATTCGTAAACTGAACTACTACAGCACACAGATGAAACTATATAATGCGCCCCTTGTTAGGAACTCGTAAAAAGTCACGAAATCGGTAGCTTCTTTGTTGCTGCGCTATCATCAGCACCTCTGAGGATGTCCAGCACTGTCCTGGACGAAACGTCAGGAACAGAAGAGTTTCTTGGAATACGACCTCACATCCCGTAAGGTTTATCGGCATTAATAAGTATGTAAAATCAGGCGAAATTTTTCTGTGACAGCTAAAGAATAGAATTAGTGGCTTTACAGATGTGGGATCGCTACCAACGCCAACTGGTAACTTACCCGTAGCTGTATTGACCCATTCCGTCGTTTTCGTGGCTCATCTCCAAGATAACCGCATCCGACGGTTTTCGACCCTGGCCAGCAGCAGCAGACACCAGGGCACACAGCACTAAAACCTGCAACAAGTACAACTTTATCTGAGGTTGTCGGACGTTTTCCGTCAGTAGTTAAAGAGGCACATGAATAATGGAATACGCACTCATTTTCCATATGGTATGTTACCTCAGACAGGAACTGCTAGTTGGTAAACTGAGGATATGTTTTTCCATTCGAAGCAGACCTAATCAGTTAAATTTCTCTTATGAGGATTATTCTACGGTGTTGTGACTGGTTCAGTGCCGCCCACACGAACTTCGTTTAGCGAGTGACTAACTTCGTCTCAAAGTGGGAAGTCTATATGAACTATAAAATGGTCGCTACAGCCCCCAACAGACTCTAATAGGCCGTAAGAAGAATGCAGGAAACCGTTATGCAAGAGGAGCATACGTCTAACATATGTATGGCCTAATATTTTCAAGGTTTTAAACATCGCTGAAACAGCAATTGTTGAAATTCTTCACGGTAAAAGACGATAGCCAAAACAGTTGCAGGATAAAGATTTATTAAAATTCTTGACCAAGGTTTCGGTATATATAAATATACCTTCATCAGAAGTAAAAAAATCTAAAATTATATCCTGCAATGGAAATTAATAAAACAATTGTGCCAAAAGGCGTCGTCAGTAGTTAATACATCATCTCCATTTGTACAACATAATTATGGACACAGGGTCAATGCGAACACTGTTTAGCATCAGTATTGAGATAGACCTCCCAGCCGGCTGGAGCGGCCGAGCGGTTCTAGGCCCTACAGACTGAAACCGCGCGGCCGCTACGATCGCAGGTTCGAATCTTGCCTCGGGCATGGATATGTGTGATGTCCTTAGGTTAGTTAGGTTTAAGTAGTTCTAAGTTCTAGGGGACTGATGACCTCAGCAGTTAAGTCCCATACTGCTCAGAGCCATTTGAACCATTTTTGACGTCCCAATTGACTGCCTTACAAGAAAAATGAAATACTCAAAAGTACAGGGAGCGAAATGAAACTTCTCAGGCAACTTTCAGTATGACGCTCAAGCTAATCTGAACTGGATGCATGCACTCGTTCGGTTGGGAATGCTATCACTGATCAGTTACCTCCTCTTCTAGATGTGCTAACCAACAACGTTTGTGACTCGTTCTTGATATCCTGGATACTGGCAACGAGACAGACCTGTTCTGTTGAATACAAATTAAGGGAACTTGCTGGCCATGGGATTAACTCAACATCACATACGCAGTTTATAGATACACGTGCCACGTGTGGACAAGTGATGTCCTGTTAAAAATGACACTATGTTTCCGTCGGATGGGATATAACAAGCAAGGACGTGAGGTACCAATGGGTTATCAAACTTCAGTTAATCCCTATCATGTCACCAGTGGTAACAAGCTGTGCCCCTTCAAAACCTTGGAAGATTAAAACATATCACCAGATCGATCCCATACTCGCCGATGATGATCATCAAGGTTAGTGTAGAAGCGAGATTCACCGCTGAACATAATGCGATGTCGTTAAACAGCATCAGTCAATGCTTCCATGTCACGGCACCACTCCAAACACAGCCGTTTGTGTTTTCATGTTATCAGTAGCCAAAGTATGAGGCTGTAATTCCTCAGTCCGACCACTGCTGTATTTTGCCCAGTAATGTGGGATTAAAAAAATGTTTCAGCACTTGTTCTCTGATAGCAGGCGCAGATATGAAGCGATTTTTGGTGCACAACACGGTGGTCTCCACTTTCGGCGACTGGCCAGTTAGCCGAGCAAAGACGTCAAGTGATTTGTCACGCTAATAAATTTTTGCTTGTAATATGCATCCATTTATAAGTTGTATTTTACTAATTTGTTTGTCAAACTGTTTTTTTTCTAAAGTCTTGGTATAGTCTGTTACGGGCCATTTTTGTACCAGGAAGCAGGTGGTATATTTGTTGATGTGTTTTTGCTAATCAGGTGCTTAATACATTTGGCTATGGTCTCTCCCTTTGTGGACAATTATCGTTGTTGTTGTCGTGGTGTTCAGTCCAGAGAGGGGTATGATACAGTCCTCCATGCTACTCTATCCAGTGCAAGCTTCATCATCTCCCATTACCTACTGCAAAGTACATCCTTCTGAATCTGCTTAGTGTATTCATCTCTTAGTATCACTCTTTTTACCCTCCTTGCTGCCCTCCAATACTACATTGGCGATCCCTTGATGCCTAAGAACATGTCCTACCAATAGATCCCTTCTTCTAGTCAAGTTGTACAACAAATTTCTCTTCTCCCCAATTCTATTCAGTACCTCCTCATTAGTTATGTGGTCCACTCATCTAATCTTCAGCATTATTCTCTAGCACGACATTTCAAAAGTTTCTATTCTCTTCTTGTCTAAACTATTTATCGTCCATGTTTCACTTCCATACATGGCTACACTCATACAAATACTTTCGGAAACAACGTCCTGACCCTTAAATCTATACTCGATGTTAACATATTTTTCTTCAGAAACGCTTTCCTTGGAATAGAAAGTTTACATTTTGTATCCTCTCTACTTCTACAATCATCAGAAATTTTGCTCCCCAAATAGCAAAACACATATACTACTTTATGTGTCTCATTTCCTAATCTATTTCCCTCAGCATCACTTGAATTAAATTCGGCTCAATTCCATTATCTTTGTTTTGCTTTTGTTGATGTTCATCGTATAACCATTCCGTTAAATTGATCTTCCAGGTCCTTTGCTGTCTCTGACAGAATTACAAAGTCATCACATAATCTCAATGGATTTTATTTCCTACACTGAATTTTTCTTTGGTTCCTTTGATCTGTATACAGACTGAATAACATCGGATATGCTACAAACCTCTCTCACTCCCTTCCCAGCCACTGCTTCACTTTCATGTCCTTCGACTCCTGTAACTGCCATCTGGTTTCTGTACAAATACTAAATAGTCTTTCGTTCCATGTATTTCACCCTTTCCGCCTTCTGAATTTGAAAGACTGTATTCCAGCCAACACTATCAAAAACGTTCTCTAACTCTATAAACGCTAGAAACGTAGGTTTGCCTTTCCTTAATCTATCTTCTAAGATGAGTCGTAGGTTCAGCATGGGATCATGTGTTCCAAAATTTCTACGGAATCCTAACTGATTTTCCCCAAGGTCGGCTTCTACCACTTTTTCCATTCATCTGAAAAGACTTCGTGTTAATATTTTGCAGCAGTGACTTATTAAATTTTCACATCTGTCAACACCTGCTTTCTTTGGGATTATAATTATTATAATCTGCTTGAATTCAGAGTGTATTTAGCATGTTTCATACATCTTTCTGAACAGGTCGTAGAGGTTGGTCAGGGCTGGCTCTCCCAAGGCTATCAGTAGATCTAATGGAATGTTGTCTACTCCCGGGGCCTTGTTTCGACTCAAGTCTTTCAGTGCTCTGTGAAACTCTTCACGCAGTATCGTATCTCCCATTTTATCTTCGTCTACGTCCTTTTCCACATCCGTAATACTGTCCTCAAGTACATCGCCCTTGTACAGACCCTCTATATACTCTTTCCACCTTTCTGCTTTCCCTTCTTTGCTTAGAACTGGGTTTCCATCTGGGCATTTGATAATCATACAAGTGGTTCTCTTTTTTCCAAAGGTCTCTTTAATTTTCCTGTAGGCAGTATCTGTCGTACGCCTCCTAATATATGCCTCTACATCCTTACATTTGTCCTCTGGCCATCCCCGATTAACCATTTTGCACTTTCTCTCGATCTCATTTTTGAGACGTTTGTATTCCTTTTTGCCTGCTTCAGTTAATGCATTTTTATATTTTCTCCTAGCAGCAATTAGATTCAATATATCTTCTGTTACCCAAAGTCTTCTACTAGCCCTCGTCTATCTACCCACTTGATCCTCTGCTGCCTTCGCTATTACATCTCTCAAAGCTACCCGTTTTTCTTCTACTGCATTTCTTTCCGTCATTGTTTATCGTTCCTTAACGCTCTCCCTGAAACTCTCTAAAACCTGTGATTCATTCAGTTTATCCAGGTCCCATCTCCTTAAATTCAGACCTTTTTGCAGTTTCTTCAGTTTTAATCTGCAGTTCATAACTAATAGATTGTGGTCAGAGTCCACATCTGCCCCTAGAAATGTGTTAGAATTTAAAACCTGGTTCCTAAATCTCTGTCTTAACACTACTCCTCCCAAACCGGCCACGAAAGCCCAAAGGTGCTGACCGGCCGCCGTTTTATCCTCGTAGACGTCACTGGATGAGGATATGGAGGGTCATGTGGTCAGCACACGGCTCGCCCGGCCGTATGTCAGTTTCCGAGACCAGAACCTGGAAGGTTTCAGACAGCCGCAATTCTCAGGCAAGTAGCTTCTCAGTTTGCCTCACAAGGCTGTGTGCACCCAGCTTGTCCAACACGCTCGGCAGACCGGGTATTCACACATTCAAGTGTTAGCCCAACTCGACAGCGCTTAACTTATGTGATCTGGCGGAAACCGGTTTTACCACTGAGGAAAGGCTGTTGGCTAAATCTCTGTCTTACCATTGTATAATCAGTCTGAAACCTTCCAGGTTCTCCAGGCCTCTTCCATGTTCACAACCTTCTTTAATGATTCTTGAACCAAGTGTTAGCTATGATTAAGTTGTGCTCTGTGCAAGATTGTACTAGACGGATTCCTCTTTCATTCCTTACCTCCATTTCATATTCACCAACTACTTTTCCTTCGTTTCCCTACTATCTAATTCCAGTCATCCATGACTATTAAATTTTCGTCTCCCTTCACTATCTGAATAATTTCTTTTATCCCATCATACATTTCATCAATCTTTTCATTTGCCGAGCTACACTTCTGGTCATTAAACTTGCTACACCAAGAAGAAATGCAGATGATAAACGGGTATTCATTGGACAAATATATTATACTAGAACTGACATTTGATTACATTTTCACGCAATATGCGTGCACTCATCCCGAGATATCAGTACCCAGAACAACCACCTCTGGCCGTAATAACGGCGTTGATACGCCTGGGCATTGAGTCAAACAGAGCTTGGATGGCGTGTACAGATGCAGCTGCCCATGCAGCTACAACACGATACCACAGTTCATGAAGAATAGTGACTGGCGTATTGTGACGAGCCAGTTGCTCGGCCCACCATTGACCAGACGTTTTCAGTTGGTGAGAGATCTGGCGAATGTACTGGCCAGGGCAGCAGATGAACGTTTTCTGTATCCAGAAAGGCCCGTACAAGACCTGCAACATGCGGATGAGCATTATCCTACTGAAGTGTAGGGTTTCGCAGGGATCGAATGAAGGGTAGAGCCACGGTTCGTACCACATGTGAAATGTAACGCTCACCGTTCAAAGTGTCGTCAATGCGAACAAGAGGTGACCTAGACGTGTAACCAATGGCACCCCATACCATCACGCCGGGTGATACGCCCGTATGGCCATGACGTATACACGCTTCCTAAGTACGTTCACCGCGATGTCGCCAAAAAGGGGTACGACCATCAAGATGCTATAAAAAGAACCTGGATTCATCCGAAAAAATGACATTTTGCCATTCGCGCACCCAGGTTCGTCGTTGAGTACACCATCGAAGGCGCTCCTGTCTGTGATGCCGCGTCAAGGGTAACCGCAGCCATGGTCTCCGAGCTGATAGTCAATGCTGCTGCAAAACGTCGTCCAACTGTTTGTGCAGATGGTTGTTGTCTTGCAAACATCTTCATCTGTTGACTCAGGGATCGAGACGTGGCTGCGCGATCCGTAACAGCCACGCGGATAAGATGCCTGTCATCTCGACTGCTAGTGACACGACGCCGTTTTGATCCAGCACGGCGTTCCGTATTACCCTCCTGAACCCACCAATAACATGTTCTGCTAACAGTCATGGGATCTCGACCATCAGAGTAGTGATACGATAAACCGCAATCGCGATAGGCTACAATCCGTCCTTTATCAAAGTCGGAAACGTGATGGTACGCATTTCTCCTCCTTACACCAGGCATCACAACAACGTTTCACCAGACAACGCCGGTCAAATGGTGTTTGTGTAGGAGCAATCGGTTGTAAACTTTCCTTATGTCAGGAAGTTGTAGGTGTCGCCACCGGTGCCAACGTTGTGTGAATGCTCTGAAAAGCTAATCATTTGCATATCACAGCATCGTCTTCCTGTCGGTTAAATTTCGCGTCTGTAGCACATCGTCTTCGTGGTGTAGCCACTTTAATGGCCAGTAGTGTAGTTGGCATATAAACTTGTACTACTGTGGTAGGTGTGGGCTTCGTGTCTGTCTTGGGTACAATAATGCGTTCGCTCTGCTGTTCGTAGTAGCTTAACTGTTCTCCTATATTTTTATTCATTAGTAAACCTACTTCAGCATTACACCTATTTGATTTTGTATTTATAACCCTGTACGCACCTCACCAGAAGTCTTGTTCCTCCTGCCACCGAACTACACTAATTCCTACTATATCTAACGTTAACCTATCCTTTTCCCGTTTTAAATTTTCTAACCTAACTGCCGGATTAAGGGATCTGACATTCAACGCTATAACGCATAACGCAGGAATATTTTACCCAAGAGGACGCCATCATCATTTAACCATACAGTAAAGCTGTATGCCATCGGGAAAAATTACGGCTTTAGTTTCCTCTTGCTTTCAGCCGTTCGCAGTACCAGCACAGTATGGCCGTTTTGGTTATTGTTACAAGGCCCCATCAGTCAATCATCCAGACTGTTGTCCCTTCAACTACTGAAAGGCTGCTGCAACTCATCAGGAACCACGCGTTTGTCTGGCCTCACAACAGATACCCCTCCACTGTTGTTGCACCTACGGTAGGGCTATCTGTATCGCTGAGGCACGCTACCCTCTCCACCAACAGCAAAGTCCATGGTTCTTGGAGGGGAGGGGGACAATTATCGTATGTAACGTTTAATACAACATATTAAGCGCTGTATGTATGCAGTTACCACAAGTACATAAATCTTATTATTTGTGTGGCTCTGCATTAATAATGAAATCTTGTCATTTAAGTGGTTTTAAAGTTCTGTTGTGAATTTATATTTTTAAATGTCTGCTAATATGTTCTGTACTACGTCAAGTAGTCTCATCTGGGGCTATATTTAGCGTTTTATGAGCTATATTTAATGTTTCATTATGTTCGCTTTAGCGTGATAGCCTTGTTCATAATTATAATATGGATCTTGTGAGTTCATTTATAAGCACATATTGCGTTTTGCGTTTCGTTCAGAATTTGTGATCGGTTATAAGTCAGTGGATCAGAGTGGCCGAAAGTGCTGGATCCTATGAAAGACTTCTTTGTTGCATCTGATCTTTGTATGCTATCTTTAACTTTACTATTTCAGTGTAATGATCTGTGGCTTCCATCCCAGATACCTGCCTCACGACTACATTAGGTCTAGCCCGGACTGGTGGTTGCGCATAGCGTGACCAGCTTTCTGTATGCATTTTCTTTTCTGTTTGGTCTTTCGTGGACGGCCGAATGGAATTTGAGTACGACACGGACGAACTGTTCTCGTGCTAGACTTCCATCTTCCTCTGTTTGGTCGCAGAAGTTGGGACTAAGCCACGGCATATCGTCCGGCACTTCCGGGACAGAAGTTGAGTTTCTTACCGAATCTTTTCCAAATATTTTGCCATCGGCCTCAAGAGTCCAGTACTCCTAACGCATTAAGAGGGCATTTAATAACTTGGCCATTAGTTTGTACACCTTCATTGGGAGCTATATTTGCCTTATTCTTCCTGTACGTTATTCCATTTATGGGAGCTGTATTGGTACTCTGATTATCCTGTTCATTGATGGCAATGTGCAAGGGTTGCCTAGAAAGTAATGCATCGTATTTTCTTTTCTCAGCCGGAAACAATGCTACAAATGCGAAACGTTACATATGTATTATTTGAAGTCTCCAGAGTGGACACGCCCAGTTTCCGTCATTTCCGACAAATAGCGTAGCTGCAGGACAGTTTCTGTTGGTGACGTACGTTACAAGCAACGTGCCGTCATTGAATTTCTCACTGCAGAGAAAGAACTATGGGAAATATTCCCAAACGCTTGTGCAAAGCCTATGGAGCATCTGCTGTTGACAGAAGTACAGTTAGTAGCTTTGCACGGAGGTGAAGTCATCAGAAGACAGCTCGGCGGAGCTTTACGATTTGCATCGGTCTGGGAGACCATCCACGGCTGTCACACCTGCCAGTCCTGACCTAGCCCCCTCGGATTTCCACTTGTTTGGGCCATTAAAGAACGCCATTCGTGAAAGACACTATGAGGACGATGAGGTGATTCGTACAGTGAAGTACTGGCCCAACCACGGGACAAGGATTAGTAGCGACAGGGCATACAGCACTTGTTTCACGCTGGAGGAAGGCTATAAAAAGGGGTGGAGATTACACGAAAAAACAGGGTGTGTGGATAAAACACCGTTCTTTCGTGTGTGTAATTTTCATTATATTAAATAAAGAACTGCTGAAGGAAAGAAAATCTGGTACATTACTTTCTGGGGTACCCTCGTAATATTGATGTACTGCTCAGTGTTTGTATGCCAGAAATAGCTCCGCCTTGCTGCTTATGCTATAGTTAACCAGTTAACGAGAGACGTGGTGAAGCTTCCGCCTGAAACGAGCAGCCTTACTCCTCGTTTGTAGCAATAAGAAAGGCACTCAGACATGCACGGTGTAGTATCAATGTTGCTCTGATACTAAAAGCTTCGCGGAGCGCCCCCGAAAAAACAGAACGTTGACTTCGGAACTTAAAAACGAACTATTAAGTCTTCGATACATAGGAACTAATCAGCTTATACAAAGAGTAGAAAAGAGTGCAGCCCCCTTAGGTCAAAGAGAAGCCCGCTAACGCAGACAATGTAATAAGACCAATTAGCAAACACTGGCATCACGGAAAGATTACCTTTCTTTGTGCTTATATTTTTAACATGCTTCATAACCATATGCAGAAAGGGGACTTCCGTGATTTGTGCTGATTCTGGGAAACCTCCCAGACGAGGAATAGTACACTCCTAAACATACATCGTATTTAAATGCAGAATATTCAGAACGTCATACCACATCAATCAGAACAATGTGAAACGAACACGGGCAGTAACCTGCATATCTCAACAGAATAGAAGCTTTAACCTCTGCATACTACGAAGATCACCCCACAGAACTATCACATCCAATTCGCATTCTGCTAAGCTGTTTTCCCAGAAAGTAAACAGAGCAGTTCTGCACGGTAAGTGTCAAACTGGGAATTCCCATACCTACAAATGCCATCACTCTCTCCAAACAAAATACGTCTACAACCCTAGTTACTTTGAAAAGACGGACATTCTATGTACCAAAGTGTGAAGAAACCATGCCAGCAACTACATCAGATGATTGATTCCACAGGCGCTCCCAGCACTGATAGCAGAAGACGAAACCGTATGCAGTCAGTTTCTACCAGAAGGAATTTTCACTCTGCGGGGGAGTGTGCGCTGCTGCGAAACTTCCTGGCAGATTAAAACGGTGTGCTGGACTTGAACTCGAACTCAGGACCATTGCCTTCTGCTGCTCAGTAAAGTGAGCTACCCGAGTAAAACTTATGACCTATGAAACTTGCAGTTTTATGTAAAAGAACAAAGGTGTACATCTCGTTCGTGTCGTTTAGTATCTCTAACTTCGTAGACTAATAACCAGTGTCACAGCGGTCATCACTTGAAGTGAGAACATGTAATTAATATGATTTGATGTTACACGCTTAAAGTTGAAACAATGTACTCATTATCTAAATCACAATGAATTATTCATACAAATGCCAAGATAATGCTTCATAACCTGAAAACATTCAGTCCGACTGAAAATGGCATCATAATAAAAAGATTCATTCAACAAGTTTCGGCAGGTTTCACTTCGTGATTTTTATGACAAGTTATGGGTAGTTCAGTCTAGGCTAGTCCTTGGCTCACTTTTTATAATATTCCGAGGAAGCAAAAAGTGACAGCTACAGTAGTTTCTATTTTTATTCATTACGCTGTAACCAGTTTGTTCTGAACGTTAACTTTTTCTGAAGGAAGAGCATGCATCATACATGAGCTACTTGAGTGTAGATGTTGCACTGAAAATCCAAAAATAGTAAAGAAACTTTTATGTTTGGTTTACTATCAGGGAGGGCAGTAAAGTTCGTTAACAAGCGTAAATGTTAAAAAAAAGACAAATATGTTTAAAGTAAAATATTCTATTCCGAGTAGTTAATTACCTTTGCTCCGGCATGTAGAAAACGGCATTCGGCCAAATACGGATTCAAGAAACTTTGCTGAAGGTCCTAGAGGGTATCAAAATTAATTATGTAGAAAATGGACTTCCGTCTCCAGTCAGCGCTGTAATAGAACTTAAATATACTGTCTTAAGCCTTTTTTTAAATAATAGCGTTCACTTTACGTCCAGCAGTCTTTTCCTTGAAAATGTAAAAGTCACCCCAAAAAAGTAGCATCTTTCCAAATGTGGCATGTACCTAGGAACAAATAACCAATTTACATTTAAAAATGCTGGAGTCAGCAAAATATAATCATCGTAGGATTTCCTAGTGTATGTGTTACATTGTTTACGACATACCTACCATCAGTAAGTGAAATCACATTAAGATGTATTAGCAAAAACCAGTTACAGGTTAACAATATTTTGAAATAGTGACTGTTGGGAGCTAACTCGAATTTTTAGTTTCGAGACAGGAAGAACTATAACGACCGTAAAGAAACTCGGTTCATTAGCAAACATAACGTGTTCCTTGGCAAAGAGACGTTCTGTACAGGATGGTGCACGACTCACGAAATATGGCGTAACCGTCCACGCGTAATGAAACTGGTTTAAAAATGCACAGAATCTTAGTCGCCGTAAGACTCTGTAATTGAAGAATTAACAGTAACCACCAAATAGCCTAAATATAATTATACAGCATTTACATAGGTAGAACTGGTAATACTTACAAAATCTGCACAAAACACAACTTAATGTCTCATAACAAATAATACAACACAAAATGACCTTAGCTTTTTAGGGCGGTCTCTACCGCGCTATGCTTCGTGTGATTCTAACATCAGATGGAAACACCGGACGTTACTAGATACACTATCCTCCAGGAACAACGAATTCAAATGACTCTGAACACAACGGGACTTAACAACTGAGGTCATCACTTCCCTAGACTTTGAACTACTTAAACCTAACTAACCTAAAGACATCAGACACATCGATGCCCGAGGCAGGATTCGAACCTGCGACCGTAACAGCAGCGCGGCGCAACACCTTCCCCTACTAACGACAATGTAACAAGAGACAAAACTCACCAGCTTCATAACGGTAAGCCACGAGCTGCACTGCCACTAAGAGAAAGACGTGAAACCCAGCAATCTGCGGCCGATGTGTGCTGCTGCTACGTTTGCGCTGTTTTATATACGAACCGTTCGGCTCCTACGACCTGGAATGGAACGCGACGTATATCACAGCCGACCTTCCCCCACCAGCCGAATGTTGTCTCGTCCTTCCAAGTTTCGTAACATTCGTGCCGTCGTTTGCAGCGTCCCCACACGCTCCTGTGAGCTGGGTCACCAGTCATCTAGGATGTCTTATTAAAATGTTTACCTCTGCACTGTCACTTTTCTGACACGTGTTAAATCCTTTTTTAGACATACTTCGGTGTCTGTAACAGCCTCGGTCGTAAACCCGTTCACTAACTTAATCAGAAATTCTTGATTATTCTCTCTTCTTGAGGATTTCTTAAGTAATGATGAAGCATAATGCCATGTAAACTTAACAAATCAGAAAGGACGATTGTCTACAAGTCAGGTTACGCATACAGATTGTTCTTCATAGAAGTTTCCGATCTTGTCTGCACAACAGAGTATTATGCAGCGTAGAGAAGCTTCCACTTACATTGTGCAGGAGACGCTTCAAAGGTTTTAAGTAATAGGTTTGCGGGAAAAGTGCTGAGCCTGATCTTTTATGTACCAAAGTATTTTATTCCTTTCAAACAGCAGTATTGTACCCTTGAAAGTAGTTTTCTTCGGCTGTTATACAGTCTTGGTAGTATCACTGAACGGCTTCAAATGCTTCAAGTGGCTGTAAGCACTATGGAACTTAACATCTGAGGTCATCAGTCCCCTAGACTTAAACCTATCTAACCTAAGGACATCATACGCGTCCATGCCCGAGGTAGGATTTGAACCTGCGACCGAAGAAAAAGCCCCTGTCCGGACTGAAGCGGCTAGAATCCCTAGGCCACAGCGGCCGGCTGAAGGCTTCTCCTGGTAGGGCGTATGTGACGTAGGTCACATTCTTGTGAATGTTCTCCAGTCCTAAAATGACGCCTTTTTATGACATTTTTCAATTTAGGCAAAACGAAACACACAGATTACATGGAGGGTGGTGCAGCGGAACAACATGTTTCCCGGTGGAAGTTGCTGTGTACAATGGGACGTCGTCATCTTGCAGCTTCCAATTATGTGCTATGTCTGTTCTTACTCAATGCCCTTTTCAGGACAGCTTTGTAAAACACTTGGTGGAGTAATAAATTCCTTATGCTCGATAACCCTACGGTCAAAAAAGAAAATCTGCATTGGTTTGATCTTTGATTTGCTCTTTGGATCTTTTTTCAGTCGAGAACATCTCTCTGTGTGCCACTCCTCACTTAATCGC
The DNA here is from genome assembly GCF_023897955.1 of Schistocerca gregaria. Classification (NCBI taxonomy): domain Eukaryota; kingdom Metazoa; phylum Arthropoda; class Insecta; order Orthoptera; family Acrididae; genus Schistocerca; species Schistocerca gregaria. The sequence continues at coordinate 295,718,380 of NC_064926.1, read as the reverse complement.
TTTGTGTCAGTATCGCACTGAGAAATCCACAGTTCGTCACCTATATTCACGCGGTCGAACAATTCATGGTCGTTGGCACTGCTCTCAAGATCATAAATGGACAAGTTTTCTCGGTTGTCTTTCTGGTCACCTAGAGGTTCTTTGGTGGTATTTTCGCATCAAACTTTCGCATGTGCAAATCTTCGGTCAAAGTTTCATGTACGGGGATAGTGTTTATCATCTTTATCGTTAAGCATCGGTCTGATCTCACAAGAGGATGCACACTTTCGACGTTTTCGCCGGTTTTTGAAGTTGAGGTACTCCCGGAGCGAGGTTATCTTCAACTGTTCTCGGTCACCAATACGATCCGTGACAGTTAAGAACCTGTGCGTAGGGAATGATCCCCAAAGGCCTGTTTCTACTTTTCAAAGGTCACACGCGCGGATTCACAAAACTTCATTGCTTAACGTTGTTCTAAATTCCGCTCTTCCATTTCCGTAACACACGGCAAAAGCACGACTTTACTGTTGGCACTCTCAGAAATCACGTAATGGCTGTGCAGAGCAAAAAGTCGAACTGCGGCTCTGTAATGCATTAGAAGGAACAAAAACGTGGGTCAAGACAAGCAGTACAACACGGCGTTGGCTGGTCGTCCACACTGTTGTAAGTCTCAGTACTTTTTTCACCCACCTCGATTATTCATGTTTACTTGTCAAAAAAAGCTGGTAAAAAACATACAAAAAATAGAAAAAATGCTTTTTATCGGGACCAGTCTCTTTCTATTTCACAACATAAAAATGCTATAGCAACCCATACACGCGATTGTCTACTATGGTGGCAGTAACAAAAGGAATTTGTGAAAAGTCTTTCTCTGTCATTGTCGTCAAGGGTGAATCTCATGTACGCATTTTGAAAAGGCTATACAATACGAGAGATGGCAGCTTTGTCTGTGACGTTTGACATTATGAACGTCTTTGGATGACTGAGCACAAGGGTGATATGTAACTCAAAGGCTGCCAGAAGTTGTTGCAGGAGCAGACGACAGAGAGCGTCGGATGTGGGGCGAGTGTGGAACTTTGATGGTAAATGCACTGAATATTGACTGAATTTCATTTCAGATGAACCCTGGTACGACAGGATAGAGGATGGTGTTAAGATGATTTTATAGTGATGCGGCACATTTGCTAAAACAAAAGCGAATGTCTTTCACGTGTGCTGCAAGCACTAATCGCGTTATTATTATGTTGTATGTTTTCCAATTTGTTCAGCAATATCCACTTTTAGCATATAGTGTGGATAACCGAATATGTGTTCATAATCTAAATTACTCTTTTTCACCCTATACTATTAGTTATAAGCAGTTTGTAGAAAAATCCAAGAGTAAATTTTGTAACTGAAGTACTGTCTGAATCATTGTTCATTGTTCATAATAATGCAAAACACAATCATAATTTTATGTCAATGTGACTCACATCTGTGTTAATACGGAGACGTGAATACCACTTCAATTTAAAATAGCGTTTTAATTCATTTACAAATATTTAACTAAATTTATCCTTAAAGTTTGAATGCCAATCGTATCATTACGGCACTGTCACGCCTTGCTCTACTGCATGGACAGAGTGCTTCATGAAATTTCCTGACAGACTAAAACTGAGTGCCCGACCGAGACTCGAACTCGGGTCCTTTACCTTTCGCGGGCAAGTGCTCTACCAGCTGATCTACCGAAGCACGACTCACGTCCGGTACTCACAACTTTACTTCTGGCAGTATCGCGTCTCCTACCTTCCAAACTTCGTGCATCGGTAGCTCAGATGCCAGGAAGTTTCACATCAGCGCACACTCCGCTGCAGAGTGAAAATCTCATTCTGGAAACATCCCCCAGGCTGTGGCTAAGTCATGACTCCGCAGTATCGTTTCCTTCAGGAGTGCTAGTTCTGCATGGTACGCAGGATAGCTTCTGTGAAGTTAGGAATGTAGGAGACGAAATACTGGTAGAAGTAAAGCTGTGAGTACCGGGCGTTAGTCGTGCTTCGGTAGCTCAGATGGTAGAGCACCTGCCGGCGAAAGTCAGAGGTCTCGAGATAGCGTCTCGGTCGGGCACACAGTTTTAATCTGCCAGGAAATTTCATATCAGCGCACACTCCGCTGCAGAGTGAAGCATTCTAGAAGCATTCTAGAAAGAATGCTTCATTTTGGGAAAGGATGCAAAATTCTCATTTAATAAAGGACCTAGATAAATGCTAAAGCAATTATCCCCTCAGCGATTTATTTCAGGTATATGCAGGTTAACGTTTCATATTCTTATAAATTAACAAGACGGAGTGGAGCTGAGTTACCTGTTGCAAGCAGAGCACCTAGAATAAATACTAATTCCATTCTCAGTACAGTAATTTACTTTAGATAAATGTAGTTAAACACTTCATACTCCTATATAACTGAACAACCGTCAGGTTAGCCGCTTCCTGGAGGAGCGCTGGTCCCGGATCGAATCCGTCCAGCTGATTAACCACGAGCGCCGGTGTGCCGGCGAGCCTCGATGTGGTTTTCCACATTCCATTAGGTGAATACCAGGCTGGTCCTCACGTCCCCCCTCACTTATACGACTCGCAGACATTTGAAACACATGGTTTACAATAGATGCATACAGCTGGAGAACACTGATTACGTCCGTCAGGAAGGGCATCCGGCCATCCCTTCGAATTAATCATGCCAAATCCGACTGTAACACTGCCGACCCTGCACGAACTGCGGAACTAAGGTTCAAGCAAAAGAAGATGTAGAAAGATTCCTTTATAACTAAACAAGACAGAGCAGAGCTATCTATTGCAGGAAGGAATCAATCACACAACCTTAGCGAACTTTGTAAGATGGAGACAGTATACACTGGACAACGTTTGACATAATTCAGTATGCGCATTTTCTAACAGTGAACAGTCTCAATATGCGACTATGGTACTGTGTGTTATACTTATTTGATGAAAAGCCATTTTGTGCTGTTGATAGCCAATCTTTCTATTCTACTCCATTTACAAATAAATTTAGTTTAGAGTACCACACAGATAGAAAGTAATTTACACACCTAATATTCGTAGGCTATTGTAGACGAGAGCACATGAGTGCACATGAGTGACAATTTAAAAATCAGAGTTTTGAATTACAAGTTATTTAGATGGTATGTTTCAGTTTCAGAAATCTTGTTACAGAGTTGCTGTTGTTGTGTATAGCACACACTACATTCTAACAGTATACAGTGTCGATTTAAGCTTAGAAGATTAATTCAGGAAAATCTGTAGCAATTTCCATCAAATTTTGAATATACATGTCTCATGTCAATCCTAGGGGCTGTGAGTGGAGTGACGAGAAGATGTAACAACCAAACATATTCTATAAAGACTGATAGTAGTATCAATTGCAGAGATTTTGGTGTTTAGTAACCGGAATCGAGCGAGACCGTAGGGCACTGGCAGACGGATCGACGGCGTTAACAGGGAGCCTGCCAATACAACGCAGACACGCACAACAGAGACGAATGACAACACAGACTACTCGGCTAAACACCAATACCACACAGCAAAACCAAATCGGATACCAACAAGAGCAGCTATCAGTGACCTGAGCAACGATGAAAAGACAAACGATCACGGGCGCTGCCGGCTTTGTAGGACAACGTGAGCGCCAAGAGGCCAGCGCCGTCGGGTGGCCAGCGCATAGCGCTGCGGAGGCGACAGCAGGGCTCATAGATCGTAGGGCACTGCCTAGTGGCTGACGTTTACGTGCATGCCCTCGGCCGAGCTTTCACAGTTGTCAGACAGTGATAACAGATCTCTTGCTCCCTCCCCCTCCCCTCCCTCCCTCCCCTCCCCCCCTCCCCCCCAGTATGGCCTGACAATGTTTCGGAAGCTCAACATATAGTGTCCCACCAGTGGAGGCAGCCAACTTGTAGAAGGAACGCGGGACTTCGGGCACTGCGCTGGGGAACTGCAGCATGTGGGATGACTGCAGAGCAGACAGTGGCTGTGGTGATGTCTCGACCTCCATACCCTTGTCCACGAGAGCTCCTGGGAGTGACTTGGACCTCAAACGATTCTCTTGAGGTGGACTTACGCGTGAGGGTGGGGACTCCAACTCAGAGCGATCCATCACTGGCAATGTACGCTGGAGGTGGGAATTCATGTGCTGGCACTCCAAACCTCTTGGTGTATCACCTGTGTTAATCACTGTCCATGTGTGGCAAGTACTGTAGCCGCCATGCATGAGGATTTTGCTTCGTAGGCACGTCCCTAAAAAGCGGGAACTGGAAGGTATCATTAAGCATGACAGGTCCGTGGTTCCTTGCGTTGGGGTGCCAAGAGATGGAGGAAGGTACGTGGCTGCCAAGCATGGAGCAGTCCTGCTGGGCTGCATTTGTGGACAGGGATGGACCTATAGGTGAGTGCCGCTGTCGTGGTAGATGCACCCACAGACTTCAACATTTTCTGCTTAAATACGCACACCATCTGCTCCACTTCACCACTGGAGGAGGGTTGCACAGGTGTTTAACGACACTGGCGGTCCAGAACTGTTCGAAGGCTGTAGTTGTGATCTGCAGCTCATTATTAGTCATGATGGTCTGGGGAACACTTTACTGGCGTTATACTGCAGAAGGACATTGTATACGGCAGCTTTCGTGTGGACGCCATGCTCACTAAACAGAGTTAGTTTGAATAACCGTCCATGACAATGAGCCACATAGAGCCAAGGAAGGGGCAGTAAAGTCGAGGGCGACGGGACGAAGACCTGGAGGTGAGGGGGAGTAGCATAGCGGAGTGCATATGCAGAACGGCAACGCACCGTAGCCTTCACACCATTGTTCAATCCTGGCAAGTTGATATTTCGCCTGGAAAAAGGCAAGGGCTTTTATCTGTGACACTCTCCAACGTCCAAGATGGAGAAATTCCATGATCTGAATGTGTAAGGTAGTTAAGATGACAACAAGTTAGGTACTGGGGGCCTGTCTCCACATATGACAGGAGCACATTGGAGACGATGGACCAACGAGGACAGAGGCAGGCCCAGAATCTACTGACTTCGAAAACTAAGTGGGCCAACCATGGATTACTTAGTGTTTCACACGCTAGAAGATAGGGTCATAGTGCATGTCTGCTGCAACATGAATAGTGATAATGGGAAACTCATCCTAGGTGAGTTGTCATTCCCTGTCAATGTGAAGACAAGAGATTACAAGTTAGTCCGATTCCGGGTTTGGTCATGAGAGTAAATGTGAGAGGTCATCCACGTTTAAATGTTGTGCTTAATGATGAAATTGTAGGAGTTCAGGGAAAGATCATACATTTAGACAACACAGTCTTTGGTGAACACGATCTGATGGTATATTTTTAGTTAGAGTGAAGAGTCAAGATCGCAGTTATATTGGTTTATGAACCGGTTGCGGCTTGTGTGAAAACCATCTTACGAATGTGTGATAAACGAGAGAACCCAGGCGCCGCCAGCACCAGCCATAGTGTCCAAAAAATTCTGAGGATGGTTTTTACGTAAGCCGAAACCAGATAATAAAATAATGTTTTTGCGATCTTGATTGTTCTTTCTAACTTCAACTATGGAAAAGAGCCTAATGCTGGAGCATTTGGGCCATCCACACTGGAAGCAGAGAGTGTGGCCCAAAGAGGGCTGCTAATGGTTTAAGCACTGTAATACTGGTGTACCGGGATCTACATAGACACCAAATTTCTTCATGGCAAAGATGATCACCAACGCCTCTTTCTCGATGTGGGAGTAATTGCATTGTGCAGGAGTCAGCGTTTTGGATGGATAGGTGATCAGCTGCTACATAGCATCATCACTGCAGTGCGCCAGCACTGCACCAGTGCCAATGGGAGAAATGTCTGCAGCCAAAACAAAGGACCGTGATGGGGGGGAAGGGCACGAGGCAGGGTGTAGAACATAATATGCGCATCAGCTGTGTGGAGGCCTACTCAGAGGTAGCCGACCACTGAAACAGAACGCCTTTCTATCGGAAGTGGTTGAGTGGGTGCATACTGTGTGTAGCCTGCAGAAAGGAAGTAGGATAATAATACACTTTCTCCAAAAATGCCTGCAACTGCTGGAGGTTTTGGGGGCACGGGAGAGAGTTAGTAGCGGATACATTACAGTCAATTGGCTGAATCCCGACTTTGGTGAGCAAGTGGTCAAAGTAGTCCACTGGCTCCCGAAATAACTAGCATTTATGCAGACAGCACTTGAGCCCTGCGTCATGCAACATGTTGAAGAGGGTATGTAGGTTATCCAGGTGGTCCTGGTGTGTAATATCCATAACAATTAAGTCATCAAGGTAATTATTACCAGTTAGGATGGACATGGCTAACTGTTTCACTTATCTTTATAAGGTCACAGTAGCAGAAGAGATCCCAGAATGCTTGTATTTATATAAGCAGAAAGACATATTGATGACCAATATGTGCCTCAAAATCGATGGCACACTCCAGGCGTGGCTGAAGCAGAGACGCAAAAGACGCAGAAAAGTCATCAAGTTTCTGCAAGGATACTGTGTGAGATACGACCTGATCTTTGTCCATGATGGAGAAACCAAACAGCAGGAAAGCATCCACGCCAAAAAGTAGCAGGTGAATGACTGTTGACAATTTACAGCGTTAGTGGCCGAATAACTATCTTATATTTTGCCTTAGTGGTGAACTGACCTCTCAATGGAATAGAGCTGTCATCATATGGAACCGGCTTGCGAGAGGATGGGGCCAACACCAGGTAACCCGGTAGAGCGTTTGTCCGGACGCTGACTAGGGAAACCGTCGTTCCCATGTCGATTTGTAAATAAATGTTCTGACGAGCAATCGTGAGATCAGTACACGACTTCGGGAGGCAAAGATTGCCCTGGGGAACAATGGCCTGAAGTTCATGCATCATCCTATGGCTCAAGTTTGATTGACTTGATGCCTGACAACTGACCCTTCGGAGGTGTCCATCCTTTCCACAACGGGTACAGTGCGCCCAGCGATCAGGTCAGTCTGTGTGTTGGTGTCTTACAGAACAGTCAGGAAAAGAACGCAGTCTCCTCTCTTTGCGCCGACCCGGTTGCACTGGCTGCTCAGAGGTCACTGACACGTCCGAAAGCGATGGATCACGACGCTGTCGGAAAGAAGGTATACCAGAATTCCAACCGTGTGGCGATAGTCGAATTGCTACAACCTGGGGGTGGCCTGTAATACGTTCATTTTTTGCCTGCGCGTTCTCGGGAGAGTGAGCAGTTTTCAGTATGTCGTCTGAGGAAGGATTGCGTACCTGGAGAGGTGCAGTGGGAACTTCTGGATTGGAAGCCAATTGGAGCACATCGTCACGAATAAGGGAATTGGTTGAAATGGCTCTGAGCACTATGTGACTTAACATCTGAGGTCATAATTCCCTAGAACTTAGAACCTCTTAAAACTAACCTAATGATATCACATACATCCATGCCCGAGCCGGCCGTTGTGGGCAATCGGTTCTAGGCGCTTCAGTCTGGAACCGCTCGACCGCTACGGTCACAGTTTCGAATCGTGCCTAGGGCATGGATGTCTATGATGTCCTTAGGTTAGTTAGATTTAAGTAGTTCTAAGTTTTAGGTGACTGATGACCTGTTGCAATTGCTACCGCAGGAGCAGTTGTTGCTGTCCCACGAGCTGTACAAATTTTGTGTCAATAATACACTTAACCTTTACCTCGACGCAGATGCTAGACCGGAGCACTTCGGCCGACAGACCGGCGGCAACGACGGACGCACAAAACAGGGACAACTGACCACACAGACTATACGGCGAAATAATAAGACCACAGATGAAGAACAAATCGGATACCAAGACGAACCAATTATCAGTAGGTAGAGCGCCGATGAATAGATAAACGATCATGAACGATGTCGGAAAATGATCGCGGTCTGAGCCCAGGCGCTGCCGGGTTTATAACAGCACGGTGAGAGTCGATAGGAGTGGCGGCGACAGTGACGCTCCCATATTATAGGGGCGCCTCCTACCGGCTGACGACGTTTACGTCCATGCCTTCTGGCGAGCTGTCAGAATCTGTCAGACCGGGATTCCAGCGGTGCCACTAGATTTTCTTGATGACAGTCAGGATATCTTTTGACACCTAGTGTTGCGGCAGGGGAGAGTTTGATGCAAGGGCAGTGACCTCTTAGCCCATGTCTGTAACACCAAAGCGAATTCTACAAAACTTGGTATGCGTATCACTAGCTATCTGGAAAAATTAACTGTTTAGAAGGAAACTGTTAAACCACTGTAAATGAGGGTTTGTGGTGAAAAGTTCTGACATAACCATATAAACCCGGAAAACCTGAAGCAGTTTCGCTCAAATTATACATAAATTCTATAATAATATAGCCACGACTACTACTACTGCTGCTGCCAGTACTACACCTACCTCTAGTAGGAGGAGGCAGCGGGGTGTGCGATGAAAAGTGCTGTCTTGTAGAAGTGTTTGGAAACAACCTGTAAGTAGTTCACTTATAGTACTTTAAAAGCATAGAGCTCAATGTGTCTCGTATCCGTTGCTCAATAGAACAACCACGTAGTGGTGAATGAGTATTGCCGTGATCCTTTAATTTTAACAGCGTATTTCGCAGCTGTTGGTCGTGCCACACAGCTGAATGCCAGAGTAATTTGCTCTACACCTAGCACAAATCAAAAGAGACGAGAATCAGACAGTTGCCAGCGACAGTACTTATGCACGACGGGATAAGTAGTTCAAAAATGTTCAAATGCGGGTGAAATTTTATGGGACTTAACTGCTAAGGTCATCAGTCCGAGGGATGACTCGAACCTCCGCCAGGACCAGCCACACAATTCATGATTGCAGCGCCTTAGACCGCTCGGCTAATCACGCGCGGCGATAGTTAGTTACTGGCACAGTTAAACGTTTCTTCGCAATTCAGATAGAATCGTTGGTCAAAATTCCCTAGAAATCCAGACTGTGGCTCTTGGCGAATCTGCTATGGGTAATACAAGAGCTTGCGAGTGGTACAAACGTTTCAAAGAGGTTTCACAGAGGGTCGAGGAGACGTTAAAGGCGGCGACAGCCCTGGACGCTCTAGCACAGTTACTGACGACAGTTTGGAAGAACTGAAGAGAACGGTTCTGGAAATCGCCTAATCACTGTCAGGCCGATGATGATGTTGGCACGTTCTGACGTTCATGCCTTGTTACTATTTTGGAGGTTTTGTACATGTGTACGATGGAAAGTCTGTTTTGAAATTGTTGAATTCGCAGTAGAAACGACGTCTTGTAGACGTCGCTCATGAGTTGCTCATTGAAGTCGACAGCGATCTAGAACTTCCAAAGTAATTGATAGCAGGTGACAGAACGAGGGTGTACGTAAATAGCAACGAAACCAAGGCCCAATCGTCTCAAAGGAATCCTCTTGAAGAGCCGACGCCGAGAAAAATTGGGTCAGTTCTATCACACGTGGAGGTACTTCTAACTGCTTGTTTCGATAACTATGTAATAGTGCATCACGAGTTCCTGAATTATGGTCATACAGTCAACAAGTAATGTTACCTGGAAGTAATGCGCCGTTTGCGTGAAGCTAAGTGTAGAAAGTTACTAGAATTTTTGCAAAACCACTCGCGGATTTCGCAACATTATAATGCTCACGCTCATTCTTCAGTGCTTGTTCGCCATTTAACGGCAACAAATATATCCGTTATGTTGCCTCCGCCACGGTATTCAGCTGACGTGCTCCTCCGACCTCTTCCTATTCCCAAGGCTAAAGGGAAATATGAAAGGACGTCTTTTTTCCATCACTGGTGAAATAAAAACAGAATCGGAGGAGATGCTGAACCCCATAACGAAAAGTGAGTTCCTGAAGCGCTTCCAAGATCGGAAAAAGCGCTGGCACAAGTTTGCTACACTCCTGGAAATGGAGAAAAGAACACATTGACACCGGTGTGTCAGACCCACCATACTTGCTCCGGACACTGCGAGAGGGCTGTACAAGCAATGATCACACGCACGGCACAGCGGACACACCAGGAACCGCGGTGTTGGCCGTCGAATGGCGCTAGCTGCGCAGCATTTGTGCACCGCCGCCGTCAGTGTCAGCCAGTTTGCCGTGGCATACGGAGCACCATCGCAGTCTTTAACACTGGTAGCATGCCGCGACAGCGTGGACGTGAACCGTATGTACAGTTGACGGACTTCGAGCGAGGGCGCATAGCGGGCATGCGGGAGGCACGGTGGACGTACCGCTGAATTGCTCAACACGTGGGGCGTGAGGTCTCCACAGTACATCGATGTTGTCGCCAGTGGTCGGCGGAAGGTGCACGTGCCCGTCGACCTGGGACCCGACCGCAGCGACGCACGGATGCACGCCAAGACCGTAGGATCCTACGCAGTGCCGTAGGGGACCGCACCGCCACTTCCCAGCAAATCAGGGACACTGTTGCTCCTGGGGTATCGGCGAGGACCATTCGCAACCGTCTCCATGAAGCTGGGCTACGGTCCCGCACACCGTTAGGCCGTCTTCCGCTCACGCCCCAACATCGTGCAGCCCGCCTCCAGTGGTGTCGCGACAGGCGTGACTGCAGGGACGAATGGAGACGTGTCGTCTTCAGCGATGAGAGTCGCTTCTACCTTGGTGCCAATGATGGTCGTATGCGTGTTTGGCGCCGTGCAGGTGAGCGCCACAATCAGGACTGCATACGACCGAGGCACACAGGGCCAACACCCGGCATCATGGTGTGGGGAGCGATCTCCTACACTGGCCGTACACCTCTGGTGATCGTCGAGGGGACACTGAATAGTGCACGGTACATCCAAACCGTCATAGAACCCATCGTTCTACCATTCCTAGACCGGCAAGGGAACTTGCTGTTCCAACAGGACAATGCACGTCCGCATGTATCCCGTGCCACCCAACGTGCTCTAGAAGGTGTAAGTCAACTACCCTGGCCAGCAAGATCTCGGCATCTGTTCCCCATTGAGCATGTTTGGAACTGGATGAAGCGTCGTCTCACGCGGTCTGCACGTCCAGCAGGAACGCTGGTCCAACTGAGCGCCAGGTGGAAATGGCATGGCAAGCCGTTCCACAGGACTACATCCAGCATCTCTACGATCGTCTCCATGGGAGAATAGCAGCCTGCATTGCTGCGAAAGGTGGATATACACTGTACTAGCGCCGACATTGTGCATGCTCTGTTGCCTGTGTCTATGTGCCTGTGGTTCTGTCAGTGTGATCATGTATCTGACCCCAGGAATGTGTCAATAAAGTTTCCCCTTCCTGGAACAATGAATTCACGGTGTTCTTATTTCAATTTCCAGGAGTGTATATCTGAGATGGATAACAGGTAACACTGGGGTGTCACAAATGCACTCACTAACCGTACGTGAAGGCGACACTGCTGATGTTGATGATAAAATAAATATTGCTGAAGGGAACAAAAATTACCGTAACTTTTTGATCATAACTTGAGTGTGTGTGTGTGTGTGGGTGTGCGTGTGTGTGTGTGTGTGTGTGTGTGTGAAATATATGTGACGTTTCCATACCTGAATGAAATTGCAAGCAAAACACTACTTTCTAACAATATTTTCTTACGCACGTTCTGTATGCGGACTGCTAACCACAACAAGAGCTGAAAGACGTCGAGAGCATTTTAAATTTATTAGAGGTATTTTAATGAAAATAGACACTTTGTTATTCTTCTATAACACATTTACGATTTGTAGCAGAAAGATCGCGTGACGTGGTCCATTGGTTAAGGCACCGAACACGCTTCTGAAGTGGGTATATCCAATCGCATTACGACCGCGGATACATTCAACGTAAAATAAGTGGACGGTTCTTTTCTAAAGGACACATCAATCCTTCTTTAGAAAACGTGTCACATACATGTTTACGAGACGTACAACTATGCTACTGCACCCTCACTTCCACCACGATAATTTGTTAGTACAGCCTCGTAAGAAAAATGTTTACACCCACGGCAGAAAAATTACACAGTGATGTACATTAGACGTCAGAAACAATAACATGTCACATTAGAAGAACTTGCCAACATTGGAACACTGAAAATTTAATCATAAGCTTGCGTTATTGATTACTTCTTTATGTTAAACCTATCCTTGAAATGTAGGCGGTATACTAAATGACTCACCGTGTCAGACAGAGTCAAATAGGTTGTACGGTGTTAACACTGAACCGTCAGATCGCAATTTTTAGTAACTTTTTTCCGATTCTGATCGTGAAAATATAATTGAACATAAAATTCTAGGTACATTGTCACCACATTTCCCCATTTGTCTCTGAATTTGGCACATTAACGTACGTATATAAATTCATTCAACGGTTACACTACAGGTTGACAGCACTATGCTCCTTCCCACTCCGTCAATACCAAAAGCAACACATGTAGAGCCAAATGCATCTCTGAAATTTATGATTAATAAGAAGTCTGACATGAGTCAAACATTCTTTTCTTGACAGCTAAAACGATCATCCTAATACACAATTTATGCTCAGTTTATAACTGTTCAATATTGATAAAGGATTATTTTGGAAGTCATTACTAAGGGCTTGGGGCACTAATTTTCCACGTCTCCTGGAGTGCTACTTATGTTCTTATGTACAAGAAGTCACATGCCAGGATTCAAAATGTCTTCAACGTTAACGGTAAGTTTGTAGAGAGATCTAGTGAACCAATGGTTACCCACCCAACTTGTAAGAGTCGTAAGCAATGATGCCCATTAGGACTTATTACCAGGTGTAAGTGTACAGCATAACTGAAAGGTAGTGTTTTGTATACTTCAGATTCATTTTGCTGTATTTTGCCATTTTTATTGTGAAAAATCAGAGAACAACGTAACCTCATCTGCAATAATAATAATAATAATAATAATAACAAAAAGAAACTTCCAAGGCAACTTCGGAATCGAACTAGATCAGCAAACGATTTAGGCTCCTCATACTGAGTGCTGTATTTGCATATAAGTCTTATGAAACTGGACAAACGGAAAGTGTAATGACTAAGTTTTGGAATAACAATGTTGTGGCGCGAACCACAGAATCGCGGTACCAGCTGTTACTTTTGTACACCCTATGTGAAGGGTCTTAATGCAAAAATCAAAATAGGAAGGACATACCCAAACTTGCCACCTGGTATGAGAAATGGCACGTAGCCCCGGTATTAATTTACGTAAGCCACCTACAGACTGTAGTGAACGCATTTCAGTTACAGCCAGTAACAGTTACTCATCATCATTTGTGTCCGATGAGCTCGTTCCTGAGTCATCAAATGCGCTACAACCATTAGCACAGACCGAGTGAAATTTTAAAGTAAGGCACATAAACCTTCTCTAGAATGCAACTGAACTACTAGGCTCCAGACTACGGGCAAAGAACTTAAGTGCAGCTGATACTTCTGTGTCTTTCTATAACAACTGGGAAATGAATCCAAATTACCTGGATACTGTTTCAGACGTAGTAAACCAACTGGTATTTGTTAAATATGATCCAAATTACTAGAGGGTTGTTATTGTTGCCAGCAAAAGCAGTCTTCAGGGTTTGCTTATAAACAGTTCTAATACGTTGCCTACAATTTGAGAAAAACTGTCAATAGAACTGAAGGCGAATTATGAGAGTTTGAACTATATTTTCGAGAAAGTTAAATATTTTGAATATCAGTGGTTGTTGCCACTTCATGTCTAACTTGGTGCAATGAAAAACTTTATGGCAGCTCCTATGAAGATGGTAACTGTTTGATATACCATCTCAGCGACAATTATCCTGCAAAATGAATCTGAAGTGTACACAACACTACCTTTTGTCTGTTACCGATATCGATACTGGCTTGATATTTTTTCTGGGAATTTAAAGGCTCTCCAGAATGTTTTTAATTATAGATTTAGACTTTTAATATTTGTTCAAATTTGCTGTTGTAAATTATTTTACTGATTTTGTAGTTATATTTGTATGATATACTTAGGATTAAATATTGAAAGTTTTGGTATAGCCGGAGATGTGAGGTAATGTTTCCACAGGCAACACTGGGGTATCACAAATGCACTCACTACCTGTACGTGAAGTCGTCAGATGTAGTTCTTAGTGGACGTTTGAGCTACAGTTCTTGACCGCACATCTTACCAGATTGTTCGAATGGGGCATGTTATTTGACGTTTCCGGAGAATGCCTTGCCTCAACATACGGATTAAGCTCCCTTTCAGATGAGCACTAGTTTGTGGTTTCAGAACTATAATGCTCCAGCGCACATTGCTCGCCCGGCCAGGGCATATGTCACTGGAAACTTCAAGCAGAGAATAATTAAGGGTATGCCCTGTTCCCAGGCCTGTGCGCTTGACTGCTTCCATTACGTTTAAAGTCCTTTGTGTACTCACCGCCAGCAGAAACAGTATCTCAGCTTACGCTGCTGAAATTTACAGCGTTTGATAGCATCAGAGTGGGGCGTGGAATTTCACAGAGAGTCTGACAAAACATGGTTCGTAGATGCAAATCATGTAACGAAGTTGATGGTCGTCACGTTGAACGATGTCACTAAACGTCTGACAGTTACAGTTGTCTATTGTTTCATTTAGTCTCATGAACGCTTAGAAAGTGAGTGGTTCTGTAAAAAAAAAATATTTTACATTCCCAGCTACAGGTTCCTTGTGTCAAAGCTTTCAAAATGTCATCCTCAACAGTCTCCCAAATTTTTAAAGCGTCACTATGTTACACCCTATGTACTATTAGCTACAGCATAATATTTTTCTAAAGCTTAGCAAACAGTACGCAAGAAATTAAGCCCTTACGTGTGTAGAAATTTAAATATTTTCATAACCTTTTTTCATTATGATGTGAAAACGTATTTTATACGGTGCACATCCTGACGAACTCTGAATCCACAGCAGAGAAGAAACATCATTTTATCATTTCTCTTGTAGATATTGAATATTCTCCATAGTCTTATCACTATGTGTACATCAATCGAACTGTGCAGCCAATCCAATGTAGCTGTAAAAATAGGAGCATTTCTCTTTCCTTCCAAAACCACACTTATTTGTTATGATAACACCACGATACACAGGGCATCCATAAACTATTTTTGCAACTTAAGACTTCAATAACTTCAATAACTTTAAAACTATACTAGATATATACAAACGGTTTTTAACATGTCATAAGTTAGCTCACAAAGCTTTTGCTTACACCTTCGAGGTGACGCAGTTCAGATGCTAAACTGAACTTGGAAATTTTATGAAATGCGGACGCCACAGGAGAAATGTCGGTATGCGACATGGTTCACACAGACGACGTCCGATACCTATATCCAACGAAACTTTCGAACACGACGTGAAAGGCAACCACCGTCCCCACCAACTATTCGGGCTTGGCATTCGTTTTTTATGGAAACGGGTATGCTCTCCATAGAAAGAGGCGTGGGTGGGTGGGGCGGGAGGACTGTCACCAACGTGGACAAAGTGCGGTAGGTATTTATAAGGAGTTCGACAAAAATTATGCGACGGCCATAGAGTCGGAAATGAGACAATCGACAGTGTTAATTCTCTCCATAAGGTCCATATGTTTCAGGAATTAAAGCCTACGGACAAACTTTTACTCGAACAGTTTTCAGTGGATACGCTACGAAAGATTAACGTAAGTAATGGCCTTCTGAAAAAGATTTGTTTCTCCGAAGAGGCAAAGTTTCCTGAATCCGGCAAAGTCAATTGTCAAATGTTCGTATATGGATTTCACAGCATCTTGATGTTACACGTGAAATGGCAAGAGGCAGTCCCAATATCAAAGTTATGTACGAATTGACGCACAATTTCATCACCGGTCCATCCTTCTCCATTGAGTGTGCCATCAACAGTGGTGTTTACCTGGACATGTTACAAGGATTTGCTGTCACAATTGGAGAACCTGCCACTTGATATACTCCACCCTGATGGGTTACCACCCCACTGGTCCCTAAATGTCCGTCGGTTTCTGGATGAGAAGTTTCCGAGATGGTGGATGGACCAGATGGTCCAATTCGATAGCCACGTCACACCACTAGACTTATTTCTGTAGGATTTTGTAAAGGATCTGGTGCACCGAACAAAAATTAGAGACCTACAGGACGTGAAGTCACATATTCCCAATGCATTTGAACGCGTCAAATGGAGATCTTGAATCGCACGTGTAGAGAATGGATTCCGACTAGACATTATTCGTGCCACTAAGGGTGCACACATTAGTGTTTATGAATGAGGAAACAAAACTTCATTAGTTATCTTACCACATGTTGAAACCCAGTTGTTAGTACCTAATATAGTTTTAGAGATATTAAAGTTTTAAGTTGCAAGGAATGGCAGTTTTCATAGGTTCTTATAAGTGTTTGCATCACTTAAGTTATTTGTTGGTGGAAAGACAAATATACACTAAAGAGTTTTACATCACTAAATGGAAGCAACTCCAGACTGAGAAATGTAATATAATACAGCCATCAGTGAGTTAGAATTGTTTCCCAGCTGCCTCGCGCAACAACAAAAGTTTTGTTCATAATAAATTACTAACTAGACTAACAGTTAAACCACCTCAAATATAGATATCAGCTACAGTGTGGAAACAATTTCCGATGAACCTCGAATAATCTCAGAAATTGTTTCTCTCTCAGAAATATAATTTGTAGAAAGACTAGCATTGTTTTGAAGTATTTACCACTCTTACACATCCCACTTAACATCTTTGTACAAGGTTCAAATGTTCAAATGTGTGTGAAATCGTAAGGGATGTAACTGCTAAGGTCATCAGTCCCTAAGTTTACACACTACTTAACCTAAATTATCCTAAGGACAAACACACACATCCATGCCTGAGGGAGGACTCGAACCTCCACCGGAACCAGCTGCACAGTCCAAGACTGCAGCGCCTTTGTACAAGTTCTGCATATTTCGCACTACTAGAATTTGGAGTTTTGCCATATGAACAAAACAGCAATGTTCTAGATGGAGACCTGAATTAATCAAAAGCTTTTAGTGTTGATATAAAATCATCTCTGTCATAGTTCTACGTCTTCTTAACGAACCGATTTATAAATCTTTTGTTCATCAGTTATTAAATCTAAAATGCCTGTTACCTTGTTCAATAAAAGACACAGCTTTACTTACGATTTACAGCCTGTGTCTGAAATTGCTGCACTGAAAATAACGATTGAAAAAAGCAACAACTCAACAAAAAATATTCCCTCTATTCCAAATGCCTTCGCTTCGTTATTTTTTTTTAATACCTTCTCATATTTTGACTTGTAGGTGCAGCAAACAACGGAGCCGCTCAAGATATCACGTCAGTGTTTTGGGGTGTTATTTGGTAATTTTTTCCTGCCATTATCGTTTGCTAATGAGGAGAAAACGTGACCACGAACGTTGTTTCACTATTAATGTCTCATTTATTCTTTCCTATTGTCTTGTTATATATAGTTTCTGATGGAAGCCGTCTTTCTCATCCTCCTGATGTCTAATTTTTTTCCATATTTGTCTCTCGAGTTCGTGTACTTTCTTACGTCTGAGAGACGCAAACTGAAAATCACAATATACAAAAAATCATTTGAGTAATTCATACAGAAATAATTATTGTCGCGTAAGAAATCGGGTATTATGGACATAACTAGGCCCAATATGCTCTCGAAGACCAAAACTTGAGAGACATAGTACACTTCTGTTTCATTTCTTTGTGATGTCTCATATTTTCTTCAGAGACTCACTTATTTCACATTTTATTATTTGTGGCTCACGTGATCGATATGAACCGTCTCAAATTTTCTGAGAGAAACTTCTAGAACACTGGATTTAATATTTCCAGTTGAAGAAAAATGGCGACAGTATCACTCGTAGTCCTTCTAACACAGCACGCACGTTTGCAGACAATTGAGCTAATGTTTCGGAAGTTTGCGAAACATGTGTCACCTTTATTTGTAGTATGTAGAAGGGGAAGAGGTACCTGCAACTGCACGGTACGTCTCTTTTTGAGAACAGCTCTACTAATTAACTGTTCTATTTGTCTCACCCCTCACACTACTAAAGTGTCACTGTCTTCATTTCTCTAACATTTTGAGTAACACATTTTCTATTCTTCTCCATGCATATACACTCCTGGAAATGGAAAAAAGAACACATTGACACCGGTGTGTCAGACGCACCATACTTGCTCCGGACACTGCGAGAGGGCTGTACAAGCAATGATCACACGCACGGCACAGCGGACACACCAGGAACCCCGATGTTGGCCGTCGAATGGCGCTAGCTGCGCAGCATTTGTGCACCGCCGCCGTCAGTGTCAGCCAGTTTGCCGTGGCATACCGAGCTCCATCGCAGTATTTAACACTGGTAGCATGCAGCGACAGCGTGGATGTGAACCGTATGTGCAGTTGACGGACTTTGAGCGAGGGCGTATAGTGAGCATGCGGGAGGCCGGGTGGACGTACCGCCGAATTGCTCAACACGTGGGGCGTGAGGTCTCCACAGTACTTCGATGTTGTCGCCAGTGGTCGGCGGAAGGTGCACGTGACCGTCGACCTGGGACCGGACCGCAGCGACGCACGTTTGCACGCCAAGACCATAGGATCCTACGCAGTGCCGTAGGGGACCGCACCGCCACTTCCCAGCAAATTAGGGACACTGTTGCTCCTGGGGTATCGGCGAGGACCATTCGCAACCATCTCCATGAAGCTGGGCTACGGTCCCGCACACCGTTAGGCCGTCTTCCGCTCACGCCCCAACATCGTGTAGCCCGCCTCCAGTGGTGTCGTGACAGGCGTGAATGGAGGGACGAATAGAGACGTGTCGTCTTCAGCGATGAGAGTCGCTTCTGCCTTGGTGCCAATGATGGTCGTATGCGTGTTTGGCGCCGTGCAGGTGAGCGCCACAATCAGGACTGCATACGACCGAGGCACACAGGGCCAACACCCGGCATCCTGGTGTGGGGAGCGATCTCCTACACTGGCCGTACACCTCTGGTGATCGTCGAGGGGACACTGAATAGTGTGAATAGTGCACAGTACATCCAAACCGTCATCGAACCCATCGTTCTACCATTCCTAGACCGGCAAGGGAACTTGCTGTTCCAACAGGACAATGCACGTCCGCATGTATCCCGTGCCACCCAACGTGCTCTAGAGGGTGTAAGTCAACTACCCTGGTCAGCAAGATCTCCGGATCTGTCCCCCATTGAGCATGTTTGGGACTGGATGAAGCATCGTCTCACGCGGTCAGCACGTCCAGCATGAACGCTGGTCCAACTGAGGCGCCAGGTGGAAATGGCATGGCAAGCAGTTCCACAGGACTACATCCAGCACCTCTACGATCGTCTCCATGGGAGAATAGCAGCCTGCATTGCTGCGAAAGGTGGATATACACTGTACTGGTGCCGACATTGTGCATGCTCTGTTGCCTGTGTCTATGTGCCTGTGGTTCTGTCAGTGTGATCATGTGATGTATCTGACCCCAGGAATGTGTCAATAAAGTTTCCCCTTCCTGGGACAATGAATTCACAGTGTTCTTATTTCAATTTCCAGGAGTGTACTTAGCTTTTAGGTCCTTACTGCATGTGACTTCCTCTTTGTAAATACTACAGCTGTTCATGTTTCGTTTAATACACTGGTGGGGTTGAAAGATACAGACTCAAAACCGTCAGGGACAAGGTTGACGGAAATAGATTTATTCGCCAGAGTTAAACTGAACTAGATTTTTACAATCATGTATTTCATGCAGTGTTTTTTGGACACTGTACAACTTGCAGTGTTAATTCTCTTGTAAGATACGATACAGATTCCAACTATCAATTTAGAGGTAATAATGGACTCAAACTCTCGAAATCTCTTTAGTTATCGGTACTTTGTGCTTCACATTGGCATTTGATACACTTCGAAGTACAAAGCAATTGTAAAATAAATAGACGTATTAGTGCATGTAGGCACTTGTTGAGATGGTTTCAGTGAAGGAGCACTGACGAAGGATATGCCAGCTTGTGGGCGTTGTTCAGTACACCGTAAAAACAGCTTAGGCCTCCGTCTGAGAGGAAAACAGTTCAAGCGTGGGAAGTCTAATCTGGAAATAACTGGCTCTGTACCACGAAAGAAAACTTCCTCCATGACTAAGACAACGGCTACAGCGAAATACCTGCAAAGGAATAACACTGTTACTTTTAACACAGTCACATAAGAAAACCGCTTCCTGGTTCGTCACACAGATAATTCAAAATCTTCAGTGTGCTATCATCATTAACGTTGGAAAAAGGATGGGAGGGTAATAGTTGAGGTGTTATATAAATTAAATGTTGCTTCAAAGAGTATATGCTACAGAGGTTGTGCTTAGAATTCCTGTCTGGTCTACCATATATTATATTCGAAATGAATTCAGTCAGTTCCATGTATTCATCTCCGTTGACAAATCAGCTGAGACCTTTATGGACTTAGTTATTTACACCAACCGCATCAAGACCTCCCCTTGGGTACGGTCGAACGCCTCGAATCTGTAAGTAATCGTTATCAAATCGAACACATGATCTATTTAGGTTACTGATCTGTTCACTTAATGCAATATGTTTCTTTCACAGAGGAATGCATTCAAGTGTGAGTTATAAATAACAACCAAATTCTGAAGACATAACCCATCCTAACTAAGATTGAAATATCTTTGAACATGATAAAGTCCTCGGATTAGAGAAGACATAAAGAAGGAACGAAGTGATTTATTTGGAACCATGAATTGTGTCTGACATACTCCTAATGATGTAGACAAATAGTGTTACAGAAGCGTAGGAGACGAAACGATACGTTGTGCATGCCGCTGTTAAAGTATTGTAATCTTTTCTTTGGATATTGTCTAGATTCGTAAAACCTAAACGTTAACCTATAACTGTACCGTGCAAGAAAATATTTAATAAAAACAATTGTGCGAAGTGACTGTTCAGTTGACGATATTAATAATTTTAAGATAATATTATACTTTTTCGTGTCTCTGGCTACTGCGTACTATATTATACTTTTTCGTGTCTCTGAGACTGGCTACTGCCTACTTTTCGAAACATGGAACTTAAAATTTTGTGTGAATCATCTAAATAATATTAGTTTGAACAACAGAAATTTTGTTCGCTTCTCTTCATAAAACTAACCTACGTCAGGCGTTAAGCATTATTGGAGAATATGCATAATATGTTCTATAAAACATCATCAATATAAGATCATGATCTACGTTCTAGGGAAGTAGTGTTGATATCAATCTGTACTAAAATGTTCGAATGTGTGTGAAATCTTATGGGACTTAAGTGCTAAGGTCATCAGTCCCTACTCTTACACACTACTTAACCTAAACTATCCTAAGGACAAACAGAAACACCCATGCTCAAGGGAAGACTCGAACCTCCGCCGAGACCAGCCGCACAGTCCATGACTGCAGCGCCCTAGACCGCTCGGCTAATCCCGCGCTGTCCATCTCTGCAAAAGAGGGCAGAATATAGTGGGCAATATGAAACGGATCGTCCTACTTAAAAAAGAACTCTTTGCGACTGCCCCTTATCAAGTCAAGGTTATGCGACATTAAACTGGAAAGTTTCAGAAGTGTCGGGAGAGGGTGAATATTGCTAAAAGTTTTTAAAATCGGAAAACATGGTTAGTTTTCGGAAGGAAGGCACCAAAAAAAGAATAGAGTAATGAAAATTCGGAAAGACTTTTGTCTACGTAACATGTCTTAAATATAAATTTGTATTGAATACATATTAATATTTCAAGATCACAGGTTGAAGTAAGTGCGAGATAAGACATTGTAAATGAGAAATTCTGGTACATTAGTGACCGGGTGTAACCAGCACAAATTTGAATACTAGCAAACAAACGTGAATGCACTGGTTATACAGGTGCCTGTTACGGGGTGGACGAGTGGTTCTAGGCGCTACTCTCTGGAACCGCTCGACCACTACGGTTCAAGTAGTTCTAAGTTATAGGAGTCTGATGACCTCAGAAGTTAAGTCCCATAGTGCTCAGAGCCATTTGAACCGTTTTTGGTGCATGTTACACTTGGTCGGCGAGTACGCTGTTTGTGCAGCAGTCGTCCGGTGATGTACGATATGTGCTCGACTGGAGTCATATCTGGTGACCGATCACGCCAAGGAAACATATTGACCCCCTGTAGAGCGTGTTGGGCTACAACAGGGGTATATCGGCGTACGTTATCCCGATGGATAGTTCCCTCTGGAATGATGTTCAAGAATGGCACCAGAAGAAGTCGATTTAAGAGACTCACTTACAAATTTGCAGTTAGAGTTTGTGAGGGAACCAAGAGTGCTCCTGCTGACATACAAAATCGCACCGCAGACCATAATTCCAGGTGGAGGTCCAGTGTGTCTAACGCACAGTGAGGTTGGTTTCATGCCCTGGAAGTGTCCTGCTTCTAACCAACATACGGCCATCACTGGAACCGAAGCAGTACTAGGTTTCATCAGAAAACATAACATACCTCCACCTAGCCCTCCAATGAACTCTCGATTAACACCACTGATGTTGTCAATGGCAGCAGTTTAACGACAGAGGAATGTATGCTACAGGACGTAGAACTCGGAGATTCCTTGAAGCAAACGGTTTGTACAGCTCCTTGTGTCACTGGAGTGCCAACTGCTGCTCGAGTTGCTGCTGCTGTAGTGCCACGTGGCACATCCGGCGCCCGGTCTTCTTGCGACCGTGTATCCGTCTGACGACCGCTACTGGCAGATATATGTAGTGGCTACACTCCTGCCATGCACAGTATGTCGCACACTTTCTTCTCGATGCTGCGATTTTTTTCCGCCTGTGTAGATGAGTCCCAGGGACCATTTCAAAATTTTAATCATTTAAGAAATTTTGACGATTATTATTAGACTATAGAGTAAAATGATTATCATGCTAGCCACCACCAGAGAGTGTACCTGCCCTGATAATGTTACGGCATCAGTTGTTGAATGTGTGATATTGTTTTATCACAACATGTTTCTGGACTACATTTTCTCGTTGTCAAGTGCTTAAAGCTTCTATGCCATTATGCACTTAATAATAGGCTATCATAGTCACTAAACATGTTGTTACAAAAATATCACACATTTGACAATTGGAGGCAGAACACTCTCAGTACGCATTCATGAACTGTCGAACGATGTTCACAAAAGATAAAATATATGGAGTGTTTTCTTTGCCTCTGGCGGGATCAGGTCGGTTTACTTTATGGTCCTGGAGTTTCAAGCAGATTGTATATTTCAAATAATATCAAATACATAATATCAATAATGATTAACACTAGATAATGCCATTCCAATTTTCCATTTTATTAAGTGTAGAACAATTATTTTCAAAAAACCCTCGGTTTTCTGCATCGCTTTCGGTAGTAAAGGTGGTCGCTCTACAATGGCGTTCTGTATCCTGCAACTCAACGTCAAAGATGAGTATTACATAGCAGTAAGAGAAAGTCTTATAAGATGCTGTGACTAGTAATATTTTATAACACGAAAAATTTACTCCATAAGCAGATAGTTGAATCGTTATGAACGCAATGTGATTAACTTTCTGTACTCGTTAGGGAATTTCTCGCGATTGGTGTCAAAAAAATTGTTGTAACCGTAATATCGCAATATAAAGTACGAGTAAGGTTTATACAAATACTCGCAGTTTAATTTCTAAATTTCAGCAATATATTTAGAGTGGACAATGTCTGCAATGATAGGTAATGCGGTTACTAGTCCGCTGTGCCTTCCAGAATCATGAGATAACACAGGGACTCGACGTGAAACATTCCCCAAACCACAACGCCTACTCTTCCGTCCTCTACCCTGCCGACAGTTGTTGCAGGGCTGTTCACGACAACGGCCAGCTATTCGAGGGACCGTAAAACGTGAGTCACCCGAAATGGGCTACATGTCACCACTCAGTGGACGTTTAGTTGCGGCGTTAGAGTATAAATTTCAGAAGCGTTAGAGTATAAATTTCAGAATTCGTCACCAATGAAAATCAGTCAGTATGAGTGCATGAACCAGGTACTGCTGTAGACATCCATAAGCAGCAACGGCCGTTGAGGAGACGCTGCCGTTAGCCCCTTACTTTATCTCCGCAATCTGTTCCACGTGTATTGGCCCGTACACATCTCCGCAACCGTCATTCACCCATGTCAGTTATGGCACGTAGTGTGCCACAGTTGCCTCTGCACAAAGTTTGAATAGTGTCATTTGGCCATGCATGATATATTTAACCAAGGCAACACGTAAACAGATTATAAACTTTATAGTTTCAAAATGGCCCGAAATCACAAAAGCGTACTCTTTAGGACGTCAGATAAGTCGCTTCGTTTCCGCATTACAACGACTGCACTGTCATCCGCGTGACCCGACGCGCTTGTATACCCCTCCACTGATAGTGCTGCCATCTGCCGTGTGTGATTAATGCACGCTGACGTCGAACATAGGCAATGGGCACATTAATGTGACTGAATCGTATGCAAACATTGTTTATTGTTTATTGACATTTACTTATCTCGTTAGAACTCTCGGGCCGCTGACACCAATTGAGGACACTTTTTTTTCCTTTTGCAGAGTGTCAGTTCCGTTAGCCTCGTTGGGCATTAGTTCAGTTTCTGATATCTGTTGCATCCACTTGTCAGACAACAATAACACATAGAAATTCCATCCATCTGTATTTTGAGAGGGACGTCAGAGGAGGACAAAATAATTCATTTCGCAGATTGTTATCGTATATTGTATCACATTGTGCAATATAACTTTCCAGATTTCTGATTTCTGCTGGGAAATTCCACATCTGTCACAGAAGACGGCATAGCAGCCTCACAGCCCAAAACAGTTGTCTTGTATCTCGGCTTCCCCGTCTAGCATGGTCACTTCTTCACACATGTTAGGGAGAATTCCGCAAAGCAAACCCGATAACAAAAACTGCTGTTGGTCGTCTTCCAATCCTACAGACATTCGACATTGGAGTGCCACGGACATTGTTTCCCAGAAGCAAAAAACGCAGTAGAGGTTTGACTTCTTTCGGAACTGGATGTTGATAAAAAACGACCAGTACCACTAATCTGAGAGTACATTTTTTACAGGCAATACTTTTTCTGCAGTCCTGTAAAATTTTCTTAATTCCGAGTGAAAGAAGGTCAGAACGAAGGCCACATAAGGAATTAATTGATGTTAGCATCCGTTTATGGAAGTTAGTAGTTGCTTTCTGTTACTGAAGTGCATTTTTTCGCAACAAGAACGCATTTTGTCGAGGATAATTTTCTGCAGCTGCTCTTTAGTTCCGTAAGCGTTCGTTACACCTTTGATTTTATCCATACTGGATGACAGGTCGTGGTTGTGTATGTCAATGTTACAAAACCACAACTGGTTGAGCCGATATATTTCTTAACATTGAGTTCGATAATGCCTTTTCGTCAAACATTCTACCAGATTTCAGAGTATCAAATGTGCCTTTCACAAGTTGAAAGAAGTCCGCCGTTTTTTTTTCTTCCGGTGGCAGGTAACCAACTGCTGAAGCAATTTTATTCGAAAACAGGTCGGCCGCAGTGGCCGAACGGTTCTAGGCGCTGCAGTATGGAACCGCGCAATCGCTGCGGTTGCAGGTTCGAATCCGGCCTCGTGAATGGATGTGTGTAATTTCAACCATTTATCATCTTATTGAAACAGCGGTAGTTATAAGACAGTCGACTAACGATGTGTCAATCTAAACCCTTAGTACAAAAAAGCTAATTTAATATAAATGACACTGACATCCATTGCTGTTCTCACCAAAATTGTAATCTCAGGTACTTGAAAATGGCGATAAAGCCGAAACAGTCCGTCGTAAATAATGATAAGCGGCTATTAGCTTCATCTAACCTCATAATAAATAAAACAGCTTTACTAAATACTAAAGTATTCTAGATAATTTCTTCAAATTCACAAATATCAGCTCTCCTTCTCATAAAACTGGACTGCTTACCACTATGCCCTTAATGAGAATGGCCAGAAACTGCGTAAGTGACTGACGACCAAGTGCACAACAGGTTACATTATACACAGGCTACTTCCGCAGCGTGTTTATCTGCCTTTGTCCCAGTACAGTAAAGGTGAATTATTTACAGTGACCGAAAACATACGAAAATTCTACATCGTTAGCGCTCTCTGCATTTAACACGGAGGTGAAACTGTGACGGGTGGGGACATATCTTTATTCCTGAGTTATGTGATGGGAGCACTTCCTCGAGTAGTACTTTCGTAAATACTTCCCCTTGGGAAGCTTTAAGCCGTCTTCAAGGATATGTGTGTGAAGTAATTTGTGCAAGTGAGGGACATCTGAAAATACAGGGCCCTGTGGGTGTGAAAAGCATGAACTGAGGTGATGAGTATGCTTTTCGTTGCAGAAAAATCGATGCTTCTGCCCAAGACCAGAAACGACTGCCACCACACTGTACCCTACATTATGAAGGGAGGAAACTTGACTTTACCAGCGCCGCTGTCATCAGAATATCAAAGTCATTCCATTCTGAACAAAGTTCATTAAGAATGAAATTTTCACTCTGCAGCGGAGTGAGCGCCGATATGAAGTTTCCTGGCAGATTGTAACTGTGTGCCGGACCGAGACCTGAACTCGGGACCCTGGGTTTTAACGGGCAAGTGTTTTACGATCTGAGCTACCCAAGCACGACTGACGCCCCGTCCCCACAGCTGTACTTCCGCCAGTATCTCGTCTCCTACCTTCCAAACTTCACAAAAGCTCTCCCGCTTGCCCGAGAAAGGCAAAGGGCCCGAGTTCGAGTCTCAGTTCGTCGCACAGTTTTAATCTGCCAGGAAGTTTCAAAATACACTAACCATAATAACAAACGCGGTACTATGTGGACCTACAACAATATCCTACACTTCATCAAATATCATACTTCCGTCGATGTTAATTTCGTCAAAAGATAAGACACACAAGCACGATGCCAGAAAATCACTCTGCTTTGGCTTTCGCAAACTACAACAAGTCACTCGTTGTAATTCCAGGCAGTGGAAAACCGAGTTTGTTCCTTAAGAAGGTAGAGATAGTGTGACCAGTCACTGCTTTGCCTATGTCCTCTCTTTTCCACTTGGCTTACTTCTTTCCAGAGATCAAACAGCTGATCTAACTTTCAGAAAATTATTTCTTCAAAACACCCTTCACTTTATTACGTACTAGATTGCTTGCAGTCACCTGACGCTGCCTTTGCTGTGACGGTATAATAGACATGGAAATCACCGCTTCAGTTGTAGTGCTTCTATTTTCAAATTCACTACCGGTTTCGAGCAAACAAATGCGCGGCATTAGGTGCAATTAGTGAAAATAAACACAAGAGAAGTGGGCTAAAATATAATGTTTACAAACGGTGGTATGCATAAAATAAAGCGAATGAGGATAATCTAACCATTCTAACAGCGGGCGGACTTTTACGGTGAAAAGTGGGTAAGGAATGCGTCGCAGTAGTATGGTGGCAACTGATAATAAAACAGTGAAACCGGCTCGATGAGTAGGCATGATGTAAGATAGGACCCACCTCTCTGAAACTGGGTAGGGCTCAGGCAACCACCGCAAACGAGCGCAAAGCTTGGATTGGCGAACATGAAGAATGAAATTAATAAGGTGAAATGGCCTAACGGAGAGCCGTCAAAAACTGAACACAGATCAAGCATAAAAATGGGAAGAAGATGTAAAATAAGAAATGTGAGCGGTCAAAGATCAAGATCAGCAACATAGAGCAAACTGCAAGAACCGCGGCGTCGTGGGTGTGTGGTTGGATTGCGAAGCGCTAGATCCGTGTTCAAATCCCTATTGTGCCCACACCCACCCCCTATTTTTCACAAATTTGTGAACTCACAGTCCCGTCACTGCTGCTTCTGTATTTTCGGCAGTTGTCATACTATACATTGGTTACTGATGAGTCATGTGCTAAGAATATATTACCGTCGCAAGTAAATCTGATGAATAGTGGAAGCAGACGAGACGCGCCATGCACCTCTCACGGAAATGAAAACAACAAATGAACAGGTGCGAACTGTGCTACAACAAAGCAAATCGAGACTCAAATCTTCCAAAAGGGAACGCAAGAGTCGTAACATGTAGTGATTATGTGGTACAAATACATTGCTGGAAAATGAAATAAGAACACCGTGAATTCATTGTCCCAGGAAGGGGAAACTTTATTGACACATTCCTGGGGTCAGATACATCACATGATCACACTGACAGAACCACAGGCACATAGACACAAGCAACAGAGCATGCACAATGTCGGCACTAGTATAGTGTATATCCACCTTTCGCAGCAATGCGGGCTGCTATTCTTCCATGGAGACGATCGTAGAGATGCTGGATGTAGTCCTGTGGAACGGCTTGCCATGCCATTTCCACCTGGCGCCTCAGTTGGACCAGCGTTCGTGCTGGACGTGCAGACCGCGTGAGACGACGCTTCATCCAGTCCCAAACATGCTCAATGGGGGACAGATCCGGAGATCTTGCTGGCCAGGGTAGTTGACTTACACCTTGTAGAGCACGTTGGGTGGCACGGGATACATGCGGACGTGCAATGTCCTGTTGGAATGGCAAGTTCCCTTGCCGATCTAGGAATGGTAGAACGATGGGTTCGATGACGGTTTGGACGTACCGTGCACTATTCAGTGTCCCCTCGACGATAACCAGAGGTGTACGGCCAGTGTAGGAGATCGCTCCCCACACCATGATGCCGGGTGTTGGCCCTTTGTGCCTCGGTCGTATGCAGTCCTGATTGTGGCGCTCACGCATACGACCGTCATAGGCACCAAGGCAGAAGCGACTCTCATCGCTGATGACGACACGTCTCCATTCGTCCCTCCATTCACGCCTGTCGCGACACCACTGGAGGTGGGCTGCACGATGTTGGGGCGTGAGCGGAAGACGGCCTAACGGTGTGCGGGACCGTAGCCCAGCTTCATGGAGACGGTTGCGAATGTTCCTCGCCGATACCCCAGGAGCAACAGTGTCCCTAATTTGCTGGGAAGTAGCGGTGCGGTCCCCTACGGCACTGCGTAGGATCCTACGGTCTTGGTGTGCATCCGTGCGTCGCTCCGGTCCGGCCCCAGGTCGACGGGCACGTGCACCTTCCGCCGACCACTCGCGACAACATCGATGTAATGCGGAGACCTCACGCCCCACGTGTTGAGCAATTCGGCGGTACGTCCACCCGGCCTCCCGCATGCCCACTATACGCCCTCGCTCAAAGTCCGTCAACTGCACATACGGTTCACGTCCACGCTGTCGCGGCATGCTACCAGTGTTAAAGACTGCGATGGAGCTCCGTATGCCACGGCAAACTGGCTGACACTGACGGCGGCGGTGCACAAATGCTGCGCAGCTAGCGCCATTCGACGGCCAACACCGCGGTTCCTGGTGTGTCCGCTGTGCCGTGCGTGTGATCATTGCTTGTACAGCCCTCTCGCAGTGTCCGGAGCAAGTATGGTGGGTCTGACACACCGGTGTCAATGTGTTCTTTTTTCCATTTCCAGGAGTGTAAAAGTACGTACATCTGGAGATCCCTTCCTTACACTGTGCTGTTGCAATTGGGCTTTACAGTACGACACAGACACAAATATGAATACAACGAACAAAACTGTCAATGACCAGATGGAAAGTTCATAATTTTGTGGAAAGAAATCTGGAGCATGAGTGTTATATAAACAAGGATGTACTCCCTTCGTAGTCCAACAGTGTGAGTTCTTAACCATGACGTCATGGCTGTTCGTATTTACCACATCTTGAGCTTGGACGGTTCACTGTTTCTATTTTATCTCTTTTTTGAGAGTTACGTACACCTTTTTCCTGCTTTCATGCTTGATCTGTGTTTTTGAAGGGCTATCCACCGGCTAGTCTTACCACTAAACTGTGGCGTGGTGAGGGGTGGGGTGGGAAGGGAGTGGGCGGAGGAGGGGAAGTGCCATAGGGTGTTTTCCTTGTAAGCTGGCAACCTTTGGCGTGATGATACTGTGCCCATTTGTCAGGACGACTGGAAGTGAATTGCATAAAACCAACTAGCCCGGCCGTTCATATTAAAACTGACAATTCTAAATGCTGTCTAGGAGAGAAAAATATTATAAAGTGATGTGAAAAACGCGTAAGGCATGTAGCAGAGTATAATAAGACAAACCGTAAACGATTATTAAATTAAAATGAGGAATGGTTTAATAAGTGATAAAAGCCATCAAATAAAAAGCTAGTAGCTCCAAGACTACTTCGCAGAATAAACCTTAAACTGACATCCAAGTTCGTGCCGTAACTCATAGGCACACGCCAGGTAGCGGCTATACATTCAGCAAGGTTCCAGTAGCATGCCATAATCAGCAGAGTTCCTCTCACTTTTAAAGCACTGCCCATAGTTTCAAGTCTTTTGTTCCTATGCTCCCATTATTTCATGCGATTTCTGAGCTGACGCAATTCTACACATTCTGGTCTCCGTAAATAAGCTACCGGGGACTGATCGACTTTCAGTTTTTACTGTGACAAGTTTTCAAATGTTTCCAGTACCCTTTTCAGATTTGCACTCTCTTTAGACCTATAGTCCCTGCGTTTTTTGTTTTTCAGTACTTGTACAAACATTTGCAGCAAACGGAAAACTCACTTACGGTACGGTTGCTTTCAGAACTTTTCAGCTCTGCTCACAAGTCGCGGATATAATGCAGTGATCAAACAGCAGCATTTGCCACAGGGATGTGGCCTTTATGGTAACACGTGACGGTTCACAATCACTGAAGCTGTGTATCCACGGGGAACTGATGACAGGTAATTTCCAGTTCCTTTCGTCTTCCTGTTGTAATATAAGCAACCAGCCACAGCACAATCATGCATTCGTGTTTTAAAATGCGTGATCAAACGAAATAAAACTTCCTCGCGCGCGCACAAAACACCGTATTAGCTTCCACCGGCTATCACGTTAATAGTACTTTCCACGCGCTTAGAAGGTGACGTCATGCGCAAAGAAAGGGTTTTATCACTCGACTGCGCATTCCATTCGGGTACTCTCTGTGGTGCATGATATTGTGGTGTTTCTAAAGTACTGGAATTATTAATCTCTTCCAGTATATTGTCAAATGGGAATTCCAATTATAAGGATTGGAGTAACACAACGGTAAAATTTCTACGAAGTAGTGTACAGATTATTTTGTAAAAAAAATTAACAGCCCTTATGTATTCAGCGTGTTCTGAGAGAAATCACTTCAGAACAATGAGTAACAGGGCAGACATTATATACAGGACCATATTAACATCTATCTTAGAGAAACGCTTTCATTCTGAATTGGACACTTGGTTCTCTATGGTGTCTGGTGACGTAATGTTACAATATAATACCGGAGAGTCGTTCGATTTATCAGCGAAGAACAGAAACCGAATTGAAGTGAAAGATGAGGAAAGAACTGATTAAGGTGTCATCCGGAGTCTGAATGCCTTGTCGCGCAATTGCAGAGTGTTTCAGCGCCTCATTGTCCGCCTGACAGGCGAACCGTATTGCAGCGAATCTCGCACCTGCGCGACGCGTAGCCGACTGCTGCGAGCGCGGTCGGAGGATGCAGGCCAACGCCGCTCGCAGTCAGTCCGCGGTAGGACCGCGGCATTTCGCAGTTGGGCGAAAAGGCCTTAAGCGTAGTAGCCGACAACAGATCCTACTAACTTGCCTTGTATTGCCTATTACAGTCCTGAAACGAAACCAGAGTTGCAAATTTAGATCATTATAGAAGTAGTATTTGAGAATATCAAAGCCAAATTTACTGCTGCCGACATTTTCTTTTGTTTTTATAAGAAAACACAGTTTTGCACACATCATCTCGACAAGGAGTTTCATTGAAATCTTTTGAGGTATCTTATCTGTCCTTCACTTTTGTAGAGTGTACGAGGAAAGAATTTGATTTTTTTTAATGATGTTGATCTGAATTTTCCTAATTATTAAAATATTTTTCCTCAGCAGGTTTTTAAATATCACTCTCGACTTGGATAATATGGGGTTATAAATGAAATATCGTTTGCCTTCAGTTTCTGTTTTTATTTACTAACTTGATTGTGTTTTCATTTCATAGACTGTAAGGTCCCTATTAGTAAATTGTTATCACAATTTAGTTAACTCTCGAATCGGACTCATTAATTATAAGCATAGTTCAAACAGCTTATTTGCTTTTAACAACGAGCGCTTGCTCTTAACAAACACAACCACGGTTTGCGTCATTATTAATTTTGTGCTATTAATGGGTAGTGAAGTATTGAATTTAACACTTCTTGTTAAACCACACTTTGGAATACATTATCAAATATTAGTCGACATGGTTGCTAGTTCTTACATGCACCCGGTTGAGACCACTGTTCAACCTTTCGGATAAAAGTACGGAAACACAAAAAATAAAACATTGCCAAGTCTAATAACGTATAGGACACCCTCTGGAATTCGATACAGCTTCCATTTGTGTCGGAATGGTTACATACAGTTCCTGTATGGCTTTTAGTGGTATCTTGTACCATTCTTCCTGTAAAATACTGGCAAGTTCTGGTAATGGCCATGGAGGTGGACAGCGACCACACTTGTCTCCCAAGTAGGCAACAAAGGCTCAATGACACTGACTGCGGTGGCCAGGAGAGATGCAACAATTAATCCTCGTGAACACAAAACCAGTACTAAAAGGTGCGAGCTGGGTGAAGAGGCCCCCGTCGGCTTGGAACACAGAACTGCATTGGGGAACAAACGTCACATACTCTTTGGTGGAAATGCGATCTTGCAAAGTAACCTTGGGGATTCCATAGATCAGGTTTTATCGCCTTGCGCGCCACGTTGTTCTGTCACAGGCATTTGCATGACTAATGTGTGGTTTTGGAAATCCACCTCGCCCTACTGTTCCCTGTTTATGGAGCTCCCTTTCTACTGATTTGGCACTGACAGCGTTCCAAAGTGCGTCATTGAGGTTTGCAAAGTCTTTTAAAGCTTTAGTCCTGTTACTTTCGTCGTAACCCAACTTAATGTCCGTCTGGCACCTACCTCCGTGTTGTTATTTAGCGGGCGATGTTTTTCCTCTTGCACTATATGCTGTTAAATCTTCGATAGGACGCATCTAGACACACCAAACACTTCAACTCCTTTGGCAACGGAAGGACCCACAATACGAGCACCAGCAATTAGCCTATGTTCGAATTCGCTTAATTCGGATATAATGCACACGTGACTACAGAGAACACTGTTATGACCACTACTAACACTTGCAGAGTACTAAGGGCCAGCTCCCGGGATTTTGCTACCCTGCGTAAAAATTGGCAGTGCCACCCCTACTCCCCCTCCCCCCCCCCCCAATCTCCTCCTTGCACTTTCAGACATAGTCAGCATTTCCGCACTGTCATTCGTCCATGACGTCTTACAATGAAGAGCCAAAACATTTTGGCCATCTGCTTAATAGCTTGTTTGTCCCTCTCTGGACGAAATACATCACTGATTCTGCGTATCAGGAATCCGACAGTTCACTAGATAGGAGGACGGGAAATGCACCACTGAAAAAATGGTCATAACAATACCAGTGACTATTTTACTTTTACCACAGCGTCCTTTACAGACATTCCCATACACACAGGTGCACACCTCGTTCGTGATTTTACATTGCAAATTCAATCCGATAGTTCTTTGGTAGGTTTGTGGAAGTCTGTGGAGTTAGATGTCTACGCACAGGTCACTTTAAGTCTTGTAATTTGCGGGCCACTGATTCGTGTACGCAGTGATGGCAACCAATAGTGACAGCAAATGGGTTCCATAGGATTTACATCAGGCGAATTTGGTCCCCTGGACATCAACGTAAGTTCACTATAGTGCTCCTCAAACCACTGTAGTACGATTCTAGCTCCGAAACACAATTACGCTGCTGAAACATGTCATCCCCGTTGGGAAGACATCAGCCATGTAGGGATGCAGGTTGGTCGCACCTGTCAGCATGTCTTCCATTACTACAACGAGTCTCATGCATGTGCAGGAGAACGTCCCACAAGCCTACGTCCGTGTCGCGTTGCACATTTCGAGCCGCCTTTCACCTCGATGACGGCGTTTGTGGAGTCAACCTTATACCTAGTGTAGTGGAAATGTAATTCATCCGACGAGCCGTGGTCCTGTGCCCACTGCAATAGTTATTAGCGATGTCGATGGGTCGACATGTGAACACATAGGAGTTTGCTGAGGAGCTTCATGTGCTCCGAAACACTTGTGCGTGCACTAGCATTGTGGTCTTTCGGCAGATATGCCCCGAATCACCGTCTATGCTACTTTACAGAGCATACAAGCTCCGAAACCCACCTTCTGTGAATGTACCAAATAGTGATAATTTCACTGCCTTTCTACCTCTTTCCCCTAATCACTCACGATAGTAGCACGGAAACAGTCAACCAGTTTCGCCTTCTTCCTGATACTCGTTCAGAGGCTCTGCCTGATAATAATATTCCCTTTGTCAGAGTCTCTTATCTCAATGGATTTGCCCATTTGCAGCCCATTACTTCGCTAGGGTGATCTCCCGTCCGTCTCTGCTCCGTATGAATACTTTTTTTTTTTTTTTTACCGCGTCCCGTGCCCGCAACCCCACAAGGCAGCATCCAACGTGTCAGTCTGTAGCGGTCATAATGTTTCGGCTTATCACTGTATATTCACATACTGCACTTACGTGTATGTCGTGACTTGAATGTGTCTTTAGGTCCAGGGCAAGGTAAAGGCCAACACTCGATGAAAAAGCAGTGAAATATATATGTACGTAACTACAACCTGTTCAGTTTTACTCTTTCCAGGAGCAAAGAGGAGAGGGTGGTGCGAAGGGAGAAGCATAATAGCCGCCGTGGGGAGAGAAAGAAGATTAGGCTCAGACTGGTAGAGTTTTTGCAGTTCTTTCAACGCTCACGGTTTGCACTTCGTACCAATTGCTTGCTATCATATAAATTACGCGCGGAAGAGACAGTCTTTGTTTTTACCTTTATTGGTCAGCTTGTAACTGGAAGGGTAATACCGACAACAGATTCTTCTTTATCTACATGTTCTAAGTTAATAAACAAAAATATATTGTGTGGCAAACTAAGTACGTTTCTAACAAGCACAGCACGTACAGAATTATACTGGTCAGAACGTTATGACCACCGACCTCCTATCGACTGCCGTCTATGCGATAGCAGCGCCTCATGGCGAGGTATGACTGCTAGTCAGACATACGCACGGTGATGGTAGTATCAGTGAGCGTGTGGGGTGGGGAAGGAGCACTATCAATGTGAGCTTCACTATGGGCAGATCGTGATGGCCCGGAGGCTCGAACGAGCATTTCGGGAACACCACGACTTGTCGGATGTTCGAGAAATTCTACACGGAGTTACAAGTGTGTGTGAACACACAGTCCACCAAACTCTTCCAATGATAGCCCTACTAGGTGCATGTGCCAAAGTTAACACCACGATATCGGCGACTACATGACCATCTGTACTTGACATAGACACAATGGCAGAGCGTCTCATGGTCTAATTAACCCCGACACTTTCATTTACCGTGCCGATGGGAAAGCACGAATGTGGCGTGTTCCGGGGGAACACCTCCTTCATACCTGTACTGCAGGACGGAGACAAGCTGGTTCAAAATGGTTCAAGTGGCTCTGAGCACTCTGGGACTTAACATCAGTGGTCTTCAGTCCCCTAGAGCTTAGAACTACTCAAACCTATCTAACCTAAGGATATCACACACATCCACGCCCGAGGCAGTATTCGAACCTGCGACCGTAGCGGTCACGCGGTTCTAGACTGTAGCGCCTAGAACCGCAAGGCCACGCTGTCCAGTACAAGCTGGCAGCGGCTCCATTTTGGTCTGGGGATCATTCTTGTGGTCATCTATGAGTCCAGTGGAGATCGTGCAAGGTAGCATGACGGCCAAGGAGTACCTTGTAGTGGCTGCAAACCATGAACACCCCTTCGTGACGACAAGGTTTTCCGACGGAAGTGGCATTTTTCAACAACGTAACACTCCATGTCCGAATTCCAGGGTGTGATGGAGTGGTTCGAAGAACACAATACTGAGTTCCAAACTGATGTGCTTCCCCCCCTCCTCACCCCATTTCCACCCCCCCCCCCCCCGACCCACGCCCACCACCGACACTCGCCAGATCTAAAACTGACCGAACACATACGGAACGTGATAGAACGCGGTGTCAGAGCTCATAGCTCCCTACCCGGACTTTACAGGAATCAGATGGCTTGTGGGTGCGAATGTGATGCCAACTCTGTCTAGCGACATGCTATGGCCTCATTGCTTCCATGCTACGACGCGTCGCGGCAGGTCCACGAGTCAAAGGTGGCCATAATGTTCTGGTTGATCAGTGTATATGAGCATAAAAAACCACAGTTTGATCACTACTTCACACTTCACTCTCAACTTGGCTTTAGTAGTAGTCCATTAACAAAGCAAGCGAACACAGAATGAGATTTTTCACTATGCAGCGGAGTGTGCGCTGGTGTGAAAGTTCTAGCCAGATTAAAACTGTGTACCGGACCAAGACTCGAACTCGGGACCTTTGCCTTTCACGGGCAACTGCTCTACCAACTGAGCTACCCAAGCACGACTCACGACCCGTCTTCATAGCTTAAAATCTGTCAGTACCTCGTCTCCTATCTTCCAAACTTCAATGAAGCTCCTCTTCGAACCTAGCAGAATTAGCACTCCTGGAAGAAAGGATATTGCGAAGATATGGTTCAGCCACACCCTGGGGGATGTTTCCATTCTGGGGTGCCATTTCATTTCAGAGGAGAACTCCTTTGGTCGTTATCCGCGTCACCTTTACTCTACAGCGAAATGCTGACGATATTCTATGCCCCGTTTTGTTTCCCTTCATGAGAAGTCATCATGGGCTTAGATTTCAGGAAGATAATGTCGGTCCGCACACTTCGAGAATTTCTACTGCTTTTCTTCGTGCCTGCCAAACCCTCCTTTGGTCACCAATTTCGCAGTGTCTCTCCCCATCCGAAAACGTTTGGAGCATTATGGGTAGACCGCTCCAGCTTGGGATTTTGACTGTCTAAGGCGCCAGTTGGACAGAATTTGTCACTATATCTCTCAGGAGGATATCCACCAACTCTCAGTCAATGTCAAGCCGAGTAACTACTTGCTAAAGGACCATAGGTAGACAAACGCGTTACTGACTTGCTTACTTTGTGGAGCATATTCTACTGAATAAATCATCCAACTTTTCGGAAATTGTAACTGTTTGTTTGTCTTTTTGTGTACATCACATCTACCGACTTCCTTCTAGTTTGGGTAATCCCTTCATGGTGCTCCACTATTTTTTTTTTTGTCTAAGTGTGAATTTGTCTGTCCCCTGTCTATTCTGAATAAACCACTGTCGATATGATTCGTGTCTCCCTGTAAACTATTTCTCTCATGCTTTTAACGCAGTTACACGCCTCGCTTCCATGCACCAGCTCCCTAACCGCGCAGGACTCCACGCTGTCGCACAAACAACGCTTAGGGTTCGCACTAATCCATGTGCTGTAGTTCAAGAAAACCCAACGGCGGAGGATTGAAGAAAGGGTACAACGCCCCTGGATGAGAGGAATTATACACTTGCAAGTTCATAGATTAATCACATGTCCATAGAATATCACTGGGTCGTGTTAATGGCTACACAAGCCATTATTGGAATGGCATAAAAGGCGATACGTGGAAGCAAGTAAGATACACAGTGCCTCCACGATACCTATGATGAAGTGTCGCATTTGTCGGGTAGTCACGACCTGCCACCACAATCAAATATTTTGAGAGAATTGGTATTGAACATCAATTACATAATCGGTTATAACGTCTGATGATGTACCATTCACGTGACACGTCGACATATTCCACTCCACATCCCAGAAAGCCAGTTCTCTCTCTGGTGTCTACCATGTAGTAAACTTCTCATGAATTGTCGCCGTTACCAACCCAGAATCACTCCTAATACCATTCTGTCCTGTTAACATGCCGGTCGTGTAATTAAAGGCTTAATTACGTTGAGTGCGTATTGTAAACCTGCGCTCTAACGACACTACAGGCGCTGACTCCTCTGACGCTGGGCGTAAAAACTGGCGCCTATGTAACCAGATCTTTCTGTCCCATTTGTACTCGTAATATATTATTCCATTACCTCGTCGAAGCCACAACAAATATTTGCGGAGTCCGTGTAGTTTAATTAAGGCAATCAATAGGTTGGCTGGCTCAAAGAACTCGGAGTCTCACTAACGCTACAGCGTCTGTACATTCACAGCTGCCGGGAACACGAAACCGTGTTCCAGTGCATCGCGTTCAGCGAATCACATATCATAATCGAGGAACCTTTCTACAACTTTTACATTCACAGCTCACACCATATATGACGCAGGAGAACAGTTCATTCACGACATTTTTCCGTTAGTTTATGTAGAGTATTCAAAATGTTAACGTTCGACTGAATATACATATGAACTGAAACTCTAACATAGCAATAACAGTTAAAGTGAACAGGAGCCTTAGGTGTTCGTTCAGGAGTTAGTTGTCACAAGCGAATCGCTACTTTCATTCCTCCTTAAACGAGGTTTATTGCGAATTTATTTGGCACAACGGTTCTTGTGACGGAAAAATCGAGATCTTTCTATTTGACGCATAACATTTTTTTTTACCGTTCCCACTCGCTAGGTACATACACTGAACTAGCCAAAAAAGAAAAAAAGAACATTGAATCTACGCTGATGGAAATAAAAATATTAAAAACAATTAATTACAGTAATGAAATTTCAGGAATAGGATAGTGTAGGTAACAGTGCAAGATCAAAGGTTAATGTAAGTGCAGGATAAACAATTGAAAATGTAAAACGCTGGTACGTTAACATCTGGTGAAGCCGCCAGAATGCTGAACGCAGGCATCCAAACGTGAATGCATTGTGCTGTACAGGTGGCAGATGTCAGTTTGTGGGATGGTGTTTGTAGACAACGGATCACAGGGGTGTATGTCGTGATGTTTTATACCACATTAATGTATTTTTATGCTAATCAGTCACATGTTGTTTTGTTTTTTCTGCCTACATCGATAACAAGGAAATGGATTTCACTTCCGACTTGATTTAGTAACAGCACCAGCGACTATTCGACAGATTAAAAAGAGTGATTCTGACTGCTACTGCTACATGTCAAGCCATGTAGATAACGAAACCGCTTTTGCGTGGCCCATTTACGCTCTTCCACAACACATTTTAAGTACCCAGTAAGTTGGCTGTGTTAATATCACTGG
Organism: Schistocerca gregaria; assembly: GCF_023897955.1. Classification (NCBI taxonomy): domain Eukaryota; kingdom Metazoa; phylum Arthropoda; class Insecta; order Orthoptera; family Acrididae; genus Schistocerca; species Schistocerca gregaria. The sequence goes on along the minus strand of NC_064926.1, from coordinate 295,679,116 downwards.
CAGCGATCTGTGGTTGTACAGACTAGCAGTTAGCGAGTGGATAGGGAAGTGTATGGACATGTTTTTCTTAGTCTAGACTCTGTATTGGAAGGACGTGTAGTGTAAAACCAGACGAAATTTGCAAGGAAAGGTATAATGGATGTATGGTTGACAATGTAGACAATGTATCGGTGGTGGAATTATGGATAAACATACTGTTTTTGGAACTGGATGTCACATGAATATTGTAAAGTTTTCTAAATACATTGTTTTCGCTTCAACAAATCTTTCTTTTGCTAACTATATGCCTCCTAGTAGTTAGAGTCTAAAGTAGTAAGAATCCTTTTATTTAGCTGGCTGTTGTTGCTACTTCCTGGAAATGCCGTGGTTCGTGTTATGAATATTTTCTGTGAGGTTAGTGACTTATGAAAAAGAATGGGGTTTCCAAGGTCAGGATACGTGACTGAAATAAGTTTTGTAAATTAACAGAGTTGGAGATAGTTCCATATTTATTTAATTTCATATTTTTGGTCCCATAGGAACTTACCACAAATTTCCAAATATGTTTAGGATCATTTAACAGGTACTCGCGATCCTACACGGGAAAAGGGATTTAGAAATATGGAAAAGTCACACACTGTAATAATAATGTATTTCGCAGATCTTGAAAGGAGTCGGCAGGGTGTACCGAGCTTTGAGATAGAGCCGCGTACATGAAATAAATAATGACCGATTTGCGACACGTCGACACGATGTCTTTGACTATAAGCTTCTCTTCATAACGTGTAATTTTAAAACATTCCAGAATTATAGTAATGGCATACATCCACAAACTTGGCTTTGTCAGTTTTCTCAGTGTTTTCCTCTTAATTGGTTATCAGAACATAGATTAGAATTTATGTGTGGCTATTTAGAAAATGAACCAGCTGTGTGAATGCGATCGGTTATTCGCGACCGTCACAGTGGAGGAGATTTTTATCACGCCTTCGTTTCTGCATATTGGTCTCAGGCTACACAATACTGAGTAAGACACAGTATTATAATGATGACGGATTTCGAATAGTCTGAATTTTCCAGTCGTGTAAAATATTTGGAAGATATGTTACATGAGGATCAGAATTTGTCAATGCTGTATTCGCATTTGCTTCCTTAATTTTCCTGAACACTTGGCTGGACGTTGAAGAGGTGGCATCGAAGCTTTTCAGGGACTTCTGCATGAACTGGAAATCTACACAGACAATTGCATGTTGCGAAAACAGGAGAAATTACAAGTCACATCCACCACAACTTCGTGACGACAGAAACAATAACCATGTACGACAGGTCTACCGTTAGAACGAAAAACGTGACCAGAACAGACACCACCCGTGTGACAACCACTGGCAGAATAACAATAACTACAGAGACAGCTCACATTTTGGTGGTAATGACCATGACACAGCAACCGTAGAAATAGACAATATAGGGAACAGAATAATTATTGTCAAGGGAGACAAAACTACTCAGACGCAGAACCCCACCCTATTATTACGAAACCGGGAAAAATCTCCATGACGCTATAGTCATGAGAACAGACCTGAATTTAATGAAAACTGGCGCGATTGAAATAGGGCAGGGCACTCTCGACAAGTTCAAATTGTAGAAATTACACCTCCCAATCCCAGTAAAGATGCCCGACAACAAAGAAATAATAGGCAATGACTTGCACCGTAGGCAGCTACAAAATGTACTTATGAGGCGGACGATGTAACCGCCAGGACAATCAATTATGTGAAAATGGATGACATTAGGGACATTTTACTCTAGGAACATGACATGAAACAGAACAATACTAAATACCCTGTCATTCACATCAAAAGAAATAACATAAAATTTACGGCAGTACTTGACTTCTGCAGTCCTACTTCGGTAATTAGTGAAACAGCTTTCAGTAAACGCAAAAAAATGGAATGATTGCCCCACACTTCCTTTATGTAAAATTAAGTTAGAAGGTGTAATTTGTGGAAGAAGGGTAGTTGTACGACAATAAACTAACTTCGAATACTTTTGTCAAAGCCACCAGTATATTATGAATTTTCTTATTGTTTCTTCCTGTTGTCGACGGATTCATATTACGTGTAGATTTTTTTAATGAGTGTAAAGCAATTTTAAACTTTTACGATGCTGAAATAAATTTAGAGCAAGAAATTAAGTCAATATCTTTGAAATTTGGAGAGTGGCTTTCAAACCATGACGAGGAAATCAATCGGCGTTGCCAGTTTTCAGGTCACAGTTTGGAACTTTCGACGCAAGTTGACACTAAGGATCACTCTGCAGGTACTGACAGGTATGATATTGATGACATATTTCAATTCAGAAAAGATTCAAACAATTCAGAACTGTAATGACACTGATGGGGAGGACTTTTCGACATCTGACAATCGGGTTTCATAGTTTTTACTCACAAAACAGGAACAATTATAGGATTTCAGTGCAAATTTCGTGTTTGTGAGCATACAAAATTTTGCGTCAGATCACACAAAATTCCGTCACATTATAGGGACCTTGTTAGAACGGAAATACAATCTATACTTGACGAAGGCATTGTTGAACTAGTGGTAAGCCCGTAGAATAATCCGTTTTATGTTGCTGAGAAGGAAAACGGATCGATCAGACTTGTCTTATATTCCAGACAAATTAATACAATAATCATTCCACAAACAGACAGGCCGCAAACGTTGGAAGAACTTCTTCAAAATTTCAATTGCGTAAAAGTTTTGTCTTCTGTTGATCTCGGATTCAGCCCTTGGCAAATTGAACTTCATCCGGAATGTAGAAAATATACGGCTTTCTTTGTTTCAGCGTTTGTTATCAAGTTCAGAAACTTACTTTTGGTCTGAACATCTCTTCGGCAGTATTCATTCGTAGGGTAAATTCAATATTACCTGAGTTCTTAAAACTACACATCACCTCGCAAGTGAACGATATTGTAATAGCTGAAGCCTATGGGAAAAACATAACCGTATCCTCAACAGATTTTTGCTGAATCTGGAATTATAGTTAATTTGGAAAAATCTAAATTCAGTAGGACAAAGGTGAAGTTTTTGGGGCACATTATTTCTGCTGAGGGCATTCAGTCGGATCCCGAAAAGCTGGAAGAAATCAGAGCTATTTCAGCTCCACCCAAAAAAAAAAAAAAAAAAAAAAAAAAAAAAAAAAAAAAAAAAAAAAAACAAGTTCGCCGCTTTCTAGTTCTCGTGAATTTCTACCCTCTTTTTCTGAATATGCAAGTTCTAATAACTCCACAACATTGTCTCTCACTGGCAAAACACAATTTGGCACTGGGACGAACAGGCACAGTTGGAATATGATTCTCTGAAAGAAGCACTACTCAACGCGTCAATCTTAGCTCACCAGCAACTGACACATAATTTCTATCTTGTCACGAAATCTTTTAATGTTAGTCTTGGTGCCCATTTATTTCAAGAAGCTATAGAAAGTGACATTACTGTTCCGAAAACCATCGCTTTTGCTACCTATGTGCCAACCAAATCTGAGAAAAATTATTCCGTCACTGAATTGGAAGCCTTGGCTATCGTTTGGGAATTTGACTAATTTTGTTTCTTTCTTTCTAGCAAACACGTAATAGTTTATAGTGATCATCGAGCATTTCAATTTCTTATATCATCAAAGTTAAATAATAATAGATTGAAGCACTGGGCATTATTTCTGCAAGAATTCCGCTTCACAATAGTCTACATTCCTGACACTGCAAACATCGTTGCAGACGCACTTTCTCGTACACCGGCGGCAATGAGAAAAGCGTCACAGCGGCTAAACTTGAGAAAAAATTTTATATTCAAAAAAGTGCCTTTTAAAGTCTTCGTCATGCATCTTTAAAGGACATTGCTCATGAGCAAAACAAGGATCCGACGTAAAAAGATATTAAAAGTAAATGCCATGGAAAGACACACACACACGGATTCGTCATTATTATCTGGTTGGAAATATCGTACTATTCAAAAGCTGCACTATTGATGACAAGCTATGGGTACTTTGTATTCCTGATGATTTTGTGAATAACTTCGTCTGGTACAGTCATTCCAGCTACGCTCATTTTTGTCCACGAAAATGTTATCATATTCTTCGGAAGACTTGTTATTGTAACAATATGGCAAAGGGAATTAGGAGAGTTCTATTTCCAAACATTGTCAAGAAGTTAAACCGTCTACCATCTAACATCATGCTCCATTGTTTCCTATTATTCCAACTAGGTTAAAAGAAATAGCTGCAGCTGATCTTCTGGGACCCTTTGTTAAGACACTGAATGGATTTTCGTACGTTTGCGTCACTGTTGAACTTACTTCAAAATCTGTTTCTTTCACACCGTCACACAAAGCCACGGGACATTCTGTATCCAAAGCTTGTTAAAAATTTCCTACGTGAAGTTGGACACGTTGACAAGATCATTTCAGATAGCGGACCACAATTCAAATCTGCTATCTGGTCACGCATGCTTTGGAATCGTAAAATCAAACCTATTTTTATTTCATTGTACTCTCCACATTGTAACCCTTCTGAACGTATTATGAAAGAAATCAATAAGCTTTACAGACTTTATTATAACGGGAGGCATAAGTACTGGGATAGATACTCACAATTATTTCAAAATATACTGAATGAAATACATTGTGACTCCACTGCTTTACCACCTATTCTTGTAGTGAAGAAAAACGGACCATTGAACAGAATGAGATAGTACCTTTTCCGAGCACTTGTAAACTTCCACATCAAGACATAATTCATTTGGCTATTAAAAAAGAATGAGAGAGTTAGTATCATCCCGAGCACTTGTAAACTTCGACATCTAGACATAATTCATTTGGCTATGAAAAATATAAGTTCTTCTGCTGACAAAAGGAGAAAATTACACAGTATGACAAATGCAAAGAAAGTATACGTTGGTCAAAAACGTTTCATTAAAGCCCATTCATTGTGACATAGGAAGGAACATTTGAGACACAAATTCTTTCTGATTTACAATGGACCTTACAGGATCTGTCGTATACCGCATTATAATTGCGTTTAAGTTGAAAATCTGCATACTAAGAAAAATAAAGGATTACACCACATTTATCATGTAAAACCGTTTTTGAGAAATAATTTGCTTTCTGACTTAGTCTTTGATATAAAGTTTTCTCCTCAAGTTAATATTACGCTTTGTAACATTTAGAAACGGTTAGCGTAATTTGCTTTCTGACTTAGTCTTTGCTATAAAATTTTCTCCTCAAGTTAATATTACGCTTTGTAACATTTACACACTGTTAGCATGCAGCGATGTTTCGAAGTTGATTATCCACTCACGATCCTATGGTACATATTAGTACAGTAATTTCACAAGTAAACTTTTATAGGGAGCATACGACACAGTCTTATTGTGAGTACATTTTCGCTTGTCAGTTGCATGGTTACGTCACGACTATAATTCTCCTTTCTTCGAACATATACGAGTACTGGTAATGAGGTTTTACTGCCACATTTTGGTTTTCTTGAACATACAATTTTAATTAAAGCACTTTCTCAGAGGTCACAAACGACACAGCATTTGGTTTGTTGGACAGCTACACGTCTGTATCACTATGCTACTTACAACTCTTTGTGGTATCATGATTTTCAAGATCATGGCAATGAACGTAAACTACATATTTATACACATAGCACTTTACTTTTGTATATGACAAGGTAAGTACACTGATTTTTGGAGAACTTCGCTTAGGAACGACGATAACTACGACACTTGACACATTTTTTCCGTTAAGCAATGACAGAAGTTTTATAACAGCAAGACATACAGTTTAGGGCTACATGACACATATTTGAGTGATTACTTTTTGTACTTGAAACAGTATGAGAAACATTTTTGAACTACAATTATACAGATAAGATTTTCGGGGATACATTGCATTCGACAGTTTTAATCCGTAAGGTCTGAGGTATAATCACATTATCCCTCATGGGGGTATGCCTACTTTGTGTACCATGCGTGTGGTAAGTGCAAGGAGCCCTAGGTAAAATGATATTTGCTTATACAGTTTTATACATCGGTACCATATTTCCCCAACACAGAATTGCACATCTAACTGGTCTTTCAGCAGAGAGTATTGATCATTTTTACGACGTCTCTGACACATGTCTAGGTAATTACACAGTTGGATTACTTTGTATTTATGAAATGTTACTTTGTCTGCATTTTGTGAACTGTTCATATATATTTTCGAAAGCACTGTGATACTGCGAGACCTATGAGTGATGTACATTGTATGCGATCATGATTTTTGAGGAACGTTTGAGGTAGTTGACACTACAGAAATGAGCAGAGCGCAGTTTTAGAGGTTTTGAGATTACTGAAGGAACCTACAACAATTTTGAGATTTGATTGATGTGTTATGATGATATTACTACAACAACGATGTGTATTGTGACGTCGAGATATAGTTATGATCAATTGATGAGATTTCGTTTCTGCACACTTCTCCTGTAATTTTTCAACCTGTGAATTTTTTTTATTTCTTTGAAACTGTCATTGTAACTGAAACTGCTGTCGTAAATATTTTGGTAAAGAGTACATGTGAGCTTGGCGTAATTGTCTTCTGTGCTGGGCTGCGCACTAGCCTCCTTGGAATATACTCGTTGTTGTGTTGCATTTCAACTTCACTGGTGCCACTTCAGCCGCTTTGAAGCTCATCGCACTTCTGCAAGCATTCCCATAGCTGTAGAAAAGAGAGGCCATTGACCACACTGTTGAATTTCATTGCAGAACTCACCACAAACACGACATACACTTCTACCTGTAAACATATGATTACACTTTGAAGTTTGAACTTTGTGCTACATACTGAGACGCTTATGAATCAATGAGAAATATTCTGACATTTACAGACCTGATTATGACAGGTGTTGAGAGAATTTCTACTGACTTACGAAATGCCACATGGCTGTTGAATGACGTTTTTCCGCTTTGCTTTCTACATATTTGCTTATTTTGTTCGATATCTGGTTTGTAGCTGAGCTGCAGCATTGGGTTTATAAAATAAATTGTAGGACATCTTATAATGTGAATACTTTCTGTCAACAAAACCATTAAATAATAATTTTATGATCCACATTCCTAAAAAAGGAGCACTTGGAAAGGCAAGAACAATAAGAAGGAGAAGGGTCTAGTAACAAGAACTGCATACATAATTTTCTTTCCTAGAACTTGGTCATCTTTTTGGTAGAAAAGTTGTAGCGTGCTCCCTGCCGCCGTTGGATAAGCAGCTGCCAGCAGCAAGTCGTACACCCCTAGCTTACTTATTTGTTACATAATTTAATTCTTAATTTCTTTGCGTGTTTTTGGGTACTTGCACTGTTTAATTCATAAATTTTGGGCGTATTATAGTATTTGAGAGTTGTGGCATCGGGCTTTAGTACCTGAATAGTGTAAGTTCGCGTAGTCGTCTGTCCTCTGTTTTTGTTTTGAACGGCCAGCGTCGGTTGGTCACAGTCAGTGTACTCCCTGCTACCATCGGATAAGCACCTGCAGCAGCAAGTCGTATACCCCTAGCATACTTATTTGTTACATAGTTTAATTCTTAATTTCTTTGCGTGTTTTTGGGTACTTGCTTTGTTTAATTCATACATTTCGGGCGTATTATAGTATTTGAGAGTTGTAGCATCGTGCTTTAGTGTTTACTTCGTAGATTCTTACTTAAATTGCGTGTGAGTTTCATATAGGAGGAGTAATTTCGAGTTTCAGTTACTGTAATCGCAAATTAAGGCAGATTGTAGCGCTGTAGTTAGGCATTTGTACAGGTTAGTTCACACTTTGCGTGTTTCCCTTGCGTTATCTATGCACAGACTCGTGTTTCAGTAACTGTTGTTCAACATCGATTAGAGTGGACAGGGACTGTGATTGCTGTGTTCGGATGAGGGCAGAGTTGGCACCCCTTCGCTCACAGCTACAAGCGGCGCTGACTTCGGTCGCGCAGCTTGAGGCTGTTGCCAATGGGAACCACTGTGGGGAGTCGGACTTGGGTGTCACGGGGATGTCAACCTCGCCCGTCTGTCCCAAGACCGGTCTGCCGCTGTGGTTGCCCCGGTTGCTGCCCGCAGTGGGGCTGAGCCCTCGCCTGTGGTTGAGTGGGAGGTCGTTCCAAGGCATGGCAGGCAGCGAAAGGCGTCCCCGGAAGCTGGTCAGAAAGCCTCCCCGATGCGTCTGACAAACAGGTTTCAGACACTGTCTCTGGCTGAGCCAGATGCAGCTGCCTGCCCTGTTTCAGAGGATGATTCTCAGCCTTCAAGGTCCGGGCAATCGCAGAGGGTGGGCTTATTGGTAGTTGGGAGCTCCAATGTTAGGCGCGTAATGGGGCCCCTTAGGGCTATGGCAGCTTAGGAAGGGATGAAATCCAGTGTGCACTCCATGTGCATTCCGGGTGGAGTTATTCCTGATGTGGTAAGGGTCCTTCCGGATGCCATGAAGAGCACAGGGTGCAGCCAGCTGCAGGTGGTGGCACATGTCGGCACTAATGACGTGTGTCGCTTTGGATCTTAGGAAATTCTCTCTGGATTCCAGCGGCTATCTGATTTGCTGAAGGCTGCCGGTCTTGCTTACGAGATGAAGGCAGAGCTCACCATCTGCATCATCGTTGACAGAACCGACTGCGGACCTTTGGTGCACAGCCAGGTGAAGGGTCTGAATCAGAGGCTCAGACGGTTTTGTGACCGTGTTGGCTGCAGATTCCTTGACTTGCGCCATAGGGTGGTGGGGTTTCGGGTTCCGCTGAATAGGTCAGGAGTTCACTACACTCAGCTGGCGGCTACACGGGTAGCAGAGACTGTATGGCTTGAACTGGGCGGTTTGTTAGGTTAGAAGACCTCGGGAAAGTATGGGGTGGGCTGCAATCTCGAAGGGAGCATGGCAAATAGAAGAAGTGTTTGGATCGCCGAACAGTCGGAATTGTAGTTGTAAATTGCTGTAGTTGTGCTGGGAAAGTCCCTGAGCTACAAGTGCTAATAGAAAGCACAGAAGCTGAAATCGTTATATTTACAGAAAGCTGACTAAAGCATGAAATAAGTTCTGCAGAAATTTTCACGAAGTCTCAGACGGTGTTCAGAAAAGATAGATTAGGCAGAATTGGTGGTGGAGTGTTTGTGTCTGTCAGTAGTGGTTTACCCTGTAGTGAAGTCGAAGTAGATACTCCGTGCGAATTGGTATACGTGGAGGTTATACTTAACAGCCGAACTAAGTTAATAATTGGCTCCTTCTAGCGATACATAGTCTCCGATGATATAGTTGCTGAACACTTCAGAGAAAAATTGCGTCTCGTAACAAATAAATACCCCACTCATACGTTTATAGTTGGTGCGGACTTCCACCTTCCATCGATATGATGGCATAAATACTTGTTCAAAACCGGTGGTAGGCAGAAAACATCTTCCGAGATTGTCCTAAATGCTTTCTCCGAAAAGAATTTCGAGCAGTTAGTCCACGAACCTAGGCGAATTGTAAATGGTTGCGCAAACACACTTGACCTCTTAGCCCCAAACAATCCAGAGCTAATAGAGAGCATCATGACTGAAACAGGGATTAGTGATCACAAGGTCGTTGTAGCTAGGCTCAATGCCGTTTCTTCCAAAACCACCAGAAACAAACGCAAAATAATTTTATTTAAGAAAGCGGATAAAGTGTCGCTAGAAGCCTTCCTAAGAGACAATTTCCATTCCTTCCGAACTGACTGTGCAAAAGTAGACGAGATGTTGCTCTAATTCAAAGATATAGTAGCAACAGCTATTGAGAGACTCATACCTCATAAATTGCTTAGAGATGGAACTGATCTCCCATGGTACACAAAACAGGTCAGAACGCTGTTGCAGAGGCAACGGAAAAAGCAAGCAAAGTTCAGAAGAACCAGAAATCCCGAAGATGACCTAAAATTTACAGACACGCGAAATTTGGCACGGACTTCAATGCGAGGTGCCTTTAATAGGTTGTACAAAAAAACATTGTCTCGAAATTTGGTAGAAAATACGAAGAAATTCTGGTCGTATGTAAAGTACACAAGCGGCAAGACGCAGTCAATACCTACGCTCCGCAGTGCCGATGGTACTGTTATCGACGACTGTGCCACTAAAGCGGAGTTATTGAACGCAGTTTTCCGAAATTCCTTCACCAGGGAAGACGAATGGAATATTCCAGAATTTGAAACACGAACAGTTGGTAGCATGAGTTTCTTAGAAATAGATACCTTAGGGGTTGCGAAGCAACTCAAATCGCTTGATACGGGCAAGTCTTCAGGTCCAGATTGTATACCGATTAGGTTCCTTTCAGATTATGCTGACACAATAGCTCCCTACTTATCAATCATATACAACCGCTCTCTCACCGATAGATCTGTACCTACAGATTGGGAATTTGCGCAGGTCGCACCTGTGTTTAAGAAGGGTAGTAGGAGTAATCCATCGAAGTACAGACCTATATCATTGACGTCGGTTTGCAGTAGGGTTTTGGAGCATATACTGTATTCAAACATTATGAATCAAAGGGAACGATCTATTGATACGTTATCACCATGGTTTCAGAAAACATCGTTCTTGTGCAACGCAGCTAGCTCTTTATTCGCAAGAAGTAATGGCCGCTATCGACAGGGCATCTCAGGTTGATTCAGTATTTCTGGATTTCCGGAAAGCTTTTGGCACCGTTCCTCACAAGCGACCTCTAATCAAGCTGTGGGCCTATGGGGTATCGTCTCAGTTGTGCTACTGGATTCGTGATTTCCTGTCAGGAAGGTCGCAGTTCGTAGTAATAGACGGCAAATCATCTAGTAAAACTGAAGTGATATCAGGTGTTCCCCAGGGAAGCGTCCTGGGAGCTCTGCTGTTCCTGATCTATATGAATGACCTGGGTGACAATCTGAGCAGTTCTCTTAGGTTGTTCGCAGATGATGCTGTAATTTACCGTCTAGTAAGGTCATCCGAAGACCTGTATCAGTTGCTAAACGATTTAGAGAAAATTGCTGTATGGTGTGGCAGGTGGCAGTTGACGCTAAATAACGAAACGTGCGAGGTGATCCACATAAGTTCCAAAAGAAATCCGTTGGAATTCGACTACTCGACAAATAGTACAATTCTCAAGGGTGTCAATTCAACTAAGTACCTGGGTGTTAAAATTACGAGCCGGCCATGGTAGTCGTGCGATTCTAGGCGATACAGTCCGGATCCACGGGACTGCTACGGTCGCAGGTTCGAATCCTGCCTCGGGCGTGGATGTGTGTGATGTCCTTAGATTAGTTAGGTTTAAGTAGTTCTAAGTTCTAGGGGACTGATGACCTAAGATGACCTAAGACCCATAGCGCTCAGAGCCATTTGAACCATTTTTAAAATGACGAACAACTTCAGCTAGAAAGACCACATAGATAATATTGTGGGGAAGGCGAGCCAAAGGTTACGTTTCATTGGCAGGACACTTAGAAGATTCAACAAGTCCACTAAAGAGACAGCTTACACTACACTCGTTCGTCCTCTGTTAGAATATTGCTGCGCGGTGTGGGATTCTTACCAGGTGGGATTGACGGAGGACATCGAAAAGATGCAAAAAAGGGTAGCTCGTTTTGTATTATCACGTAAAAGGGGAGAGAGTGTGGCAGATATGATACGCGAGTTGGGATGGAAGTCATTAAAGCAAAGACGTTTTTCTTCAAGGCGAGATCTATTTACGAAATTTCAGTCACCAACTTTCTCTTCCGAATGCGAAAATATTTTGTTGAGCCCAACCTACATAGGTAGGAATGATCATCAAAATAAAACAAGAGAAATCAGAGTTAGAACTGAAAGGTTTATGTGTTCGTTTTCCCGCGCGCTGTTCGGGAGTGGAATGGTAGAGAGATAGTATGATAGTGGTTCGATGAACCCTCTGCCAAGCACTTAAATGTGAATTGCAGAGTAGTCATGTAGATGTAGATGTCGAGTGGTGCAGCACGTTAGTGTTAAGATGTTACATAGAATCATTGCATTTTACGTGGGAGATAATATAGATCTTGTTCCTTGCGCTGGCGCTTTGCGTAATTTTGTTGATGACAGATGCAGACATGCTATTGTAAGCATACACATACGTTTCCCTTACTGCATTGCTGTCTTGCTGTAATATTTTTAAGATTGTGCTTAGTCATGTTTAGGTATAAGTTATTGCATTTGCTGCTGTTATTTGTCAGGCAATGTCCTACTGAATTTTACTTTCTTTTACTGTGCTAAGCCACTTTTACTACTGATTTCTTTTTGTTTACTGCATATTGCCTTATATTAGTTGTAACGTAGCATCTCCTTTGCTAATTTAGATATGCCGCTACTTCCGTTTCCAATTTACATACTTGTTGTTGTTGTTTGAGTTAATTTTTTGTGCTAGTTCAATCCTCATTTCTAGATTATGTATCCTGAGCTCAGCAGAATTAAGTTAGCTAGAGAACGGGTTGAGCTGGGGAAAAAAAAGCATTGAGAAGCTATAAGGAAAAGGTCAGGCCACAGAGTTTTGTATAATAAGGAACCATTATTTTGAGAGAGGAAATGAACAGATTTAAATAGGGTATAGTGACAAAAGGCTTATGAAGGGTCTTCTTGGAAACGAAGTATAACCGTGGCTGAAAGTATAAACACAGGTAGCGTGCTTAGGCAGGACTTTCGTGGAAACAAATGTTGAAGTAAGAGATTTCTGCGAAAATTAAATGATGTTTTGGTAGGAGATGAAGTAATTTTGATTGAAAGTAAAGGAGGTTTGAGCTTGGAGTACATTAGGTATAAAATGTACTAAAACAATTCCAGTTCTTTCCTTTGTGTTATTCCGATATGTTTATGTGTACCCTTGTGTCTCTGTATTCTTCCTATCTCTTTGTGTTGACCTACTAAAAAATTTGCTAGAATTTGTTTTGCTTCTAGTACTACGATGAGGGGCACTGTTATCTTCAAACCAAATCTCTGTTCCTTACTTTAAGAAGATGTTCAGACATTATTTATTCTGTTACGTTTTCTTTTAATATTCGTGTGTCAAGTTAATGCTTCTACTGATATTCTCATTTTTCACTTATTTACTTACGTCATAATTTCTGTACTACAAATGTATGTGCTTAATTCTATTCTTTCTATAAAGCCTCTATTACTAAAAATGTTCTCTACTATAATGATGTTTTCTTTACATTTGTAGTTGTATTCTTACGCTGTAAAATTGGAATTGTATAGACAGCAGTTCTCCAAGTAAGGTAAATAGTAGGGATTCTTTTTACTGCACACATTTGTCTGATGGTCATAATACATTTATCAAATATCAAAGACTATAAGGCTGTGTTAGTGCGTGCACATTTGTTGCTAATTCAGCAAGAGACTGGTTAAAAGCATTGCTTATTGTAAGGACACTGCAAAAAAAAAATTGTTAATTCACAAGTGGTGGCTCACGCACTATACAAACGCATCAATACTGACTACACAAGTCCCCAAGATTCTTCAGTTGTGAATGTGCACCCACACGGTCGCAAAAGATGGCTGCTGGCCATCTTTACAGCGACTACAGTGTGTCTGCACCTTTGGTGGCCTTCTACTATCATAATGTCTAGTTGTAGTTGGTCTGCTCTGTGGTGACCCACCAATCCTACCAATATTCTTCCAGACTTCGACTGATACTGCTGTCGGTCTGCACTGCTGAGACCCATTACCAATTTTACGATGCCAACTGAAATCCTCGTGTCAAGAGTCAGCACTGTGCTTCCGTGAGGGGGACAGCACTACTTCTTCCTGACTGCATGGTTGTCCACTACGTACTTGTGCACCCTCATATACTGCTCATCCTTTGTGCGTAACCCTGGTGTAGACATCCTTTCTGATGAACTATTAGGACTGTCTTTAGGTACTGTGAGGAGAATTTTAACTTTATTGACCAACAGCGTGTTACTTCTACATCTACATTCATCTACATCTACATTTATAGTCCGCAAGCCACCCAAAGCTGTGGCGGAGGGCACTTTACGTGCCACTGTCATTACCTCCTTTTCCTGTTCCAGTCGCATATGGTTTGCGGGAAGAACGACTGTCTGAAAGCCTCTGTGCGCGCTCTAATCTCTCTAATTTTCCATTTGTGATCTCCTCGGGAGGTATAAGTAGGGGGAAGCAATATATTCGATACCGCAACCAGAAACGCACCCTCTCGAAACCTGGCGAGTAAGCTACACCGCGATGCAGAGGGCCTCTCTTGCAGAGTCGGCCACTTAAGTTTGCTAAACATCTCCATAACGCTATCACGGTTACCAAATAACCCTGTGACGCTCTTTTTGGATCTTCTCTATCTCCTCCGTCAACCCGATCTGGTACGGATCCCACACTGATGAGCAATACTCAAGTATAGATCGAACGAGTGTTTTGTAAGCCACCTTCTTTGTTGAATGACTACATTTTCTAAGGACTCTCCCAATGAATTTCAACCTGGTACCGCCTTACCAACAATTACATTTATATGATCTTTCCACTTCAAATCGCTCCGCACGCATACTCCCAGATATTTTACAGAAGTAAATGCTACCAGGGTTTGTTCCGCTATCACATAATCATACAATAAAGGAACCTTCTTTCTATGCATTCGCAGTACATTACATTTGTCTATGTTAAGGGTCAGTAGCCACTCCCTGCACTAAGTGTTATGAGGATTTTCTGTGTGGTAAGTGACTTATAAAAAAGAACAGGGTTTCCATTATCGGGGTTCGTGACTGTAATGAGTTTAGGCAATTAACAGAACAGGAGGTAGCTTAATATTTCCTAAATTTCATATTTTTTGGATTTGCATTATTAGGATTTCTTGCAATTCAGGGTTTTTCTTTATGTTAATTACTGGAGGTCATATTGTTAAAGTGCAGCAGTCGGATTGCGTTGGGGTAATAAATGTGGGTAGTAAACGAATAGCTTAAGTTTGAGTTGTCTTTGTCAGGGAAATTTGGTCAGTGCTTAATGCAAAAAAAAGTTTATGAGATAGTTTCAACATCAGTGGCAAAAGACATGACGCAGCGCGGTAGATGCGAGTGATCAATGCTAGCTGCAATGAGTCTCTCTCGTTTCGTACTTTGCATTGTATTTGTTAAATTATTTCTTGATTTACTGATAACAATAATAATACTGTAAAACTGGCGCAAGTATCTCGCTGTTGCATAAGACGGAGTACAGTCCTTAAATGTATTCCGCATGAACTCCGAAATTTCGTTGGGCGTCATTCCCCTTCAAACGAAGATATTCCATCACAGCACGGTTCTTGATCCATTCGATATTGCCATTTTCCTCACAGTACGGTGTACAACACAACCTATCGGCAAATCTAATGAAGCTGGAGCCGCGAAATTTGACTTACATACACACACATGGTCACCATAAAAGTAGGTAACTATGATTAGAAACTTTTCGACTGCCTCTGGTATAAAGTAAAATAAATAAATGAAAAACATCGCGTTACTGCCAAGCGGACAAGGTGGCTGTCATCTGGTAATGCATCGCTCAGTACCTTGTCGCAACTGTGTACGGCCTTCTTCTCTCAAATGGTGCCACATTCTCCTCACTGCTGAAGCAGCGTGCTTGTACGAGCCGAAATGTCGCGGAACGACAGAACCACCTCCGGAGACAGGCATACTGCTCCGCAGGAACGCACTCTCAAACCGATTTTCCACCCTGTGATGTCTGATAGACATAGTGGCACTTGGTTACACGTTTCCATTGCGTATGATGACTCCACACTGACCGAATGATACCTAGTCTGGTCAGTCTCAGCATTAGATTGAAAGTGATGTGGGATTTTACGTCTAGATTCGTGGATGGGTACGTGCAGGATTGAGATGGCGAGGGGGATCGAACTGAGGTCTTTTAGGTCTCCGTGGTTGGTGAATGACTTGGATGTCAGACTAAGGAAGAAAAACGCGGTGCTAATATAGAAATGGGTCTGCTTTTCGTCTGCTTCTAATACTTCTTCGCGTGTTTACATAAACATGCCGAAGAGAACAGGCTGTGGTTAGAAAGTTGAGTCCTGGAACCCAGTTAACGTAAGTATAAACCAAGCTATCACTAGATACTTCAACCAATTACCAGAGAAAATTGCCTCATTGGCCCAAAATTGTATTAGGAATAGGTTGCATACAGTTACATCTAAAGGTAACATTCAGACCAAGAAACATGATATGAGCCGCTTACTAAAGCTATGTGACAAGCTTTGTAACGTAGCAAGTTATTCCGTCTTATCATAGGTGCAGTGAAGTATGGAGCCATGAGCGACTCTGGTCCACTAGCTGCAGGAGATTCCGACACAGCATACAAGTAGAACTCCAATGGTTAATTTGTCAAAAGAATTTGTGTATGTGGTCAATCAATTGGTAGTCGGATACGTGGATTGTTTGAAGTAAATATGTGCCGTAACAAAGAATTTTCATTGTTAGGCGCCATCTTAGAAAAATCTTTAACACTTTTCTTTTAGGTCATCTACGATACGTGCCGTCGGCTAGGATAATTTTATTTCAGATCCCACGAGACCGGAGGCAGCTACTAATAATTTAACAATTTTACTTAAAGATTTTCTTTATATAATGAGGTAACATCCGAGGCAGAAAAGGTCTGGTCACAGGATTCCAGTTCCATTATAGGATTTCATTCGTAGATGCTACGCTTGTTATATTGCGGAATCGAGACGAAACCACGATGTTAAGTTACGTATTGCAGTAGTGTACATCGAACAGACTTGGCAAATATTCTCTGGTGCAAGAAGCACACGACTTCTCACAAGACTGGAATATCTGTAGTGTTGGGTAAATAATAAAAGGATAATTATCGACGATTACGTAACTGCCCTGAGAACTGAGCTAGTTTACTGAGTCTTATACACGTCGGGAAAATTAAACAACATATTACAGTGTTAATAATATTCCTACATTAGTCATTTCTCTTCTGCGCTGAGCCATTGCATTAATGTAAGTTTCTTTTTTATATAAGTCACGGCTCATTCTATTACATTACACTGATAGCAAGGAAAAAGAGTCACAAATAATTTTTATTTTTTTACATTACTACTCTTCTCCTTCTTCCTTTTCTTCCTCTTCCTTTTGAGATACCGAAATACGATAGTCTTGTCATTCTCTACCAAATCATGCAAAATATCTAAGAAGTCTGAAGTAAAATACAGTTCGGCAGTGCTTCTCTCCATCCCATCACATCAAAGACAGATGACGGCGTTTGGCAACACGACATGGGAAACACGGGCGGCTGTGACCATGTGTGGTAGCGTCGCCGTGTACCAGACCGCCAAGACAAAGTCGGGTCTGCCCACAGTACCAGTCAACAGCCGAGGTCTGTGCAAAGCACCTTAAGTGTCTTTATTATTTATGAGGGGCGCCTGATGCGGCTGGAGCCATTTTACCTGACTTCTTCCATGAATAAAATATGTAAGGCGTTTTACATAACTAATCACTCCTAATGGTTACACAATACCCATAAAAGCCTCTTCAGAACTGAATCTCAGAAAAGCTCTCAGGGCGCAAAGTTGATCGTGCATTGTTGTGAATATTAATAAATCTTTAGAAGCAGCAGGAAATCTGGTTAGTATCCAAACTCATGTCTTGTAACGTTTCATTATGGTGAGTGCACGAAGAAAGACACACACATTCACTCACTCTAGAGCACACACAAAAACTCGCAGCCTCAAGACATGAAGCAAGTAGTCGTCCTGTATAAGGAATGGTCAGGTTCACTAATTCTACGGGACCGGTTATGTCTAGTGCCCGTGAACGGGATGCAAAGGATAATACTGTACAATGAAAGCTTTTTGAGCGTATGAATGAGTGACGTAAGTGATGAGAAGACTGGGTTTCCAAAGATAAATATCACTTCTGATGAGGACATTAGGGGTAAATGTTGCTAGATAATGGGAAAACTGTGTGATCTGCAACAATAGTTGCAAGAAAATCCACCTGATTAAATCATATTTGGATCCGTCTTAGTTCCAGTCCTCTTGCTTGAAAAAACTGCTGAAAATCTGTTTCAGTACAGTGAAGCGGAAGCTGTAAACTGACATTTTTTAATATTCCAGAAAAAACGTGACAGTATATCAATATATTTCCTAAATGTGCCATACATCTTTAAAAATTTATAGCACTTGACGAAACTTTCGCCTTTCCATGAAATAAAATCGGCATTATTGGTTTTCAGTTTTGATTTTTTGTGTTTTCTGTCCAGCAACTCTCTTTGTATAAGCTTTTCCCGCAACTGATGGTCAGCGCAGATGGCTGCCCTGTGAGGGACTTTGCTAGGATACCTTTAGGATTTTTTATGCGTGGGATGGCTGATAAGGGATTCACTCAGCCTCTTGATGCCAAATGAAGGTCAGCATAACCGAGCAGTAACGGCTCCACGGTCTGGAAAGTTTTCAAAGCGACTGGCAGAGTGTTTGTGTTGACCACACTCTCCTACACGCCGCATCGACGTGATGCCGCAGGGCAGAAGGGGACAAGAAAGGCGGTAGACATCCCTTAGCCTTCATAACGTGGTTAGGAGCTCATTTGATTCTCTTTGTATATATGACGAATCATTCGCCATTTTTATAAATGTGCCTCCACTTGACTCTGATTCTTTAAACTAAAATTATGATTGTAATTGATCTTTTGTGCCCAGAAATTAGCATTCCAAGGGCCCAGGTCTTGCCTACTAAGCTATCAAGGCAGGCCTCAAACATTTTCTTCCAACAGTAGTTCAGTTGAACTTTCCAAACTTTCCAAAAGCTTCCCTTCAACCCTTTCTTCCTCTTTAAGATTTGTGCTGGTAGGGACTTTAACCTGGACCCATGCTAACTGGCAATGTTACCACGCAGTTTCTAACCAGCGCACAACTTACTCAGAGATATGTACTAATAGTGGAGGCGTTCCTCTTCGCTTTCGCTAACCCTTTTCTCTGCAATATCCTTACGTTCAGGTGAGCTTATGACTTCATTTTCTCTAAAATAAACTTCTATGGGCCATAAGACTATGAAGAAATGGGATTTTTCCTAAAATGAGTGAGAGTTTCATAATACATTAAAGTGAGTTTTTCGATATACGTAGTTTTGCAGAAGATCTTAATAGAAACACTGAGTACCAATGAGCTCTTATTCGACCCCATTTTTTTTCTAGTGGTTTTATTATATATTAATGTTGATATGCAAATCAATAAGTTTTGGTGTATTTGCTTTGTTATATTCTTGGAAACACTGTTCAAATGTGCGGCTGTTGACAGAACATAAAAAAATTGATCAAATGGCTCTGGGCACTATGGGACTTAACATCGGAGGTCATCAGTCCCATAGAACTTAGAACTACTTTAACCTAACTAACCTAAGGACTTCACACACATCCTTGCCCGAAGCAGGATTCGAACCTGCGACCGCAGGAGTCTCGCGGTTCCGGACTGAAGCGCCTACAGCCGGTCGGCCACCGCGGTCGGCAAGACAGGACATCATAAGCCATCAGTTATTCGTTTCACGCTTGTGAAAACTAGTTCTTTGTCTCGTGTATTTACATGAAAATTTCTCGTCACCTTTCCGAAAAGGAGATGCTTGATATTTTATTATAAAAGATCCTATCTCTGCAGCGTCAGGTAGTGGTATCAGCGATGTAGATTCTGATATCGCACGCAGTAACGGAGAAATAGACATCTTAAAGAGAATATTCCTGAATCAGATAGACCTTCAGAAAGATGTTTCTTAGTGCAAACGTCTATCCTCTTAAAGGGAGTGACACATATTTCTTAAGTTTATAGGCCATTACTTCTTGTATTATAGGTTATTACATCGTGCGGTAGCGTCTGGTGCTACGCTCTATACTTTTCATCTGTCAGAGAAACAAAGAAGAAGTGTGGCACAAAGAAGAACATGTGGAAGATTGGAAAGATGCAACATAATGGGATTAAAGGCGGGCGAACCTAAACTCGCAGTAAAAAATGTGTGCCTTATAGAATTAGCTTTTAAGTTGTGTTTTAGGAAGGACGTAACTGATGAAATAGTATAACGATATAATAAAGAGGGAAGTACAGTTTACAGTAGTACGATGGAATCGAATTTATGCCACTGAACTGAAATGCTTTATCGATGTCTTGATCCCAGGAGCTACTTACAAAACCCGTAGCCAAGTAATTACACAAGTATTAGGGAGATGGCGGCAAGAGGCCACTATTGATATCACATTGGTTTGCAAATTATATAAACTGATCAATTAATAACCCCTCAACTACACACATCCCCACAACAAACAACCCCACCCACTCCCGGATGACGTCATGTGTTTTCCACACCCACATCCTCATCCCCTCCCCAAACCTTCACCATCTACCCTATTTCAGGGAATTTCGAATTTTTGAGAATTTTGAACTCTGACTCCAATTCCTTTGTCCCACGGCTGTGCTTGACGTCCCACTTAACCCCCCCCTCCTCCCTCCCCTCCCATGAGCGAACTGGTGGCTAATTAAAAATGACGATGCGATTTCCGGGATTTGAACATCAGTCCTCCTGGATGGAAAGCCCAAGTGCACCCTCTAACACAATTATAGCACCAGAGGCGCTTGAAATTGGCAGCAGCCAATAGGAACGCAGCATCCGAACTCATCTAAGATATAAGGTGGGCCCAGCAGCTCTGCAGCCTCAGTTGCAGTCAGTGAGCATGAGGCACCAGCCGAGATCGCCGACCGTGAACCAACTTCAGCAGCAACAGAATGGGAATAAGCCGCGGAAGAGTAGTATCAACAGCTTGATGTCTGTGTTTACTGTCGCGTGAGGAAGAGGAAGTCTTTGTACTTCTATCATCGCTAGTAACGGCTTTCCTTCTTTGCTCTTCAGTGAATGCGACGTCCTCCAGCTTGCCGGGGTCTGTAATAGCGACGCGTCCCAGTTCGTCAGGGCCCGCAGCAGCGGCAGCGTCGGATCTCTTCGCCCAATTGGTCAGCTTGATGGAGCAGGATAATCAGCTGTTATTGTCCGTCGAAGACACCCAGACACTGGATCCTGTCGTATGTGATATCACTGCACTCATACGGCAAGGACAAAGTGAGGATGCAGCAGATGGAAAGATATGAATTATGCCTTGTGCAACACTACTCTTCACTTCAGGATATAATTTAACCGCTACTGGTTCTAAGAGTTTACGTTATGTTGTAGAGGGAACTACTGATAGAGACTAGCGTGTTGTGATAGAGATCGAGAATGCAGCCAAAAGTGTGAAACTGCTGTTTCACTGGAATGGGGTAAATTGTGCCACGCAAAAACCTACGTCAAGCGGCAGTTGACCGCCGAGTATCACCCAAGCCGTCCTCCTCCGGAAATTTACTATGCTTCTCTAACCTTAGCCATAACAATAGTGTACAATGTCTTTGCACTCCGTGTGAAATCGGGTGACATATATATTAATCTACAGCACTCCAACGTTAAAAAGTTTTTCGATCTACAGATAATGTTATCCATTGCGTTGGAAAGACTGAACAAACGGTTGCCTGTGTATAGAGACATTGCAGAGCATGAACCGTGCGCTTGTAGACGACTTCGAAGAGTGGGTCAATATGGTGACAACGAAAAATAATCTACAGCAGATATCTTTGAGAGAAAAACATGCTGAATTCTGTGCTTACAAGACAGCTTTATTTTCTTTATTCTGTACTGGTGTCAAGATAAAGAAAGAACCTGTTGAAGAGGTAATTCACAGTATAAAATTAAAACCATATGTTCAGTTGTGAAGGAAGGGTCTGATCAGCAGCACAAAGTCGATAATATGAAGTCAGCTCGTAGTAAAATGTTTCTGTTATTGATAAATGGGACATATGCACAGTATTTAAAAATCATTTTCTGAGCATTGCTGGTGAATTAAAAAGAATTAGTTCCTACAGGGAATCATATAACTCTCTTGGCAAATGCTTCTCCGAGATTGATGTCTGAAATACTCCTCTGTGATACTGACAAGGTGGAGAGTGATGAATAATTGAGTCACTGAAGAATAAGGACTTTTATGGATATGATGGAGTGACTTGCAGAATATTAAATTACTGTGCTGCCCATATTAGCCCTGTTGATCACAAAAAAATTGCTCCACAAGTTTTAACATTACGGAATATGGTGAGTTGCTCACAACTGGTTCACCTGTTACTTTAACAACAGACAGCAAAAGGTCATTGTTCGAAATGTTGAGAATGGCTGTGATATGGGGTCTGAGTGAGGTGCAGCCAGATGTGAGGTGTCCCAGGGATCAGTGTTGAGGCCACTCCTGTTCCTTATTTATATAAATGATTTACCCTCTAGTATTACCGGTAATTCTGAAATATTTCTGTTTGCTCTTGACACTAGCTAGTTAGTAAAGGATTTTGTGTGCAATACTGGCTCGGTATAAAATATTTCAGTTCATGACATAAGTTCATGGCTTGTAGGAGATAAACTAACGCTAAATCGCAGAAAGACTCCGTTTTTACAGTTTCTAACACACAGTTCAACAAAACCCGACGTTTCACTTTCACATAATGGACGTATGATTAGTGAAACGTAGCAGTTCAATGTTCTAGGTGTTCTGATGGATTGTAAACTGTCTTGGAAAACCCACGTTCAGAATCTTCTTCAAGGACTTAATGCTGCCATTTTTACTATTTGAATGGTGTCTGAAGTACTTTGCTTATTTTCATTCACTTACGTTGTATGGTATTAAACTTTGGGGTAGCTCTTCACATGCTAAAAGGATATTACGGCTCAGAAACGGGCGGTTTTAGAAATAAGTATTTTACACTCGCGAACCTGTTGTCGACCCCTGTTCACTAGTCTGCGTATTTTGACACTGGCCTCTCAGTATACATAATCCTTACTGACGTTTTTTGTTAACAATATAAGCTTATTCCCAAGAATAAGCAACTTTCACTCAGTTAATACTCGGCGGAAATCCAGCCGTCATTTGGATCAGACTTCCTTAATTCTTGTGCAGAAAGATGTGGGGTATACAGCTGCATCCATTTTCAAGAAACTACCACAAGAATTCAAAAATGTAGTGCATCCTGCGCTTGATTACTGAATGATTCTGTGACGGTGTATCTGACTTTTATTTCGTACCTCTGATTACATTTCAAATACTTTAGGTATTGCCACCAGTATCTTCACTTCAAACATGCATCAGGAGAGAATAATGTCATTTAACTAAATTCTCTGTGAAAGCCCACTGCAGGCCAGTACCTGGCATGGAAGGGCAGAGGCTTGCTTATTTTCTACAGAAACCCAGTGCACGCTAACACCTGACGTAGTAGGTGTCATGGCAGAGTTGGTGAAGCATCAAGAATTTGTTGTAAGCGCTGGAGCTCTGACGGTATGCAAGCATATTGGATGAAGAGTGGCGTAATCCTACCGGACAACATACGTGCAATAATTGAAGGCCCATCCATCAGCGGCAAGGCAAATGTTCTCATGTAGCAGCTAACACATCCGGATGGAGTCCGCTTTGAGCATGTGTGTGTATTTTCAGAAACACTGTTTCAGCCCAAGTAATACCAATATTACAGGAGCTATAGCAGGACGTAAATGGTGTGACATACACGACGTTCAGTGAGGCAGTGGTATCCCTCCCCTGGAAAAATTAAAGCCAAACACAGTGTTTATGTTTGAGGATGTTGCCGTGGAAAACAAAGTTAAAATTCGGCGATATTTCTGTTTTGGTCGCCATACGGATGTTGATGTACACTCCTGGAAATTGAAATAAGAACACCGTGAATTCATTGTCCCAGGAAGGGGAAACTTTATTGACACATTCCTGGGGTCAGATACATCACATGATCACACTGACAGAAACACAGGCACATAGACACAGGCAACAGAGCATGCACAATGTCGGCACTAGTACAGTGTATATCCACCTTTCGCAGCAATGCAGGCTGCTATTCTCCCATGGAGCCGATCATAGAGATGCTGGATGTAGTCCTGTGGAACGGCTTGCCATGTCATTTCCACCTGGCGCCTCAGTTGGACCAGCGTTTGTGCTGGACGTGCAGACCGCGTGAGACGACGCTTCATCCAGTCCCAAACATGCTCAATGGGGGACAGATCCGGAGATCTTGCTGGCCAGGGTAGTTGACTTACACCTTGTAGAGCACGTTGGGTGGCACGGGATACATGCGGACGTGCATTGTCCTGTTGGAACAGCAAGTTCCCTTGCCGGTCTAGGAATGGTAGAACGATGGGTTCGATGACGGTTTGGATGTACCGTGCACTATTCAGTGTCCCCTCGACGATCACCAGAGGTGTACGGCCAGTGTAGGAGATCGCTCCCCACACCATGATGACGGGTGTTGGTCCTGTGTGCCTCGGTCGTATGCAGTCCTGATTGTGGCGCTCACCTGCACGGCGCCAAACACGCATACGACCATCATTGGCACCAAGGCAGAAGCGACTCTCATCGCTGAAGACGACACGTCTCCATTCGTCCCTCCATTCACGCCTGTCGCGACACCACTGGAGGCGGGCTGCACGATGTTGGGGCGTGAGCAGAAGACGGCCTAACGGTGTGCGGGACCGTAGCCCAGCTTCATGGAGACGGTTGCGAATGGTCCTCGCCGATACGCCAGGAGCAACAGTGTCCCTAATTTGCTGGGAAGTGGCGGTGCGGTCCCCTACGGTACTGCGTAGGATCCTACGGTCTTGGCGTGCATCCGTTCGTCGCTGCGGTCCGGTCCCAGGTCGACGGGCACGTGCACCTTCCGCCGACCACTGGTGACAACATCGATGTACTGTGGAGACCTCACGCCCCACGTGTTGTGCAATTCGGCGGTACGTCCACCCGGCCTCCCGCATACCCACTATACGCCCTCGCTCAAAGTCCGTCAACTGCACATACGGTTCACGTCCACGCTGTCGCGGCATGCTACCAGTGTTAAAGACTGCGATGGAGCTCCGTATGTCACGGCAAACTGGCTGACACTGACGGCGGCGGTGCACAAATGCTGCGCAGCTAGCGCCATTCGACGGCCAACACCGCGGTTCCTGGTGTGTCCGCTGTGCCGTGCGTGTGATCATTGCTTGTACAGCCCTCTCGCAGTGTCCGGAGCAAGTATGGTGGGTCTGACACACCGGTGTCAATGTGTTCTTTTTTCCATTTCCAGGAGTGTATTTTACCTTACTCAGACGTATTCCAGAATGCCAGAACACCTGGTAAGGGATAATGTTAACCTAATTATAGGTTTCAAACAGGACAGTCTGCATTTAAAACACATTTACAAAGCTAATTAATAACCGATATGTCATTTAATTCTTTTGTAAAGATATAGAGTGCTGGTGTAGACTGCTGGAATCACTCACAGTATTGCTTGTACATGGACGAGAAAATTCACTCCCCAACGTAAAGTTGGAGGCGTACGCAGGGAACTACTGACATACTATCAAACACTTCTGAGACTGAACAACAAATGGAATGCTCACGTTGATGCAGCCGAGAATAAAGTTAACGGAGTAACCGAAGGGGAAATTGCAGTTACTGAGAAGGGAACATTGTACGAACGGTTTAGCGCAACTGAAAAGAAAATTGGCCACTTAACTGAACGGAAAATAGCTGTTACAAAGAAGGGAGAGCAGCATCAGAAGAAGACGAGCGGACATATGAAACCCCACGCTACGCAGAAAATAGATCAATACACAACGAGATGTCGACTAAGCATAAAGTCATCGAGGTACGGACGGTTGTTAACGAGATGTTACAGTTGCTAAGGTTACGGTATTTGCAGAGGAAGCAGACACCGAGAGGAACCTTTAAACCAGTTACTGTACCTCTCGATAACCTCTCAGCGAAATTCCACGACGACGACAATGACACATTTTGCCGATTTCAATAATCGTCACAGCGACGCTAGGACAGACAAAATATTCGACGTCAGTGGTGAGAAACAATACATTTTCGGGAAGGAGTCTAACATTTTAAATGAAAAAACAATACAAATCGGCGATAAACAGTTTCAAAGAACACCAGGTCTACAGAACGTTATTTTCCTAAGACGCACAAAAACTGTAAATTATTCGTCTACAGATATGCAAACGTATCGTGAAATACTGCTTTTGACTGAACTGCTTAAGAACGCAAAAATCCGGATCAATGGGAAAATCCATTATAAAATCAATAACGCGTGGTGAAAAAAATAGCAGTGGTGATAGTAATGACATTCAACAAAAAAAGTGAGCTATCGACTCTCCCAGTATGTATATTACGATCCCCAATGAGCTAATATACCGGCTACGACTGCTCTTGGCATCAGCTGCTGCTGATAACGCAGCTCCTTCGAAAGAAGTTGTTTCAGTAATTTCTGAGCTTAGAGAGAGAGGTATCACCGAATAAGTATGGAGACTGTAGTTCAAGAACTGCACAAATCAACGCCCAAAACGTACCCTCGAATTATGATTAAAGGTTTCGAAGACGGGCAGCAGGCGAATCTCATCGATGTGACTGAATATTTACGTGTGAATAACTTATTTAAATAAATTGTAATAGTCTTTGATACTTTTCTAAATGTGCCTAGACATTACCCGTGAAAGCAAAAACAGGGAAGGATGAGGCGCACGTTTTTGATGGACTGCTACAGACAAGCTCAGTCAACCTTCAAACAGATCATGGCGGCTAGTTTTTCAATAGATATTTCAAGTCTGTGATGGAGCGGTATGGAATACATCACTACTCGAAGTCCACCTACCTAAGGCGAGTATTCTGGAATGTTTCAACAGAACACGCAAATGTGGATGTGATTCAATATTCGTGGCCGACACTAATGGGCCGATATCCTCCCGCAAATAATTGCACAGCGTAATCGAACCAAACATTTCACAATAACCATGAGACCAATGGATGTTCGTGATAATAGACTTCCAGACAAAGTATACAACCTGTTAAAATGTTATATCGACGCGAACTAAAATTTAATGTATGTGGTTTAGTACGTATGTCAAAAGACAAGCCAGTATTTGTGGAGTCATAAATGCAAACAGATCAACCGAGATATTCACAGTTTCCAAAGCGCAGTGAATGAATCCTCGAACCTATTTCTTAAACGAGAGCAGTGGTACTGAAATTGCAGGATGCTTTTACACAGAAGAGTTACGGAAGAGCTCGGAACGAGATGTGTATCTCTTAGAGAGAGGGTCGTACGGCGTCGAGGGAATAGAGCGACAGATAAATGGCTTACATTTCCAGCATCGCAGTACAGCTGAATCGACGCTGACGATTTGCTATTATAACAGGGTGCACAGACGTCCAACTCTCCAGTACCGTAACATGGGTGATACGAGACGCGTTAGAGGTACACATACCTTGATATGTGTACCTGGAACAAAATTTCAAAAGCTATTGGCATACGGTGAAAAGCGTTTAAATCCGCGCTACGAAAAGTGTATTGAACATGACACCACGTGGTGAAAATGGGATAAATCTGTAGGTCGAAGCGTTTATGGACTATGCCACGGCATATACAGCAAATAAAGATAGTCGCACTGCCGACTGAATTTTAGCTGATAAAGGTAAGGCGATACTTACGAGAAGGGATACTGGTATAGGTCAACTCTTCGTAGCATTTGCTGCTGAAGAAGTGTGCGTGCTTAAATTGGGCTTGGGTGTGAAAAAGCTCAGCATTGGACTTAGGGCGCTAAGGAAGAGGATGACAACCAAAGTGTGCATGAAAAGCTGTATCCTGACAGCGTTCTATGCAGCTAATTCCGTCCTAAAGTGGAAAGTAGCGAGAAAATGAAAGATCGATTACATCACCCATTGTTCTACCAAGCCTTAAGACGTCGCGTGGACATATTCCTTTCCTCATTCCTGCCCTAGCTGATCTCTCAGCGATGGGTTCAATGGCTTGGGTGCTGCGGTTACTTCCAGGACAGTCACGAATGCACAGAACTCTCAGGAGCAAGTGCAGAAGACACGAGGACATAAGGGCGTGATGGAGACAGCTGCCACCCAAAAGGGCTATGCTTGAAACCATACAAGAAAGTACTAGGTTTCTTCATAAACAAATTAAAAAAAAAACTAGCAGTCCTGCCAGAAAGGACGTTTACAAATACAGGTCTGCTTAAGTTTGTTAAGGAGACATTCAACATGCCGAGACACCGAGGTGTGCTTATGCGGAATACATTACCGAGGACTACGTGTAAATCAGCAGAATGTGGAATTGTGAATCTGGATGTAGTGGGAGGACCTGGAACTCACTGGATAGGCTGTGTTAAAACAAGGAAAACAAATAATGTCTACTATTTCGACGCATTGGGCGACCTGCAACCACCAGTAGAATTACAACTATACTCCACAGGCAGAAGAAATGTGATCTACAATTTTCGACGCTACCAAGATTTTAATACATTCCTGTGTCGTCATCTATGCATTATATTCCTCCTGACGTTCAAGAACGAAATGTAGGGTCAGGTATTAAGCATCCATTTAGCATGCCCAGTTAACCTTGCGTTCTAACGGACTGCTTTCCGGGCACGAATCCGCCCGGCGGTTTAGTGTCGAGGTTCAGTGTGCCGGCCAGTCTGTGGTTTGGTTCAAATGGCTCTGAGCACTATGGGACTTAACATCTGTGGTCATCAGTCCCCTAGAATTTAGAACTACTTAAACCTAACTAACCTAAGGACATCACACGCATCCATGCCCGAGGCAGGATTCGAACCTGCGACCGTAGCAGTCGAGCGGTTCCGGACTGAGCGCCTAGAACCGCTAGACCACCGCGGCCGGCTGTGGATTGTTTTTAAAGCGCTTTTCCATCTGCCTAGGCGAATGCGGGCTGGTTTCCCTTATTCGTCTTCAGTTACATTATGTCGGCAATTGCTGCTATGTCTGGGACGAAGCCTCTCCGTCTACATGTAACGTATTACACCCTGACTTTAAAAGAACGATCGTCTTTATACGTGCGGGTTACTTCCCACTAATTGATATAAGAATTGGAGACTGGTGTATCACGCTTTTTGTACTAAATACATACAAAACCATCCCAAATAGCACAGAGGCTAGCAATAAACTCCATCTGGAAATTAATGGCAAAAACGAAATTCAATAGGCCCACTTCTGGGTTTCACAAAGTGACGGGTGTTGATCGTGGATCGCAGTAAATCTGATGAGACAGTGGATATTTTTCTTATAAGTACCATCCGTGTTGAGTGTAACATTGCAACGAACTCATTTCTCAACGATAAATTGGTTCACTGAATTTGCGGCATTTTCCCATTAGCTGGAACAGGGTATAAGATTGTTGAGATTCCTACCAGTGAAAATTTAGGCATTGGACTATCTATAGCTGCGGATTGTGAATTAGAACCACCAACTTGTTGACTTTGGTGGTGAGGAAATCTTTGTATTACTGCATCTTGTATTACTGCATCTCAGGCAAGATGGCCGTAAGGTATAAAGCCAGCGCACACACCGCATCACATAGCAATTCCCAGCAGAACCGCAAGGTGATAACACGTGCGAACTAAAAGGTTCTTAAGTCAGTAGGCCTGAAACCTCGAAATGCTCAATATTTCTCAGCTACTGGAATATGATGAGCGAATCATACGGAAAGAACATATCTCGCATAACCCTTATGCTTCAACGACATTTAACAAGAACGATGAAATTAGGACTGTTATCTAGCACCGTGGTTCTTTAATTCTTCCATGCAAGAGTTTCATATATCTGGATGGATCCTTTGGGATCAAGACTTACACGTCATTCTTTGGTTTTCCTTTTCAGGAAATGCGATATAAATTTAATTGGGTAGAGACTGATCGTACACTTAACGTCGGCGTAGCGTCAATTCTTAAATCGCATGTCTCATCATCAGCCTCGGATATCAATGGTTTAGCAAATGCAAGATGGTTCATAGACGAGCCTGTGGGCAGATCAGGAGAAGAGGCTTTCAATTTGTGGTTGGAGAGTTTCTCCGCTCAGGGACTGGGTGTTTGTGTCGTGTTCATCACCATCATTTCTTCCTCATCTACGTGCAAGTCGCAGAAGTGGCGTTGTCTCAAATGGCTTGCACCAGGCGATCATGTCTACCCGCCGTGAGGCCCTCGCCACACGACATTTCATTTCACTGCATGCACACCTCACAAAATGCTTATGGGGTACCTTGAGGGCATACAGCGAATGCGTACATGAGTGCTAAACACGTGCTTATTCTGGTACGGAGAGCAATGAGTACATTCAAAGAGCTCAAGAGGAGAATCAGATCATCATCAATTAAATAATAATGGAAATGGCACACGTCAATGTGACAGACGATGGGTGTTTGAAACTTTTAAAAGTGCTGTATACCGACACATATCTGCCATTAACTTCCCGCTCATGGGAGGTTTTTGAGTATACTGTGCTACCGACAGCGAACAGACAATCGTAGCCTAATAAAACCTATGTGCAGCTGGAAACTCCGAGAACCACCATACTCCCATTTCAGACAAATAGAAGGGGAAATTCAGCAAATGATTCCACCGCATTTCACAAGTGTAATTTAACTAATGCCAGAAACTACTTGAATTCAGAATTCTGTCCGTACGACAATTTACTGCTACAGTGGGATCAGAATGTATACAGTCTGGCATTTGACATGTATGCGAGGCTCCGTGCTTCCTGCTATGGAAGTGTTGAAGAGGAAGGATACCTACTCAGTCCACGGAAATTCAAGGAGTTTTCACCAATCATCGTGATAGTCTGGGATAATTAAACCAGGAGCAACAGATGTACGAATCGAATATGAATCCTCATCAAATTTCCCAGAACACACTGCAGCATATCCTCTAGTTCTGCATGACCGTGTGACTGACTGTTGCCCACTTCCTGGTATTGAGTGGCGCTTTGTGTAAATGACCAAGTGCTGTGGCATGCTGAGTGCATTTCACGATGACAACTTGCAGTGTGAACGACGTTGCCGATGTTCAAGGTTTCTATGATGCTGAGTACAGACAATTCACATTTAAAGATGTGGCATTCATAGCATACTCAAAAGATTTTGGTATAATAGAGACATTCTCAGCAAGAATGACATCAGCGAGACCTTTCAAGGA
This sequence comes from Schistocerca gregaria, assembly GCF_023897955.1. NCBI lineage: Eukaryota > Metazoa > Arthropoda > Insecta > Orthoptera > Acrididae > Schistocerca > Schistocerca gregaria. The sequence goes on along the minus strand of NC_064926.1, from coordinate 295,648,071 downwards.
TGTGAACTGTGCAAACACACCGAGGAGTGCAAAGTGGCAAACACGTTTATTTCATGGACTCCACTGGGACGATCCAACTATATCATATAAAGAAATGATGACGCCATTTGGAATATTCGATCATCATGAGACCAGCATCTACGTCAAAGGCGAGGAGAAGATAAGAAGGATGCAGCGAATCTTCAAGTTTGCCTCTATTGAAGACCTCGAATTCTACGGGTGCCCTGCTATACATCAGCTCAAGATCGCGACGTGTGAAATTGTGTAGTGTGTGTTCATAAGTATTTGAAATTACTTTTAAGTTGTAATAATGAAAATCAATGAATTTTTTGCCTCACATTCGGTGTTATTTTTTCTTTCTACCTAGCTCCTACTTATATAGTATGTAGCTTTGCGCAGATCCTACTTCTCCACCTTTGTTTAAGCACAGGAGATATTATTTGAGCCATGTTTGTTATATGTCCTTTGAAGCGGACACGATCACGTGCCGCCTGTACCCAAAGCGCATACGTGCAGCACGATAGGCCAAATCCCATGCAATCATTAGATATATTTTGTCTTCCTCGATCTTAAACGTCATCTTCCTCTTGCTTGAAACTAATACCTTCTGCGTAGGGCACAGCCTTTATATACATTTGTAAGGGTAGGAATTTGTGAAATAACATCATAGACTTTTGGTAACGAATAACAGTTTTTTGTCCAGACACAAATATGAAGCGTGACATACACAAGTCATGTTGTTTTTACGGTACACGGAGTAATACTGCTATTAAATTCACAGTTTTTTGTTTTAAAAATAATAGTACTGGTTGAAAACAATTTTTACTTAAGAATGCAGTACTGATAACAGCTATTGCGGAGATATACTTTCTCTTACACTAATATTATTACTAGTGAAATTCCAACCAAACAGAAGACTTAACTTATACGTTCAACAGAGTGGCTCTAAACATATTCCACCTCAAGTACCTAAATAATTTAGTTAACACAATAAAGTGGGTGACTCTAAAATGTTCACCCCAAACAGCTACACTAAAATGAACTGCGTGCTATTCACACTTAAACTAGTATGACTTGTATAGCTAGGGTTAGGTTAAGCCAAAAAACCTAATCTGTTTGCAGTAGCATTCACATAATCCCACACGCCCATGAAGTGCAAAAGAGAGAAATATGGTGAACTATTTTCTTCCCCCATTTAAAGTTTTTAAATTTTTTTATGATTTCAGTAAATAAATTTAATCTCTTTTATATATATTGCCCATTTTTAACTTTTTATAATTTTTGTAACTTTTTTCCAGGACATGCTTATTATATATTCACTCAAGGATATATGTTACTATTCATACGCACCGGGATACATATTTACACAGATATCCACACTCAAACGCACTCACAGACGTACGCACAGACACACATAAGCACTCATACATGCAGCATACCATACATCACACACATAAAATTTTTATACCCTGATAAGAGAGCTGTTCTATTCGGCACAAGCTCTCATCCAGCTAGTCACTCATTCTCTCTTTCATTCACCTCGTCGGAGTCCCTCACCCCCTGTGGCGGATTAAGTAAATATTGTGAGTGCGGGAGGGTTTCGATCCCGTCATCACAAATGGCTCTTTTAGCGTCTTGAGTGACAATTCGACCTTAGATTTCAACACTGTGTACACCTCGTGGCCTCGCTATCGAGTACTGGTTCGCTGTACCAAACGCAGAGGTTGTGGCGGAGTACTTTGAACGCCACCGTAAAGGCACTGCAAGTAGTCTTCGACCGTAAGGACAGTGATGCCGCACGTAGCACACCCTTAGCTCACCTCTGTGTAGCACCAACTATTGTACGATATGCATATATTTTGGATCTTAGGCCCCATACTCCGCAATCATCAATCAATCCGCCGCATCTTTCACTAAGCCAATAATCTCCTTCTACTGAGGAACAATACTGTAAGGATTATCGACTGCTTATCCCGATGTGTCCAATTCATTACCGGGACACCTAATTACTTCATATGGATTGCTTGTGTCCAAAAATGGTCATCGCTTTAGGGATAGTGATTCCTCGTAGAACTTGTTGCTCTGGACATAACGACAAGCCGTTTGTCATGTAATGCATACTAACAGAGTAAATGAAGTCTGCCTCCACCAAATACGCTACATCAGAGTCAGAGCCAGACCCAAAAATTTTCCACCTACGTCCTCTAATCAGTTTTCCATTGAAACATACCAACTGGCAGTGGCTGCATCATGGCGTGAACGTATAAGTCATTCACGTCCAAATATAGAACATAACTTTAACCAAGGGATGCGTTGAAACCTGCACCAACACATGGATTAGTTATCTTATTGTTGGTGTTTCTATGGACACACTGGCAAAGCCCCAAACGATCCCACGCTCAAAGAAAAAAAGCATATCAATATCAGTCAAAAGTTTGATGCTGCATCTCCTTTTCTAGAGCATTCCGTCCCCGTGTCATAAAAGGTGGGGTCCAGAAAGTGCGTGGCACTGCATACGCTCGGGACTTTTTAAAAGTAACCGCAGTCAAGCACATGTCAGTGTCCATGTACAGCCTTGCCTCTTCAGCCAAGTTGTTCAGTTCCCGCCAGGCAATCACGGCAAGCTCATAAGCTGCACTAGTTATGACGTCGCATGTTGGAGTGCTGGTAAAGGCAGATATGTCAGGTAGCCTGGTTTCATCGAGTATCCAGATACTCATATAGGAAAACTCCTTTCCTAGTCACGAGCTGAAACTTTTCCCTATTAGGGTAAGCAGATCTGGTGATATGCATGTCCTTTCGAGGTAGAGTTTTAGTGAGTTTCTGGAGTGGCGCCTGCATTAAAAGTAGTGTGTCAATGGAGTGCAGTGTAATTTTTGGCCTCATTTGTTTGAAGAATGAAATATAATACTCAATACTCTCAGGCATGACATTGACCTGATTTTTCTCCCAGCCAAAATTAGCCAATGGCTGAACTAGAAGGTGAGCGTCAAAAGCACTTCAATTATGGAAGAAAATGAGTGTGTGTCGTGGTCAATAATAATTCCGATTGTATGCTTTGTTAGCTGCGCCCTGAAAAATGGCAGTGGTTCCTATGGGGAGTTTCAGCTTTTCTATCTAACGGCAGCCCACAAATATGTCATTTAACCACGTCATTGTATAATGTTTATCCTCCACCGATTCGGTTATGGGGATGTTGGCGCTGTAAACCCTATCAACATCCCATGAGAGTTTTACAAGCTCAGTGAGCAACCAAATTGAAGGATTATCCCCAACATAAGATTAATAGATGTTAAGACTTGCCCATATGAACATGCTATTTGAAACGTTGACGCATACCGTACAAGTTTTCCGTGAAGGTGGTCTGTGAGACTAAGGGGTTCCTATCACAGCAGGTGATAGAGGTAAGGAAAATTTCAAAATCTACGTATGCTACAAATGGACATCATCCTAGTGGTGATCAATCTTGGATTGAATGAACTTGTTTTCTTCTGTAGGCATAACCACACCTATTGGTTTCTTGGATTCACAGTTCTCCAGTTGCCTTTTTAAATACATTTTTTGTGAAAAGGTACTTAGTTATCTGAAGTAAATGTGCTTTTTATTTTCATGTTTCGACAAGTGGCTGCAAAGAAAGCGGGCCATCTCTTTGATTCATACATCATGCTGATTATCGCCTTCAGAGGAGAGCAGCATGTTTACATGGAAATCACGCTCACCTGAATACTTGGAAAACTAGAGTGGTTCAGCTACAGAATGCTGGTCGTTCTCATCTGGCTTGCTTTTCTGCTTCTTCTCCAGGCCGTAAAAGTGAAGTGATCTTCCGGGGTTTTGTATCTCCAATTTTAGTTTGTCCTGAATCTTTACGGGGACCTCGATACCATCTGAGTTACAACACCTACGAATGTTAAGACCTACTCCGTACCAATATATGCGCTGTGGCTGTTTTATTTCTTTCTCAAGCCACGACTGACCATGCAAAACAAGGATTATTATTTTCTTTTTAAACCTTAATACAAGCCTGCTTGTTCTTAATGTCCCCAGGGAGTTTGATATAACTGGACCCTCCATATAACCGATTATAGCTATGAATATAGATATCGAGGTGTGTTATTTGGCTGAGTGCTTTAGCCGACGCTCTTAGGTCCATCTCGGAAAAACGGGCCAGTATAGGACCCAAGTTTGATTCACGATAGCACTCATCGATTGATGTACTCTGCGATATAAAGCCAATTTCATCACAGATGCTGTGCAGGCTTTTCTCCTCAGCAGCACCCTACTGCCAGAGGGGGTGGGGGCAATAAACTTTCAGCAAAGTACTGCGTTAAATTTAATGACATTATGTGTCAGATAATCTTATCAACTGAGGAGCTCTGCCTCCAGCACCGGAAGGCATTCCAGAAACCTGACTGGGTCACAATGCCTCCAATCCAGATTCTCAATTCTAGTAAACGATATACGCCCTCTCACCCAAAGGACCTAGCAATCGCTGAGTTTTTGGAGGGGTCATGACGCCGCTATTGTGATGTCCTTCACTGCAAGAACTAGACAGGTCAGTACCGCTGCCCACAGGTTCAGTATCATTAATACTACAACTAGGAGACGGTGGATGAGGGTACTGAGGAGGAGGCGGGTTGAGGGAGGGGAAGGGTACGCACCAAGGGCACATACCTTTCGCTGACAGAGATGGAACAGCTGGGGCCGGATTAGGAGGAAGTGGTGGGAGTGAGCTCCTGTGGGAGCAGCCTGGCTGTGGAGGGAGAGGGCACTCGTTGATGCTGCCACATGCTGCAGCCTTTAGCATTGCCATCCTGGTGGGTGGGAGAGTGTGCGATTGCGTGGGGACCGGTATTGCAGCAGGCAGCAGCCGCGGCTACCTCCGCCACAGCCTTTTGTGTGGCAACAAGCTGTACTTTGGATAGCAGTGAATGTCGCTCGGGTGCGTGTTTGATAATTGCTATCAAAAATACCGCTACAGGTACATGTGCCACAGCAAACTATTGTCGAGGTGGTGTTGATGGCACCTCTGTAACATACGTATAACGGAAAAAATAAGTACCATGCTCAAGATTTTCTTAAATGTATGCTGTAAACATCAGCTTTTCAGAATAATAGTTATGTGCTGTAATGATGACGGCTAAATTACAATCACCTTTTACACTCTGGGTCCCAGGATTGAGCAGTTCAGTCGATCTGTCTGTTAGTTCTCCCACACAGTCAAATATCTCCACTCCCTCTTCCAGAAGGGAGAGATCGCTCTGCCTTTCAGCAATCATCATCTCACTAGCCCTACCTGGAATTTCACCCTCGATGGAATCGTTGTTGTGGAGCCGCCGATCCGTACACACAAGTTGTCTACAACAATACATTGATTATAAGAAACAAAAACAACAACAAAGAATCTGTACTGAATTTCCTTACAGCAAGTTGTTGATCATACATAACTACGAGAAAAATAAAAATAATTTCATACCAGATGGAAGTGATGACTCCTTGTCATCATTCTCGATGTATACCTCTACTAGAATGTCATCCTCCTCTTGATCTGTAGCAACATCTACAACAATGAATAATATATGCCTCACAAAACTGTATAAGATGAAAAAAAAAGAGTCTAACAGCAATATATTACCAAAGTACTTACGTTCCTGCTACATTCTGGCTTCCAGCAGATACTCAGTGTCCGTCAGCTTCCACTCTAACACTGCAACAGTGAGATCAAAACTTTTATATACACTTGTTACACAGATTGTTGTGTATTTGCTTGATGGTAGAGCAACCACTTCTGCCTGCTGTCGACTTCAGCTTCCAGCTGATGGTCTCGTTCTGACAACATTTAGGTAATGAATGCCACAATGGCAAGAAAAAAAGAACTTTTATAACCATTTGTTACGAAAATGAATCACAATCTGAAAAATGTGAGTACTTTGCTACGGAATTTTGTAACCGTCGCAATCTGAACTTATGATTTCTTTATAAATATTAACGTACCAACTGCCCCAATTCTGAGCGTTTCCCACCACCACTGCCTCTGGCATCACTTCTGGCTGACTGTTTCATACTGCAGGAATCACTTGGACACAACTAGGCAATATCAAAAATTTATGATGATTATGGTGGGGGATGGGCTTTATATATCTTCAGACTCCAGCGTGCATTTTGCAGATGATCAATAGGAGATCAGAATGCCATAACGGTAAGTTTTAACTTGTTTCTTCTTTTCTTCAAACAGGATTGGTGAAGGTGTTTGAGGAACAGAAAGCAGCCTGAAGGAGAAAAGAGTTTCTGAGACTAACGTCCTTCGTTTGCTGGCAAGTGGCTATAAGACTTGACACAGCTGTTAGCTTTATAAAAACACTCCTTTTTTTCTCGCACTGATAGCTTGATACTTCTGATGTTAGCTGCATCCCTCGAAATACATACTGTTGTTAGTCAGGGTACAGCTGCAGGATGAGGACGATAACTTCGCTTTTTTCTTCTTCTCCAAGCAGGCTTATTGCAGGTGCCTGCTGTGGAGGACAAAACAAAATTGTGAGAAACAGATAGAGAACCCTTTTGAAAACATCCATTGTTTGCTAGCAAACACATGGTAAATTGGACGCATCTGATATCTTTAGACAAACACTCTTTTTCATTCTGAGACAGATAGATAGCCTGTTATAAGCAGTACTAGCTGCTTCCATCGAAATATATATTGTTCTTTTAGAAAGGGCACACCTATGGGAGGAAGACGCTAATGTTCGAAAACAAATCTATTGTCAATGGTAGATGCCTACAACCGCGTGCCTTGAGAATGACAGTGTATATTACAATCATGTCCTGATTTCCAATTGTTGGCTGCTGCCCCCTATGGCACTGCAGCAGAGGTGACCACTTGAGTAGGTGAGAGATGGAAAAGTCACCGGTGTTACCATGCTGATAGCTGGACACCAAGCCACGCGACCCATGTGGCGTGGACAATTATGTTAATGCATGGCGTGGTGCCCTTTCATATCAAGTCCCCAGAGCAATGCAGGATGCAGTAGGCTGTCTGGTAATGTCCAACAAGGCGAGGCAACTATAGCAGCCGACGTGAATGCGGCAGAGGGAGACAGACAGAGCCTCCCAAGGTCACACGAGGAGTCGTGGTGCAGGAGGTGGGGAAGGGATGAACCCTGGCACAATACTAGTGCATTCGGTCCTAGCAGCCGACCACAGAGCATATTAATGACTTTGCGGTCGCAGTATATGAAGTGATGAAGAGATCCGAAGTTGAACAACAGTATCCCTGTCCTACGAAAAGAAAATTATGACCTTGTCAGAGCATAATTCACCATTTTCCTGTCCTCTGACTTTTTTTTATTTGTAGCACCTAATCATATTTCATAAACGTCATTCGGATTAACAACTGCATCACACTGCAAAAACTCGAAATTGCCACCAAAATTCGTAATTAGGGCCAATTGTGTAGGTGGTGGAGAGGGAGGGGTGGGGAGGGGGCAGGTAATGGGGATACACTTGAAGGCTGAGTAGAACACATGACGTCATCTTGGAGTGGGGTTGGGGGCTGGTATGGTTGTGAGGACAATTAACTGATCAATTTAACTAATTTGCATATCCATGTTATATCAAAAGTCGGCTCATGCCACTATCTCCCTACTACTTATACCTCTGGGGAATAACGAGCAGTAACCAATTTTTAACAAAGAAATGGCACAAAATCGTTTTTCCGGAAATTCAAGAGGAGGCCTAAAGACACAGATGCGAGAAGCCACAACGGCGCTCCTGACAAGCTGGTTCCTATCAAAGAAACATTGACATATCGGTAACGACATTTCAGGACCTTCCTGTTCCTCACAGCAACTTAACAACTGACAAACGACTTGGGACATTTTGTACTATATGTCCATTTTGGTAATATGTTGCATGAAAATCAAGAAAATGTGTATTGAAGTGATGGGCTATGTGCGATGGTAAAACGTTTTATGTTTTCTGTCTACACTTTTAAACTGATCGCCAAGAAAATTATCACATGAAGTTGGTCAAGGCTAGAATATTGCTTTAGAAATATTGAAAAGCTTAGAAAACTGTGGCAGAAATGTAGCAACTGACAAATATTTCATAAACCTTAATTAGGTGAGGGCACTTCAGGAGCAAGTATAAGAAATGAATGAGAATTGTCTGAAGCTTTAACTTAGACCAAAGGTCGAATCAAATATTCATTCGTGTTTGGTTTATAGCAGCATAAATCAATTACTTTGTACTGTCAAAAAATGGTGAAGTTCTAGCTTTGCTCAGAGCAGTGGATTCATGGAGGAAGTGGAAGATCGAGAATAATGCAAGCCAATAATTATTGAGGTTTATAGTAAGAAAAAGCCAAGAGGCTTTTTAGAATGTACACTACAAAGAGGATGAGCAGTATGATATTACCTAACAATATCACAGATGTCAGTGCATTTGTAATATGGCTGCATCTTACATCATGCTGGGCAGAAAGGGCTCACTAAATGAGATGGGCGTTCCTCATAGAACTAAGAAAGCAATTGATTGGTAGAAAACTTGGCAGTAATAGGTCTTCAGAACTTTCAATCACCATCACAGACGAAAAACGGGAAGGTGTGCATTTTGTGAAAGATCCACAGGTAGACAGTATTTTGGTAAGTGTTCAAAGTGCGAATGTTCTGTATGTAAAAAACACTTCTTCACTTCTTGCTTCAAGTGCGGTGCATCATTAGTTGATAAAGAATGTTTGCGTTTCGAATCGTTTGTACGTTTTACTGAAGTAAGCGACTGAAAGTAATTTGGCATTTTTATGTATGTTCATGGACAGGCAAAAATTTGACGGTGGAATATAATTATATTCAATGCCTATTAAAATTGTCCTGCTCAAAAAATAGATTGCAGTGGATCACTAATAACACTAGTGATATGCATTGCAACAAGAAAAATATTCGCTGTTAGGAGACCTATCAGGTTTTGCTTGAGAACTTCCCTGAAGTTTGTAAGATACGCCAAGAGGTATCGTTAATAGTAAATCTCTGAGGGCGGGTTGTGAGTCATACTTGTGAAACTTCAGCTAGGCCCACAAAAGTGATGGTACCGGGTACAAGCCCTGGACAGCCATACTGTTTTAATCTAACAGGATGCTCCAAAGCAGAGCACACTGCTCTACAGAGTGCAATACTAATTTTGGTCTGTCGTATATTATCTCCTTGTTACTCCTATGAGCCAAACGATCATAACTTTTATTTCAGTACGCAACGAGGGAGTCACAGTGGAAATTGCAATGCAGTACAGCGCCGACACTCTCACGAGATTGAAGCTTTCCAGGAGTTGGCCAGCTTAGCCGGCGTTAATAAGGGATCAGCGCATAATGATGGCCTTCATAATTGACGTGTCTGACCTAGTTCCTAGTTGGCACGTTGGCTACTTCCGACGAACGGAAAGCTGCCGTTTGCGATACGGCTGAGAAGAGGAGCAGACCATCCAAATAATGCTTTAGTCACTACTCCAAATCTCGCCTGGGAGTCCCTTTTGCCTCGTAAAGCCAGACCCTTTGCCTGTTGACCATTGAACTAGTCAATCTTTTATTTTTTTTCTTTTTTTTTCTTTTTACGCAGTAATAAAGGTGTACATTTGAAAATTTTTGAGGCTGCCAATGCTATAGTGATGAATGCTATAGGAGGCAGCTCAGTTGAAGAGCAATGGACATCCCTAAAAGGGGCCAATTATAAACGTTGAGCAGATAACTATAGCTGCAGGGAAGGTAACTTTCTAATACCTTGGCTCTCAGATGGGCAAAAGTAGGAAATAGAGAACTACCGATTGGTTGGTGCGGATAAATTTTCTGGACCACAGATTAATTTGCAAGGCGAAATTCTGTAGACGTTCCAACCAGTTACTTTGATTGTCAAGTTACGACTATCTCGGCACTTAAGGATACCAGACGTCCAAACTTTCACTGAATTCGTGTCGTTTCAGTCTCCCCCACTGAAGAGCTGGTAGGTCAGAACCTATTGTAACCCTGACTCCAGTCAGGTTGGCGATGGGACCCTCCATATCCCGATGGACACCTGTTGTGGTGACGTGTCAAAATCAACAGAAGTGGGATGAGACGCTTTCGGCACCCCATTCAGCTGTAGTGGTTTGTCGGAGACACATCGTGATAACAGTTGCGCTAGTGTCGCGTCATCTTCAGTTCTGAAGACAGCAGCAAGCAGTTGGTCTTCGTCTTGCATTTGCAGTAGAACATTTTCGGTGCTTTCGGTTGCGATTTCTAAGGAATGCAGAGGAATCGACGGACATCACAATTTTATCCGTGATGGTGCAATAAGTTGAATAGTATCGCACCCGTCAGCTCTTACGATCAAACGTATATCGCATGTCTATTTACTGTTTCCCATTTTAATTCTACAATTTGGTTCTACAATTTCGTGGGGAGTCACTGTTAGCATACTGTCTCAAAGAGCCTGGACGCACATCCGTATTTTCTTTCTCAGGTTCAGTGGAGTTTTGTTGTTTCGTCCATACCTGCAGCCAGACGTAGTCTTAAAACGCTATTACTTTAATTCTGAGTATACAGATTTCTTATAGAAGATAACAGGCTGCCTCAAATTTCATGTGTTTTATTTTCAATATGTCTCTATTTTTTACCTGATCTGTTGTTTGCTGCTCTGTGGCATTCCGTTGTAGCCCTATAGCAAATGTTTCTTTTACTTAGCTATTGAAATCAGAGCTCGAACAGAAAGGTTTAACTGTTCGTTTTTCCCGAGCGCTGTTCGGGAGTGGAATGATAGGGAGATAGTATGATTGTCGTTCGATGAACCCTCTGCCAAGCACTTAAATGTGAATTGCAGAGTAATCATGTAGATATAGATGAAACCACTGCTAGCCCTGTGTCACTACGGTCGTGGGAACACACGATTGGCAGGTGAGTTTAATTTTCCAGCTAATGGGGAATAAACAGCAGAGAGTTCATTAACTACAGTCTGCATCTCATTTGGTTCAATTTCGTTTGACCCGATGACACTGTCGACAATCAGTGAAAGTGAACGTGAGATAGGCGACCTGTGTAATGGAATGACGAGTCTAAATGATTGATTAACTTTCTATACCTGGGATTCACAGTCATGTAGAACTTTATGAAATACATCATATTTTCGCCAGTAATTGTAACACTTTCTATATTTCACCTTTGCAGTTTCGGCCTTAGGCCATTACGAAGTGCAGATTTTTGAGGCTTTAGCGCATGTCAACTTAAAATGAGCTGACACGTTTATATGTCGTCGTCATTACTATTAAATACATTCGTATAGTAATGTGTCAGCTCATTTCGTATAGTAATGAGTCAGCTCATCTTAAGTTGACATTGCTTAAAGCCACAAAAAAAATGCACTTAAAATGGCCTAACGCCGAAATTGAAATCGTGAACTAAAGCGAGTGTTATAGTCACTGGCGTAAATATGATTGAATTTTCTCATTATGAGAGTATTGAAGTGCGATCTGTTTTAATTCTTAAAAACCATTCAAAAGCCGAGATCGCACAAAATATCATTATTAAAGACAACCAGTTTCAACAGTCTTAGCTGTCATCTTCATATGTTAAACATTTTTTGTAGTAAAACTTGTTTATTTTACTCTCAACCTCATCCACTAGCTGTCAGGTGGATAAATCTCAGCATACTCAACATGTGAGGAGAGGGGCTAGTGTAATTGTTTAATACAAACCACAGAAAAATGCACGGAAGTAAGTTTTTTAACACAAACCTACGTTTTTTTAAACTAGAACCACGTTAGTTTTGTTAGCAGATCTGAACATATAAACAAATACGTCATCAGTGCCGTTTGTTGCATTGTAAAATGTTAATTACATCCGGAGATATTGTAACCTAAAGTTGACGCTTGAAACCTCCGACGTTCAGTTGCGTGTTGTAACAAACACGGGCCACGGTCGGCGAGCAGCATCTGCAGGGACATGTTTACGATGACGACCGTGTTTACGAGTGTGGCTGTAGCGCTCTGTTGTGGTTTGGTGTACCTGTCGCAGTGTCCGCATGTAGGGCTTGCTGCTATTGTTATTCTGCATTCGTCTCCGCACGCAGACCAACTGTAGTGCACCGTGTTACCAGACGTCTGTGATAATGTAGTGTTGTAGGAACTGTGACCATGGTGTATTCGAATGAAAAGGTGGAGATGATACTCATCTATGGCGAGTGTCGACGAAATGCAGCTGAAGCCTACAGGGTGTATGCAAAACGGTACCCGGACAGAGAGCATCCAACGTGCCGCACATTGCAAAACATCTACCGCCAACTGTATCCAACAGGTATGGTCGTAGCACGCAAACGGGTCCGTAACAGGCCTGTCACAGGAGAAGCGGGTGCCGCTAGTGTGTTTGCTGCTGTTGCCATGAACCTACACATGAGTACACGGGACATTGCGAGAGCCAGTGGACTGAGTCAAAATAGTGTCAGGCGCATACTGCATCGTCACCGCTTTCACCCGTTTCATGTGTCGCTACATCAGTAATTACATGGTGATCACTTTAATCATCAAGTACAATTCTGTCAATGGGCATTAACAGAGAATGCGTTGTAGTTCTACCTGTTTACCGATGAAGCGGGTTTCACAAAACACGGGGCAGTCAATCTACGGAACATGCTTTACTGGTCCGTGGACAATCCTCGCTGGCTCAGACAGGCAGAGCGACAGCGACCGTAGACTGTAAATGTATGGTGCGGAATCATTGGCGACCATCTAATTGGTCCTCACTTCATTGCACGGGCCCAAACAGCTGCAACATACATCGCGTTTCCACAGAATGTTCTGCCAACGTTGCCCGAAAATGTCCCACTGAAAACGCGTCGACGTATGTGGTATCAGTATGATGGTGCACCTGCACATTCCGCAATTAACACTAGGCTGACCCTTGACAGGATGTTCGATGGGCGTTTCATAGGATGTGGAGGACGCATAAATTGGCCAGCCCGTTCTTCTGATCTTAAACCTCTGGATTTCTTTGTGTGGGGTACGTTAAAGGAGAATGTGTACCGTGATGTGCCTACAACCCGAGAGGATATGAAACAACTTATTGTGTCAGCGTGCGGCGACATTACACCAGATGTACTGCGGCGTGTTCGACATTCATTACACCAGAGATTGTAATTGTGTGCAGCAAATGATGACCACCACATTGAACATCTATTGGCCTGACATGTCGGGACACACACTATTCCACTCCGTAATTGAAAACGGAAACCACGTGTGTACGTGTACCTCTCCCCTCATGGTAATGTACTTGTGCATCTGTGAAAAAGACTGATAAAAAGGTGTTAGCATGTGGATGTAATGTGCTGTTCCAGTCTCTTCTGGACCTAAGGTCCATCACCGTTCCCTTTGGATCCCTACGTAATTCGGTGCTCTCCGATACACACGATCGAACAGCGGAGGAGTGGTACTCAAGCGTCAACTTTAGATTACAATATCTCCGCATGTAATTAACATTTTACAATGCAACAAACGGCACTGATTACGTATTTGTTTATATGTTCAGATGTGCTAACAAAACTAACGGGGTTCCATTTAAAAAACCGTAGGTGTGTGTTAAAAAACATGCTTCCGGGCATTTTTGTATGGTTTGTATTAACCAATTACACTAGCCCCTCTCCTCACGATCGGTCTGTGGAATCGATTCGTCGGTATATATATATATATATATATATATATATATATATATATATATATATATATATATATATGGTGTTACAAAAACGTACTGTCAGACTTTCAGGAAACATTCCTCACATACAAGTAAAGAAAAGATTTTATGTGGACATGTGTCCGGAAACGCTTGATTTCCATGTTAGAGCTCATTTTAATTTCGTCCACCTACGCTCAATGGAGCACGTTATCATGATTTCGTACAGGATACTCTACCTGTGCTGCTAGAACATGTGCCATGACAAGTAGGACACAACATATGGTTCATGCACGATGGAGCTCCATCACATTTCAGTGAAAGTGTTCGTACGCTTCTCAACAACAGATCCGGTGACCGATGGATTGGTAGAGGCGGACCAATTCTATGGGCTCCACACTCTCCTGACCTCAACCCTCTTGACTTTCATTTATGGGGGCATTTGAAAGCTCTTGTCTACGCAACCCCGGTACCAAATGTAGAGACTCTCGTGCTCGTATTGTGGACGGCTGTGATACAATACGCCATTCTCCAGGGCTGCATCAGCGCATCAGGGATTCCATGCGACGGAGGGTAGAAGCATGTATCCTCGCTAACGGAGGACATTTTGAACATTTCCTGTTACAGAGTGTTTGAAGTCAGGCTGGTACGTTCTGTTGAGGTGTGTTTCCATTCCATGTTTAATGTGATTTGAAGAGAAGTAATACAATGAGCTCTAACATGGAAAGTAAGCGTTTCCGGACACATGTCAACGTAACTTATTTTCTTTCTTTGTGTGTGAAGAATGTTTCCTGAAAGTTTTGCCGTAACTATTTGTAACACTATATATATATATATATATATATATATATATATATATATATATATATGACAAGGTGCTTGTGTTTTTAAATATTTTAGGGATGACAAACGTTTACAATATGCTGAGTTTTATCCTCTTGATTTCTTCTGCGTGAGCCTCTGCGTAAAACGAACATGTTTCAGCACAAATAAATGTTTAAGACCTGAAGATGACAGCTAAGACCGTTGAAACCACCGAGCGAGGGGCACAGTGATTAGCACAGTGGATTCACATTCGGGAGGCTATCATGATTTAGGTTTTCTGTGATTTCCCTAAATCGTTTGAGGCAAACGTCGAGATGGTTCCTTTGAAAGGGCACGGCTAGCCGATTATTCAATAACCCAATGTGACCGATAACCTCACTGTTTGGTACCCTCACCCAAATCAACCAAACAACCTATTGCCTTGAATAAATTTACTATGTGCAATCTTGGCTTCTGAACGGTTGTTAGTCTAAATGAGTACAGAATATGCATTTTGGCTAAAGGATTAAAGGCGAAAATAATGAAGAGTAGCAGAAATGAGATAAGTGATGAACGCATCTTCAAAATTAATGACTGCGAAATACATAAAGGAAAGGAATTCTGTTGTCTCGGCAGCAAACTAACAAGCGACGAACGAAGCAACGAGGACATAAAAAAAGACTGGCATAGATTGAGAGGGCTTTCCTTGCCAAAATAAGTCTCCTAGCGAACATAAGCTTGAATTTCAGAAAGAAGTTACTGAAAATATGAGTACAGGAAAACGGCAAAAAAAAAAGAATCGAAGTGTTGAGATATTTTCCAAGAGATAAATGTCGAAAACTAGGAGGTCTTATGAGATAAGAAATATGATTCTCCGGAGACTTGTTGGGGAAAGGAACTACGGAAAATGTAAAATGAAGATGGGACAGAATGATAGGTCATCCAGTAATACATCATGGAATAGTTTTCATGGTTTTAGAAAGAGCTGCACACGACAAAAAACCTTAGGAAAACAAATACTCATAAAGATAACATTGCGTGCAAGTGCTGCTCTGAATGAAGAGGTTGGCGCTTGAGAGGATTTTCTGCTGGGAAGCATCAAACTAGTCAGAAAACTGAAGACGGAAAAAAAGTAAATGTTGTTCCTTTGAGTTATTACGGTGAATGTGGCAAAACTATTACAACGATATGTATTTAAATTCTATAGTCAGCCACTTTCGTGCCATGACACTCACTGAAATTAATTATTGCACTGAATGTTGAATATGCACTTAAACTACATAACACAATGATAAAGATTTCACTCAATGCCTGTTCTCATATACTTTTCACAACAGTTCAGTTTCCCCTCCATCAGATTCACGACACACATCCTGATGACAGGCTATAGCTTCTGAAATCTGTTGTTATTTAGAGGAGTGCAAGCAATACACGGCAGGCAAAATACATTTTCCGAAAACGGGAATTTCTTTTCCATTATTAGACATCAGATGCTTGGTGGTTTTAGACAGGCAAGGGGAAATTAAGAGTTCATAGGTGTGATGATTTAGCAATGTAACGGAGGCACTCGTGACCAACTGAAATTTTTCAAGCTTCCCATAAAGAAGTAAATGAACAAAAAGTTTGTTGGACTGGCGTAGCATGAAGAAGCAGCTCGCTTGGTAGTTTTGCTACTGCCTGTTGCAGACTTTGAATATACTGTATTTATGGCATGGGCCTTGTGACTAGATTTTTGTGGGTGGGCCAAATTCTTACGTTTGTTCTTTGGCAAACATAAGGGTTGTGCATTTACTTTCCTGCCACAAGCACAACACTGTGCTTGTTTGGGGAAGAGTGGTGGTGAGGGGGAGGGGGCGTCTTGGCATTTGCGTCGAGAATAACATGAAGGGCATGATTTAATTATTTTCGCCTGTGTGGCTGCCTGTTTAGCGAGCTGCTTGGGCGGCATGGAAAGTTGTTTAAGCGGCGTGGAGAGCACAAGCTGTCACTGCCTAATGGGCCGGTCGCAACCGAAGGACTCAACGCGATAAACTGGGGGCTGCTCACATTTATCGGCCAACAGGTCACCTGAACCGTACAGATTTAGTATTTGCACTACTTGCTGAAATGATGGGTTGGTTTGTTCCAAAATCTGTTCTCTCAGTTTTTTATATTGTATACAATCGCAAAAGGCAACGTAGCATCTGAATATAAAGCACCACAAGCACATTTTAATTTCCATTTCCTCGTCATACCATGCAAATCTGTTATCCACTCGTGATAAGTTTGTTATGAACATTTTTGCAATTAAAGGATTGACAACCTAGTTGCTATCACATTCACTTGCTGGTAACAATAGTTAGTTAACGTCTCTACAACCTGTTCATATGTATTTTCACTCAGACAGGGAACAGTTTTTGGATGAGTCTAAACACTGCACTGCCTACCTTGGGCAATGGGCAGGTAAATTTCACAGTAGATTGTATGTTGTGAGCAATTATGTGGGCATCACACAGTTACAATCACACAAGCAATTCCTTTTTTTTTTTTTTTTTTTGTTCATGAAACTGGTGAAAAGGTGGTACAGTACTTGGAATTGCTGCAGGTGTTGTCTGTGATGCATTAGTAGTTTGGTTCGCCATGAGCTGCTGTACCGCATATAGCAGCGACAATATTTCCTGGCTCTGAAACTGAAACATGTGCATTAGTTGCACTGCATCTAACGCTGGCAGCTGTGGCACCTGAGCAGGGGGTGGTGTAGGTGGGTTGGTCCTGTCGGAAGAGACAAATGCAAGGAACAAATAAGACAAGGAAGAAAAATAAGTATAAACGCAATGAAAATTTCTGCAGCGCTCACCTGAAAAAACTAATTAGCAAAAACACGATAAGTGACTGTTGAAATAAGTAAACACCCCTGCAAATAGAAACAAGAGAAAAATAAGGTGCCAGAAAAACACAATGGCAAATTCTGTGGCCATGAGGTGGAGTGTTTTTTATTTATTTTTTTTTTTTTTTTTACCCTCGTCGTCAACTTTGTGTACTGCGCACCGCACTCGTCTAATATAGGGTGCATAAGAAGCTGTTCCTCGGATATCAAGGCAACAGTTCAGGCAAATCGTATTGAAGGAGTTTATTAAGGTAAGTTAAAGTGACAGTACTTAGCTTTGTGTATCCACAAAGGTATGTCGCAAGCAAATCGCGACATGTAAATAATTAATGTCCTTCAGTATATACAATTCCGATGCAAGCAAAACAATATAGTTCACAAGTCACTGCTGTAAAGTTTGTATGATGGCTCGTCTTCCCATCTGGCTGTGGCTAGATAGTGCGGTGCTTATGTTATCTTCGTGTAGAGGCCCCTTCTGCCTTGGTCTCATCCTAGTCAGCGTACTGTTGGCTGATGTCATCTCACAGCCCTCATGCTCTAGCTGCTCTAGTTCTTCACCGTCCTAACACTGAAAAAAACCTATCGCTGTTATTTCCAGACAACACAATTACCATCTTAAAAGTCTTGATATCTCCTCAAAACTGATAGAAGGTGTTGAACGTCTCTGTATTATTATTACTGTGTACAGCCACAAATATTTCTCAATGTCAGTGTTCATTTCTTACAAATTATTTGTTTTTATTCAGGTTATAGAAGAAATTTTGAAGTTCGTAGCAGTTTGTTTAGTGTAGAATATCATGGCAGCATATCGCTAGATAGTGAAATAAAAACAAACTCCCTTTGAACAGGCCTTGAAGGCTCAATGTTATGGACCGGCCACCGTTTCATCCTCAGACTTTACCCTCCTCCAGAAGCACATATGGAGACGCATTTGGTCAGCAAACCGCCCTCCCAGACATTGCCAGTTTTCGCGATCGACGTTGCCACTTCTCAGCCAAGAATCTGCTGATTTGGCCTCACAAGAGCTGAGTACAATCCACTTGCCAACAGCACTCGGCAGACCTGTTCAGTTGCCTACCCAAGTGCTAGTCAATCCCGACAGCGCTTACCTGAAATATATCCCATATCAAGAGCTACCACATAATATTTGCCATGAACGTTTTTTGTATTACCAAACTAAGAATTTATCTCAAAGATTACATCATAGGTCATGAGATATATCACATGTATATGAACCATGTTACAGACCTGAAGATGACACCAGTGTGCCGAAACTGGATACTTGTAAATAAGGAAATATTTATGAGATCATGGCTGCAGAAAGTTTTTACCAAGTAAAATGTTAGACCAGTAGTACCACTTTAACAGATTTCAAGTAGGCATTTCCCCTCTCCTACGCAGATTTTTACGACTGAACTGAAAATCCCAGAATGAAGTTCTGGGATCAAAGATGCGTGTAACACAGGGATGAAAATATTCACCTCAACTATCTATGCACTGAAGAAGCAATCTCTCGCTCTCTCTTTCCAAGCATTTATCGCAACTTGTGGGGTTTGCTAATACTGTTAATCGGATGTGGTGTGTTACTTTTAAGAGGTGGCCAGATGGCCTTCCTGTCGCCACCCCGTACACACCCCCCCCCCCAACCCCCCCACCCACCAGGATGGAATGTCTGTGTATAGTATAATCCGTGGAACAGTACGAATGTGTTACAAATGTCTACGAGTCGTGAATCTGAGGTGGAACATGGGGACAGCCCAAGTCTTCACTTATCGGGATGTGGAAAACCGCCTAAAATCCAGATCCAGGCTGGCCAGCACACTGGCCCTTGACTTTAGGCCGCCGGGCAGATTCGATCCGGGCTGGCGCGGCTACCCGAGTCCAGGAAGCAGCGCCTTAGTGCTCTCGGTTACCCTGGTGGGTACACTGAATAAGCAATGACGCAAATAAAAGAAAGTTTCAGGAGTTTGATTAAATTTCAGTGTGAAAGGATATCAGTGATATGACTTGCTGATGACATTGCTAACCTCAGTCAAAATGGGGAAGAAGGATCTGTTGATTGGAATAAACAGTCTAATGAGTACAGGATAAGGACTGAGAGTAAATCAAAGAAAGATGAAGATAATGAGGAGAAGAAGAAATGAGAACAGCTAGAAACGTAACATCAGAATTGCGATGTTGGGGCGTGAGCGGAAGACGGCCTAACGGTGTGCGGGACCGTAGCCCAGCTTCATGGAGACGGTTGCGAATGGTCCTCGCCGATACCCCAGGAGCAACAGTGTCCCTAATTTGCTGGGAAGTGGCGGTGCGGTCCCCTACGGCACTGCGTAGGATCCTACGGTCTTGGCGTGCATCCGTGCGTCGCTGCGGTCCGGTATCAGGTCTACGGGCACGTGCACCTTCCGCCAACCAATGGCGACAACATCGATGTACTGTGGGGACCTCACGCCCCACGTGTTGAGCAATTCGGCGGTACGTCCACCCGGCCTCCCGCATGCCCACTATACGCCCTCGCTCAAAGTCCGTCAACTGCACATACGGTTCACGTCCACGCTGTCGCGGCATGCTACCAGTGTTAAAGACTGCGATGGAGCTCCGTATGCCACGGCAAACTGACTGACACTGACGGCGTCGGTGCACAAATGCTGCGCAGCTAGCGCCATTCGACGGCCAACACCCCGGTTCCTGGTGTGTCCGCTGTGCCGTGCGTGTGATCATTGCTTGTGCAGCCCTCTCGCAGTGTCCGGAGCAAGTATGTTGGGTCTGACACACCGGTGTCAATGTGTTCTTTTTTTCCATTTCCAGGAGTGTAGTTCAAAGGAAACTTTAATGTAATAGCAATATGTCACTGTGCTCTGTTGGATCTTTACCATAGCAGTACTAACCTGAATTAGAAAATTGCATGGATTACCCAAGAAATTAGAACCGTAATATGCAGGCTGAAGTGTGTAATGGGTTACTATATTTATAGTAATCCTAAAGTATCTTATGTTCGTTACAATGAGTGAAGTACAGCAATTATCTTTCCCAATATGCTTCACGATTCTCGATCCTGTAAGAAGTGTCATGATAAAGCTTTGATCGGATATGTAGAGTGGTCTATCCAGGTATTATATAGCATGGGTCTCAAAACTCAAAGACGAAAATGATCTACAATGGATATTCAATTTGCTGGATAACCAATATTTCTGGAGACGAACTTCGATATTTATCTTACAATGGGGATAGAAAAACTCTTTCCTTTCTATTACTGTCAATATTTCCATATCTGTGGATAAACAATATGAAAAGTAAACCACACTTACATGAACTACTCCACGTTGCACTCTATCAACATCCAGTGCTGCAGTTGGTATCTAACAGATTATCCTATTGGCGGGGTTAGTATTCGGCGTTATTGTGCATGTAGACAGTTTATAATTAGCTAGGCTAACACTTTTATTCGTGTTTCTCGTGCTGGCAATTGACAGCCTTAAAGTACGCAATGTATTTTCTTAATGATCAAAGATTATGTCATGGTAACTGCTAATAGTGGCCTTTCCGCAGTGGTAGCCCTGTTTCCGTCACATAAACGAAGTTAAGCGCTGTCGGGCTTGGTTAGTACGTGGATGGGTGACTGTCCGGTCTGACGGTCGCTGTTGACAAGCGAGGAGCACTCAACCATTGTGAGGCAAATTGAGGAGCTACTTGACTAAGGAATAGCGGCTCCCGTCACGAAAACTGACACCGGTCGGAAGAGCGGTGAGCTGACCACACGCCTCTCCATATCTGCATCTAGTGAGGCCTATAGTCTGAGGATGACACGGCAGGCGGTCAGCATCTTTATAGTATTCCGAGACCTGTTCGGACAGAGTTTAGTTTAGTTTAGTAATGTATTCATCTTTGTGAAATTACCGTTTAATATCAAAATCACAAAGGTGCCCCCATTAATTAGCACTTACAATTCAACTCCTTGGCAACGCTGATAAATTTTGAAAAACTGTAGTGCATCCTTCTTTCAAATTGCTTCTGGAGTTTCCCTTCACCAGAGTCGTGACTTAACCTAGACACGACATCGTCTCCTCTGTATTTGCTAATAGTCATTAAAACACCCGTCGGAAGGCGAAGAACCTCACACAGTCAAATAGATTTGGCAGCTGTATGATGTCGTAGGCTCCTTGTATATACAGTGTGTCATATAAAAAGTTTGAAAGAACTGTTGAATAATAAAAGGAATTAAAAATAAAGCAAAGAAGTCTGCAGGTATGAACAGCCAATTTTTCCTCGCTTTTGTGTTGTTACATGTTTGCTTCGATTCTATCTTTCTGATTCCAGATATCGGGCTTGGTTCTGCAAATATTAGTTCTTTTCACAATTTGTTTTATGTTGCGTAAATGAATCGCTTAAAAAGTCTCTATCTAATACAAGTTTCTAAATTCCTCATCATGGACTGTTTTACTCGCTCCCACATTCCCCGTGTCTGCTAATATCCTTCTTGGTCATGATGGCGAAGAATGTCAACATTCGCAATAGGTCTTGGATACTCTATGTCATTTAAATTCTTCCAAAAATAAAAACCCAATGGATCGAGGTCAGGATATCGAGCTGGCCAAGATGTCGCAGCCCCCCACCTATTCATTTAAATCGGAATCGCTGATTTACAATTATTCTTACTTGCAGGCCAGAATGTGGTTGTGTCCAATTACGCATGAACCACATATTGTGACGTATCTGTGGAGGAACGTCTACCAGCAAAACAGTTAAATGTCGCATTAGAAATTCGCTTACTAGTACCATGGCAGCTAAGATCTTCAAAGGAAGGCTTTGACTTTACTCTGCCCAAAACACCAAACATTTGAAGAGAAAAAATACCTGCAGACCCCAGACAGAAATGAAAACAAAAGATACAAACGAAGAAGAATGTAACAGCAAAGACATTCGTGCGACTAAGGAACTGAATGGAATTGACTATGTCTCAATGTGAATTTTTAGGTGTTTTAAGCCTTCTATTCATTCCCCAACGGTTTCTCACATATTACCTTACACCCTGTAGGTTATAGCAATATGGCCACAACAGAATGCTGAAATGTCCTGTGTTTCTCAAATCCACAATCGCCTACGACAGTAGTTGTACAGCTCTTGGTGTCTGACCAGAGTAACTGCAAAAGAGAAGGCTCCATAACTGATAAGAAGATTTAGAAAATTTAGAAGATTATTCTTTTTCACTTATCCGTGGTATTTTAATTCAGTTAACTGTCCATTTTAAAATTATGGTTCTAATTTAGCTTGAAATTCGTAACGTCATATGTGAAGATGTGTGAATGCTCCATGATATCTTTCCTAATAATATTTTTGTCATTACTGCAGTATTACCACGAAAAGAAATGACTTGTCTTTTTTGTATTGATACTGAAAGGTTGTATAATGGACATATTTTGTGTCGTTCATACTTTCAGTGTCTTGTGGTTCATCTTTACTCTCTCCTTAAGGGAATGGAACCACTATTCAAACAATGTCTAAGTAATTAAGAAGGAGCTCATACATACGTAGGTCTTCAGGAGAAAAGGCTTATCATGTTCTCCAGATTTGGTGTTGTCAAGATTGAGGTTAACTTCACTCCAAATTGCTGTGACACCCTGGAAGTTGCACGCATACAGGAAACAGACACAAAGAATGCTAGTTTAGTTTTGTCTCCACTGTTCAAACTTTTGATATCGCTTAAGAAACTAGTGACTAATTTTTTTCAGTAGACTACACTTTTTCAGTAGACTACACGAGATCCAAATTTGATGTACCAACTGTCACATTTCACAGTTAAACAGCGTACTAGAAAAGCCATTTACGAGATATTTTTTGATATTAAAATTGTCAAATAGCTCAGATGCGACGATGACATGTGTACGTATCGGGAGATTTATAAAGTTTGATTTGTCCTGAAACACACTCTTTCGCGGTGTATCACTTGATAACGGCATGAAAGGTGCATACCAGGAAGACGCTCTATTTTGGAACCGATATTCATTATTTTCTTTCAATAAAAAAAACTAATTACAAAACTGAGTCGCATTCGGGAGGACGACGGTTCAATCCCGTCTCCGACTAACGTGATTTAGGTTTTCCGTGATTTCCCTAAATCACTCCAGGCAAATGCCGGGATGGTTCTTCTGAAAGGGCACGGCCGACTTCCTTCCCCATCCTTCCCTAATCCGATGAGACCGATGACCTCGCTGTCTGGTCTCCTTCCCCAAAAACAACAACAACCAACAAAACTGATTTTAGACCGTTTTTGTACATCCTTAAACTTGCAATGCGTATTTTTTTAAAAAAAGCTTGCACGGAGAGAACACTACACAACATCGACGAAAGGCCTTCGTGAAGAGCTTGGAGGGTTGATGGGGGCTCTGAATGTCACACATTTCTAAATTGCACTTAAAATGATGATATTATCTAACGTAGTACTCAGGGGTGTTTAAAAACTCCTTTTTTTTTTAAGAAAGTGTCGGTACTTGGAAATAAAGTCAATGATTTCGACAAAGAGGTCGTTATCAAAATATGCACCAAAATATTAATTTTAATTACATCGTAAAAATCCTACTTACTACAGTAGAAAGAAAACGCCGACTCACAAGTTACATAAAGATGTAATGAGATTTAATATATATTTCATGTGATGTAGCTCTCGCTATCTTGAAAAACGTAGGTGTATATGCACAGACAGTCTCCAGCTCATTAGGTTGATGCGCTTACGACTCCCTGGAAGACTGGCTTTGCCCAATTCCACGAACTGCCCTAGCGCGTCTCGCTCCAGAATCCAACTTCCCATTCACACCTCAGACTACTTGGTATTCCCCGTAAACTCGAACCGCCTTGCAAATTATATCCTGCTGTATTAGAATAGCAGGTCAGCATCGAACGGAAAGGGTTATCCTGCCTGAAACAAAGGCATAGGTGCTTTAATGAAATGAATTTTATCATTCCTGAGACCTTTCACAGTCTCAAAACATCTGTGATGATACATAATTCTGAAAGTGAACAAACATTAAATGAGCATTACCAGCAACCTACAGTTGTCCCTTTTGTCGCCGACGTCAAAACACTTCCATTTTGCCGTAACTGTATCGATTAACTGGCTTCTGCTTACCAAACGAAGCATCTTGTGCATGAATGGGATTACATTTGTAACTTTTTCTATACATGTCAACAGGGTTGTATTTTTCCAGCACTCGCGCTATACCTCATAAAAAAACACCGAAATTACAAGTTAAGCAGACGCGAGACAAGCATTGTTTACCATAAAAGAATCACGTTAAAAAAATCTGCCAAGAATAGTATTTTAGTTAATACTCATGTCTTCGGTGATACTAACCGAAAGTAACAAGACCCCTATTCCACCGGTAACTATTGTTGTTGTTGTTGTGGTCTTCAATCCTGAGACTGGTTTGCTGCAGGTCTCCATGCTACTCTACCCTGTGCAAGCTTCTTCATCCCCCCGTACTTGCTGCAACCCACATCCTTCTGAATTTGCTTAGTGTATTCATCTCTTGGCCTCGCTCTACGATTTTTACCCTCCACGCTGCCCTCCAGTGCTAAATTTGTGATCCCTTGATGCCTCAGAATATGTCCTACTAACCGATCCCTTCTTTTTGTCAAGTTCTGCCACATACTCCTCTTCTCCCCAGTTCTATTGAATGCTTCGTCATTAGTTATGTGATCTACCCATCTAATCTTAAGCATTCTTCTGTAGCACCACATTTCGAAAGCTTCTATTCTCTTCTTGGCCAAACTATTTATCGTCCATGTTTCACTTCCATACATGGCTACACTCCATACAAATGCTTTCAGAAACAACTTCCTGACACTTAAATCTATACTCGATGTTAACAAATTTCTCTTCTTCAGAAACGCTTTCCTTGCCATTGCCAGTCTACATTTTGTATCCTTCTCCACTTCGACAATCATCAGTTATTTTGCTCCCCAAATAACAAAACTATTACTCTATTACATCGGTAGAACCCCCAGCAGTAAGTTGCGGATTTGAAATATTTTAACATTTAGAGCACACGTTATATGAATGAACCTGTAAAAAAGACTCTCTAAGGAGCATTTTTAGTTAATAACGAAATTCTGCAAAAGAAAAGAAAAAAAATCCTATTCTAACCTCTGAAGGTGGAAACTGCAATAGTGAAAATAAATAATTACTACAGTCATTGGAAAAATTATGTCTTTCAAAAAGTTGTATTTGCCTGTGAACCACATCCATAAGGAGATAATCAGTAACACATCTCGTGGACACAGAAATTCCCCTGTAAGCACCGAGGTGTGAATAGGCGGAGACCACCCATTTCGCACTGCGGCAGTGAGATGTTTGTTTGTCCGAGCGGTAATACGAGTAATTACACCGCAGTGGAAGCGTCGCCCGCCGTATGTCACGTGGTGGGGCGTTGTCAGGCGGCGGCGGCGGCGGCGGCATCACGCGGACCCCTGCCGGCAGGTAATTAACCCGTGGCGCCGACACCGGCGGCGAGTGCGCTGCCCGTGCGGTTTTCGCAGCTGAGTGGCACCGGACGCTGACAAGCGCCGCGGTTGCCGGGCTGCAGAATGCGGTTTTGTGCAGGTATTGCATATAGGCGCCCTCTGTTCAAGAATGGATGGAAGATTAGGGTTTACCGTTCCATCGACATTGAAGTAGTTAGACAAGAGGCACACCTCGGGTTGTTTCTAGGATAGGGATGGAAATTAGCCTCGACCTCTCAAAAGAACCATCCCAGCACTCTCCTGGAGTGGTTTAGGGAGATCACGGGATACAAGCTTTGCACGAGGTAGAGAGGATCTCAAATTAATGGTACAGCAGTTAATGGGAGTATCTGAACGAGGAAGGTTTATAATAAAAATGACCAAAGCAAAATATCTAGTAGCGGGAGGAGATGGAAGGAATATAGTACAGCCACAAGCAAGTATTAAAGCTTTAAATCAGTTTAAATACTTACAATCGATTATCCATTATTTGGGAAGCTCTGAAGCAAATGTGGAAAGCAGTATCCATAAGGCAACAGGAGATATTAAGGTGATGTTCTGTCGAGCAGGACAATATTATAAATAAATACGGAAGGTGAATCTGCAAACAGTAATGGAAATTATTAATATATGG
This sequence comes from Schistocerca gregaria, assembly GCF_023897955.1. Lineage (NCBI taxonomy): Eukaryota > Metazoa > Arthropoda > Insecta > Orthoptera > Acrididae > Schistocerca > Schistocerca gregaria. The sequence goes on along the minus strand of NC_064926.1, from coordinate 295,621,599 downwards.
TGCAGGAAGAGGCCTCTGAGGGAGAGGCAAAGAAGCAGAGTACAGGCAGTAGGGATGGATGGAATAAGAAAGCCAGGAGATCCATAAAGGTGAGGAGAAGAAGTTAAGAAGTTAGGAAGGTAATGGACATGGAGCAATTTGTTATACAAATATTTGACAAGACTTCAATGACATGTCCACGTACGTCAAATGAAGGAAGGGCTAAAGCCAAAAGCAATTAGGGAGGAGGAATTGTGGACGATCGAGTTTAACATGGAGAGCGGGTGTAATTCGAATGAAGAGGAACAGAGATCTGAAAGAGGAAGACTGCCATTATCGTGAGACCTGGCGCATGAGAATACAGGCCAACTGCTGAAGAGTACAGAAACCCTTAATAGTAAGTAAGCTAAAGTAAATAAGCATGGAAAACCTAAATCTGAATGGACCGACACGGATTCGAGTCGTCGTCCTGCTGAATATGAGTAAAATGGTTGTAGTGGTTCTAGGTTGCTCTTGGCTAAATTCTCCAAAACATGAGATCCAACATAGGGAGTTCTAGACAGCACCATGTCACATCAAGCGTCATACACATTTGAGTTCATTCTGGATGAATGTATGGAACGTCTTTTGATTCATCAGTAGTTCATATAAAAAATAGTAAAGGAAGGATGCTGTACAGACATTGGTTGAAAGAATGTCATAGTTACAAGGGTAGCTTACAGACTGGCCATCACTGATTATCTACACACTCAAAGAATTTGAAGGCATTGGGCCAGATATGAGTCACGTAAAGCAGTATGAGGCAGTTTTCCGAAAAAGTCGAAAAAATCTAATTTGATGTTTAGGAGATTCCCAAGTGCTGTTAAACGCAACAATTTTCCATTATTTTATAAATTCGTTGGTACCTTGACGTTTAGTCTTTTAGTCACAAAGTCCATAGTTCACATTCTCCCTACTCACAGATATTTCTTTAGTATTGCTAAAATACTACACCCATTATCAAATGGAAATATAAGCAATTATTGTGTCATAAATTTCAGTAAAACACCATCTTTTCCTTTTTAATTACTATTTACATGAATATAATTTTTGATACAAACATATGAAAGGCCTAATACTGATGAAAAATATGTGTCATTAATACAACACAATCTTAGGAAATAAGAAAGTATTTTACTTTATATTTGATGATCCTATTTTTAACAAATTTTATTTATTTTAAATGCTCCCACTTTACGATTAGAAAGTAAAGGTGAAATGTGGTTCAAACAAATCATATGGCTGAATTTTTGTTAGTTAACATTTACATTTATTTACAAATATGGGATTTAAATAAACGTAGAAACAAACATATGCTAGAAAGAGGAGTCGAACTAGAAACATAGCAGTTAAAAGACTAACGCAAGCATTTTTTATTACGCTTTACAGATTCTCCATTTAGCTTACAAAATTGTTCTCACATGAGAATTTCATTGCTCTATTAAAAACTATTTGTACTACATTGAAACTAAGTCAACTACTGAGTTGTGATTAATCAAAAAGAAGCAAATTGAAAATCATGTTCTCTTCTTCCAACAAATCACCAATAAAATATTGTTATCTTTCATACATGCATCATCATACTTTCTTTGTAACGGACCATTCGCAATTCTTTAATCTGATCCAAGGCAATGCTTGAATAAGCATCAAGATGGTGAAGCACTCACAGATGACACGTAGGGACTTGAGAAGAGATGTTACACCTGTTGTTCCACGCTAAGCCTATTGTGAACAAAAGTGGCACACTGTCAGAAGAGGCTACATTTTACGGGTTTGCAGGTGTCAGTTGAGCATCTACTTGACAGAGTGGCGTCGGCTCCAGGTCCCGAAAACTGACAACGGTCGGGAGAGCGGTGTGCTCACGGCAAACTCCTCTATACCGTATCCAGTTCCACGACTGGTGAACGATGATGGTGTAGTCGGTCGGTACCGATTGTCCCAACAGTGCCTGAAGGAATTAACGTTTACCTTACTGATAGAGGTACATCACAGGGTGTAACAGAAACTACGTTGGGACTCCAGATACAAGGACCGTAGAACAGCTCGATTCTTCTGTAAAAGCTTTTGAATTCCATGCTCATCTACTGTGAAATTTTGGCGGTATTCTATTAAATCCTGAGTCGTACCTAGGCGTAGTAAAATGGTAGCAAAGATTTAACGAAGGCAGCCCTGACGTCGGGAAGGAGGGAAGTCTATATCGACCACAAACGACAGTGTCCACGCAGTCGGCAAGCGGACTGAATTGAGGTGGAGGGGGGGGGGGGGGGGGGAATTTTCCAACGATGAAGACGCTCACGTAGTGGTACTCGAATAATTCTCCGTGAACAAAGAACTCGTCTCTATCGTAGAGGAACTGAACGATTGGTATAGAACGGTGAGATTGTTGGTGACAAAGTCATGGTGGCTACATTGAAAAACAATGTAACCCATGTCTTTCTCTTCAAAGGTTCGCACATCATTCAAGAAAAATTTCTTACACTACTAGAAAAATATGTCACCTACTTTCTGAAGTCCCTTTGTATGTTCAGAACTAAAAGCATATAAACTTTCTGACCTTGTTGTGCCCATCAGTGTTCAATAGCTCTGGTTGCAGATCGGTTGCTCACGTCACATGCGATAAATTGAATCCAGTTCATTTCTACCACGGGTTAATTTTATAAAATGACAGATACGTTTTCTGCTTAGTAGCGCTCAGAATTAATCTAACCTTCAAAGTCGATTTTTCTGTATTCATTTGTGAATTCTGTTGTACTGCTTTACTAAATTGTTGTCCGGGCATTGACTTTCAGTTCGTAAATAAATGTAATCGAACAAAACTGCTCCTTAAGGTCCATAGTGAGAGTCTTAATTTCTCTTCCTTCCGATGTACGGAAATTACAGCACAATGACTGAGTAGAAATAGTACTTCGACAGGTGTCACTTAAATCACCTAATCAAGGCAAGTCTTCTAGTCGAGACTGTATACAAATTAGACTTCTAGCAGTGTATGCAGATATAACACCTCCATACGTAGCAGTCATACATAGCCTTTCACTTAACGAACGATCATTACATAAATACGCATGTCATACCAGTACTCAAGAAATGAAACTTGAGTAATCAACTGAATTACAGAGTAGGATTTTGGAACATAGAGCGTGTTCGACCACTACAAATTATATAGAAAAAACGATCTACTGACAAATCATCAGCTCTTATTCAGACAATATCGTTCTTGTGCAACACAAATAGTATTTTATTGTTACAAGCAATGAGTGGTATCGCAGGAGATGTCAAATTGATTCCTGATATCTATATCCGCAGAAATCTATTGACTCCGCTCCTCAAAAGCTGTTTCAATAACGTTTCAGCTGTGCGACTGGATTCGTGATTTCGTGTCAGAGAGGTCACAGTTCGTAATAACTCACGAAAGTCATTGAGTAAACGGGAAGTGATATCTGACGTTCACCAAGAAAGTAATATAAGCCCTCTGTTACTCCTTAACTGTATGAGTGATTTAGGGACTATCTGAGTAGCCATTTTCGATGGTTTACAGATGATGCCGCCATTTACCATTGCATAAAATCGCCAGAAAATGAAAACTGGAAATCATTTGGACATTATGTCTCTATGATGTGAAAAGCGCCATTTGCCTCTAAGTAATTAAAAGTATAACGTCGTCGACATGAGTAGCAAACAGAGTCCATTGAACTTCGGTTACACAAAAAATTTCACAAATCTAAAAACTGACTATTTGAGTAAAGGCATAATACCAAGGCATAATAACCAGAACATCTTTAAGTGGAATGATGGCAGAGGTAATTTTGTGGGGAAAGTGAAACAAAGACCGTCTTTTATTGGCAGAAGACTTAGATAATCCAACAAATTAAGTGAAGAGACTGCCGACATTAAACTTGTCCGTCCTCTGCTAATTACAGTGCTGTATGGAATGCTTAACAGACGGACAGAGGACTTCGATAAAGCTCAGAGAAGGGATGCTTGTTTTGTATCATCGCGAAATGTGGAAGAGAGTGAAATGCATAAGACAACATAGATATGGTGGCTAGTCATTGAAAGTAAGGCGGTTTTCGTTGCGGCGAGATCTTTCCACGAAAATTCAATCTCCAATTTTCTCCTCCAAATGTGAAAATATTTTGTGGACGCCACCTGCCTTGGGACAAATGGTCATCATAATAAAATAAGAGCAATGTGAGCACTCATTGATGATAGCGTCCTCTTGGGTAAAATATTCCAAAGGAAAAATAGTCCCCCATTCGGATCTCCGGGCAGGTTCTACTCAAGAGGACGTCGTTATCAGGAAAAATAAAACTGGAGTTTTACGGATCGGAGCGTGGAACGTCAGATCCCTTAATCGGGCAGGTAGATTAGAAAATTTAAAAAGGAAAATGGATAGGTTAACGTTAGATATAGTGGGAATTAGTGAAGTTCGGTGGCAGGAAGAACAAGACTTTTGGTCAGGTGAATATAGGGTTATAAATACAAAATCAAATAGGGGTAATGCAGGAGAAGGTTTAATAATGAATAAATGAATGGGAGTGCGGGTAAGCTACTACAAACAGCATAGTGAATGCATTAAAGTGGGCAAGATAGACACGAAGCCCATGCCTACTACAGTAGTACAAGTTTATATGCCAACTAGCTCTGCAGATGATGAAGAAATTAAAGAAATGTATGATGAAATAAAAGAAATTATTCAGGTAATGAAGGGAGACGAAAATTTAATAGCCATGGGTGACTGCAATTCGAGAGTAGGAAAGGGAGAGAAGGAAACATAGTAGGTGAATATGGATTGGAGCTAAGAAATGAAAGAGGAAGAGTTTTGCACAGAGCTTAATTTAATCGTAGCTAACACTTGGTTCAATAATCATTGAAGAAGGTTGTGTACATGTAAGAATCCTGGAGACACTAAAAGGTATCAGATACATTATATAATGGTAAGACAGAGATTTATGAACCAGGTTTTAAATTGTAAGACATTTTTGGGGCAGATGTTGTCTCCGACTGCGAAAAGGTGGGAATTTAAGGAGATGGGACTTGTATAAACTGAAAGAACCGGAGGTTGTACAGAGTTTCAGGGAGCGCATAAAGGAACAATTGACAGGAATGGGGGAAAGAAGTACAGTAGAAGAAGAATGGGTAGCTCTGAAGGATGAAGCAGTGAAGGCAGCAGAGGATCAAGTAGGTAAAAAGACAAGGGCAAATAGAGCTCCTTTGGTAACAGAAGAAATGTTGAACTTAATCGATGAAAAGAGACAATATAAAAATGCAGTAAATGAAGCGGCAAAAAAGGAATACAGACGTCTCAAAAATGAGATCGACAGCAAATGCAAAATGGCTAACCAGGAATGGCTGGAGGACAAACATAAGGATGTAGAGGCAAATGTCACTTGGGGTAAGATAGATACTGCCTACAGGAAAATTAAAGAGACCTTTGGAGAAAAGAGAACCACTTGTATAAACCAGTTCTAAGCAAAGAAAGCAGAACGGTGAAAGGAGTATATAGAGGGTCTATATAAGGGCGATGTACTTGATGACAATATTATGGAAATGGAAGAGGATGTTGATGCAGATGAAATGGGAGATACGATACTGCGTGAAGAGTTTGACAGAGACTGAAAGACCTGACTCGAAACAAAGCCCTGGGAGTAGACAACATTCCATTAGAACCACTGATGGCCTTGGGAGAGCCAGTCGCGACAAAACTTTTCCATCTGGTGAGCAACCCTCAGACTTCAAGAGGAATATAATAATTCCAATCCCAAAGAAAGCAGGTGTTGATAGATGTGAAAATTTCCGAACTATCAGTTTAATAAGTCACAGCTGCAAAATACTAACGCGAATTCTTTACAGACGAATGGAAAAACTCGTAGAAGCCGACCACGGGGAAGATCAGTTTGGATTCCGTAGAAACGTTGGAAAACGTGAGGCAATGTTGACCTTACGACTTACCTTAGTGGAAAGATTAAGGAAAGGCAAACCTACGTTTCTAGCATTTGTAGACTTAGAGAAAGCTTTTGACAATGTTGACTGGTATACTCTCTCTCAAATTCTAAAGGTGGCAGGGGTAAAATACAGAGAGCGAAAGTCTATTTACAATTTGTACAGAAAGTGGATGGCAGTTATAAGAGTCGAGGGGCACGAAAGGGAAGCAGTGGTTGGGAAGGGAGTGAGGGTTGTAGCCTCTCCCCGATGTTATTCTATCTGTATATTGAGCAAGCAGTAAAGGAAACAAAAGAAAAATTCGAAGTAGGTATTAAAATCCATGGAGAACAATTAAAAACTTTGAGGTTCGACGATGACATTGTAATAATCAAAGACAGCAAAGAACTTGGAAGAGCAGTTGAACGGAATGGACAGTGTCTTGAAAGGAGGATATAAGATGGACAGCAACAAAACAAAACGAGGATAATGGAATGTGGTCGAATCAAGTCAGGTGATGCTGAGAGAATTAGATTAGGAAATGAGACACTTAAAGTAGTAAAGGAGTTTTGCTATTTGGGGAGCAAAATAACTGATAATGGTCAAAGTAGAGAGGATATAAATTGTAGACTGGCAATGGCAAGGAAAGCGTTTCTGAAGAAGAGACATTTGTTAACATCGAGTATAGATTTAAGTGTCAGGAAGTCGTTTCTGAAAGTATTTGTATGGAGAGTAACCATGTATGGAAGTGAAACATGGACGATAAATAGTTAGGACAAGAAGAATATAGAAGGTTTCGAAATGTGGTGCTACAGAAGAATGCTGAAAGTTAGACATAAGTAATGCTGAAGTATTGAATAGAACTGGGGAGAAGGGGAGTGTGTAGCACAACTTGACAAAAAGAAGGGGCCGGTTAGTAGGACATATTCTGAGGCATCAAGGGATCACACATTTAGCTCTGGAGGGCAGCGTGGAGGGTAAAAACCGTAGAGGGAGACCAAGAGATGAATACACTAAGCAGATTCAGAAGGATGTGGGTTGCAGTACGTACTGGGAGATGAAAAAGCTTGCACAGGATAGGGTAGCATGGAGAGCTGCATCAACCAGTCTCAGGACAGAAGATCGCTCGAATTTTGAATAATATTAATACATTGCTATCGTGATAATTAAGATGAGGGAGGCAGGCAATGACTATCGTCTTATTAGCGGTAGTGCTATCATTAGTCGTAATAAAACAAGCGAAGTAACTGCCAATAAAAGTTGTTTCCTTCTCTACTTTCCTGTGACAACATTCTTTAGAGGCGATATCTCGTTGGGTAATGAGCCTCGTTGATAGTACCTTCAGACAGCCTGGCTGCGAGGCACACTGATCGCTCAAAAAGGGCATTGTCTCCTCGATGTTCAAGTGTGTGACTTCTTCTCTCTCTGGATGCAGGTAAGTGATCTTTATCTAGGGAAACTCAGTCGATTAATGAAAGTGACACCTATTTGTGGATTACCTAACTCGGTCTTTTCTTACTATCTACGGAGGAATTACCGTTTTGTGTCAGGTCCCTGGGTTCTGACAAATGAGTGCCGCTAGTTTTACTTTGGAGGTGTAGTACAGCAAGTGAAAGCTGGTCATAGCTGACAAAGAGCAACGGTTTAACAGAAATCGCTTTTGTCGATACTCGTTACATCATTTACGGCAATATACATTAAACCTGGAAAAATATTCTCCAATACATGACGAACTCAGTACCTTGTCATCTCGGGATAAGGTAACAGCTTATTATTTTTACCGAAATTTTCCGATGACTGTACTCATTTTGGTTGTCTTAACTTGACTTTTAGATCTAATTTCACCATATCTTACAAGTGTGGCATCACTGTTTGATTTAGGATATCTGATCGGGTTACACTGAAGGATGCGTATTTTCAAAAGCCAAAGAAATGTAGGAACGAAGATCTTCAAGTCTCGTGGACAATTAGGTCAGCTGAAATGGAACATAAAGCAGCGAGTGGATACGGCTTATGGCAGAGAACGCTGTAGCATTTCTGACAAAAAAATAAGTAAGCCATAAAAGCCTAAACCAGCATGGCTAGGAGGAACTCTGATAATTGATTCCAGAGAATGTTAGTATGATGTGCTAAAGACTGTGACAATTCGTTCAGTAGCAGGACAGAGTTCAGGGATCTGGCCAATTGTGGTGAGTCAGCAGGTGTCAGCACTTTTCTCTGGTGTCATATTACAGCTAATACAAGTGTGCCTGCTATTTTTCGCTGATGTCAGTATGAGCACAGCACTTCCTTATCTCCAAGGTCATTCCAGGCATCATGATATCCTGCCATGTACCGAAATCCAGGAGGAGAGGGAAGGGTAATTTTGCATCAAGCAGCGCCGCCCCCCTCCCCTCCAAAACTCTGCAGAGAAATCAAACACGGTCAAGTATATGACCTGCCAAAAAGTTCGTTACCCATGTTCACATTAGCAACTTCCAAAAGGATTAACTCATCAGTCATGTTGTGAACTTTGATTTGAAGCTAAGTATCATTGGAATAAGTAGGCGGCATACTTCTCTACAGATAATTAAAACACAACATTTTCTTCTAAATTCAAATAATTAGAAAGGAATTCTAATTTGCTAAAAATGAGCTTCAATACTACAGCACAATCACTGAAAACATAAATAAATGCAGGTTCACTTCCAGACCCTACTTGTTCCTTGTCACCAGCAAAGTGCTGCCCTGTAGAGAACGAGTGCTTAGACCTACCAGCAGATTGCTGCACTGAAAACTACAAATTAGTTCGACTTCTGCACTGCACCAATAGATGGCTCCAGCACTAAAATCTTCTTTAGATTGTAAGTTGTACAATGAATAACTAATTCTCACTGTTATTAGTAGATGGAATTACAGTGAGAAACACATGGCTGTACACCAATTATTTTCCACATTTAAAATGTTGAAATATTCTAAAATACCTGCAAAATACTTTGACAACCCAAAAAGTACTATGTTCACACTGAGAATCTATGGCTGAGATGCATGAAACTCGTAAGAGTGAAATCAATTAACGAGATGTCACAGTATTGCAAATTATAAAATGTAACAGACACGTAAACTCATTATTTTCAACGTCTAAGACATTGAAGAATGTGGAAAACGTCTGCAGTATGTCAGCAGCACGAAACATGTGGTGTTTACACACCGAGTTGAGTGAAAGTTAGATTTTTAGACCATCATTTTGTACTGCCACTAACAGAATCCTACACTGTCCAATAGCGTAGTAGGGTCTTATATTAATTATTTTGCCTCATCTAACATGTTGAAATAATGCTGAAGTAAGTGCAAAATACGTCAGGAGCGCAAAAAGTGTAATGTTTATGTATCTAGTTGTGATGATATAAAAGAAAGCACGATTTTAGTTCCACATACACACAGATTCACAGAAATATTACCCGAAAATCTAAAGTATGCCCCCAAATAACTCATTTCAACAGCTGATACAATCGACATTCTAAAAGTTACACCTAAAAAGTCGATGTCGTAAAGTAATCCTAACAAAGCTTATAACGGCAGAGAAATAACTGCTGCCCAAGCAGGCAAATAGACAGACTGAATATAACTATAAGGCTTATTCACAACACACCCTCAAATAAAATATTTCTAACACAGTGCAAAAAGGGCGACATTTACATCGCTAGTTGAGGTTAATACATGAAAGAAGTGCTGTAAGATTCAAATCAAGTAAATTAACATGCAACATACACCGGCAGTGTAAAACAAAGTGTCTCATAGTTTCTATATATACATGTTTTTGTCAAATTAGTACCCTCAGAATGAGGAACTTTCAAGACATAAACGAACTATTTGGCAATACACTGTAGCAAAACATCTGTGTATTTGAATCTACATGAATAAGTGGTTATGGGAACGTAAATTTTGTCTTGATGGCATAGTGCGGTATAAAGATATGATTTGAAGTGTTTCTTTCTTATACTATTTGCTTTGACTTGTTTGTGGAAGGCAGTCATCTATAGTCAACTATAGACTTCTGCAGTGAGGCCAAACCCTCTTCTTCATTAGGTTAAAAGCACACTTTTATGAAAGGTAATGATTAAGCTGACGAGCTTCCTGCGTAGGCAATTAGTAAGGGGTTCTTACTGGCGTTGGACCTTGGGAGCTTTCAATCAATAACGAAATAATGTTGGTGACCCTTAACTACGTACCCTCCGACTCAAGGTTGCAATATTAAAAAGTTTTGGCTGGTTTCGTTGTCTAGGGGCTGGGATACGTAGTTGCCACATTACAGACCAAATACTGCTGCGTCTACAGTATACGATAAGAATACACACATTACAGGCAAAATACTAATGAGTCAACAGTAAACGATAAGAATACACCATAAATATAATGGTCGAAGGTTCCTATTCCTCGGTAATTGCGAATGTAGCGTAGAAATTTATAAATGAGAGATTGCAATTAAATAAAATCTGCAGGTACTATCTTAACGACTTTAAACGATGAGTGCCATAGTAGAAGTACTTTTGAGAATGCGGTATATTTCTGCATAACACTTACTTGTGTCGATGGTCCAGCAATTACATAAAATATAAGTTGAATAACAGGGAAACAATAGATTCCTACGTCACGTAATTAGTTATGAACAACAATATAGCTGGTGAGATATTCACTTCTGAACGTCTTCACTGCAGAAGCCACGTAAATCACAAAAGAACACAGGTCGAAACTCCGAAATATTTCTTTCCTCCGCGACCATGCGCAAACTGCTCCACTGTCCAAGTCTTTCCGCCGACTGTCCGTCGGTCGCGCCGTCGCTTCCAGCGTCTCCCGAGTACTGTGCGACTGTCCCTCATGCCGCACCGTTCCGAACTATCTCTTGTCCTCCAGAAACGATGCTCCTCCACAACCTCCATACGTCTCTCTTAGTAACGAGCGCTGTGATTGGCTAGAGCGCTCCCTCTATGTCTCCAAGCCAACGTGCACTCACAACATATTGAAACACGTACAAAATGCTGGATTTACATTTAAATGACTTGAAATTAATTAAACATTCCTACGTCTGGACCATAAGCACGCTCTAACTCACATTATTCAATACGTAAACAAATTAAATAAACATATATCAAGGGAATAGAACAAAAGGTAGGCCAATAGCCTAATGTCCCTCTGGTTTCTAAAACACAGTAAATATTTAACCAATTTCTTCATGAATAGTATATATCAGATATAAACAATGACATAGACGAATAAATATATTTATAAGCATGCTGCTACACTTTCTTCCTGTAACTGTACTTATGGCCTGACGCAATCGATAGTAATCGGCCACTTTGACCTTCAATAATTCATGTACTTACCAAGTTACGTGTCTCTAATTCATACCAATTTAGGTTTACACTAATTGCTTCCTACAGACACGTTGGGCGACCAAATCGGGTGAAGCGCTTATATTTTGTAAATTCGTTTCTGGGTGTTACTTGTATAATTTACCGTCAGGTACTAAACTTTAAACTAATAAAGATACTTAAAATCTGATTACACCATCAGAATCGTCGTGCAAATAACAGTAATGTACGTGTTTCATTTTGAGGTATCATGATTCATCTGGCTACTATTGATTTCTGTACGAACTGTGAAATGTGTCACATTAAGGTTTCACAAAGTCGGCCATCTTTGGCACTTCCGGCGTGTCTCCTTCATTGGTACAGCGTCACCATGGAATTCCCAGCCACACGGCCGATGGACCACGTGGTCCAGCCGTTGTGCGGCTCTGAACTTAGAATGTTTCCAGCACGCCAAAACTCGTCCATTAACTTACAATGTCAAGTTCACAGACTTTAAGCGGTGAAAGAGAGAACAGTCTGTGAGGGTCGCAAACAGTGAAATTTTACTTCTTCCTCCAGATGTCAGCTACGTATAGATACCGAGCCTACAGTAGCATCACAAACATCATTCTATTTCCATGACTTCCATTACACTGAGTTGTTGTTCTAGATTCCATCTCAATTGCAACTGTGTCAATAATTTGCTGCGAGATATTAACCACATGACGATGCATTGTAAAAAGAACTATTTCTGCAGCAACTAATGGAAACAGACCTTCTTAAACGACATTCATCGACTCTCTCCAGTGCAACAACAATCCACAAATAAATGACGTTCTTTGGGGGGTTTGTTTTTACACGCAACATTCTATTGCTGCTATACCGTGTTAGAATGTATCATTTAAATTTGTTTGTGGTGAGATGCTGGCACTGAAATGTAGCTATGTCACATTGAGTTGTGTAACTGGGGGTATTTTAAGCTAAAATGGACATTATAGGTCATGGTTCGTGGCTTTATTAACCACGGTTAAAGAGATCCAGATTAATGATTAGAATTTTCTGGACACAATGCAGACTACAGAAAAGTATCTCCATATCTTGAGTTCTCTGGTTTGAGGTGCAGACCACTACAGCTACCACTCCTGTGCCAATCTCTTCATTTTAGACTAGCACTTACGCCCAACATCCTCAATTATTTGTCGATTGTATTCCAATCTTTGTCCTTCCCTACAGTGTTTACCTAAATTTCACCTAGGTACTATGGAACTCTTCCATCATGTCTTAACGCACGTCGTATCAACCTGCCCCTTCTTCTTTTAAATGTTTTCTACACATTAATTTCCTAGCCTGTTCTGCTAGAAAGACATTGTTCTTTATGTCTACCAATACAAACCATTAATTTAACAGCCAGAACACATTAAACATGGTTGCAGTACTCCTGTCCAATAACTATACATAATTCCTAAGAGATCATTCCTTTCCTTAATCGTTTATCTCTCATCATGGTGATCTGGTAATGTTCTGTGGACAAAGAAATCTGATGCTTCATTCAGTCTTATACAATAGTGCGATTGTAGTACAATCTGAAGAACATGCTTATGCTACACTGCAGGTATATTCATTTATAGATCATTTGTAGACCGAAAAACACCAGTCTAAGGGATGAAAGAAACTGAAATTTCATGGGTGAAACGATTTTCTTCGTGGGAAATTCTCAAAATAACTCGCAGATTCTAGAATTCTTCTGTCTCGTAGTCACGACTGCAGAATAAAGTTTGTGACTTGGGCAGCGAGAACCATCTTTGTTTAGTTCTTTGCAGACAAGATTTATGTTACTGGATAATTTGAGGGTTGCTCAGGAAGATTTTGCACATGAAGTTCGTCGGATGCTGCTCCTTGCTTCGCACTTCACACAATCGATGGATGAAATTTGTCTTTGAGAACACATTTTGTTAAAATTTTACTACTCCATTAACACGAAAAAACATTAAGAGAATGAAAAACATTATTAAGATGATCAGGTCATAATATTTATAAGAATATTGTTATTGTGGGTATGAAAATTAAATAACACCTTTAACAGCATTTTAACCCTCCTACCAAGAGGATTTTTTTAAACAAGTACCACAGGAGTCATAAAGATCCCCCGATTAATAGTCTTGGCGCATTTTCATAAATGTTGTATTTAAACATTAAATAAATGTTTTAGTAAAGAAACAAAAAGCTGTGATTTTTCATGCCCTCCCATGCGATCTGTTGACATCTTGGATATTGGGGAATCCAGCCTGGATGTTCGCGTCGTTCTCACACGATATTTCAACAGCGTGCCTCTCTGTCTTCTTCAGGTGCTACCTGAGTCTGGTCCTTGGGTCGATCGAGTCCAGTATTTATGCATAAATACTGGACTCGATCGACCCAAGGATCAGTCTCAGGTAGCACCTGAAGAAGACAGCGAGTCACGCTGTTGAAATATCGTGCGAGAACGACGCGAACATCCGGCTGGATTCCCGAATATCCAAGATGTCAACAAAAAGCTATTTAGACTGGGGTTTTATTGTTCCCTGAGATGCTAAGTGCTGGAAACACTGAATAAATTTTATTTTGCTCGAAATATGAAAGTGAATAAAACGTCATTGAATACAACTGACAAGTGAGATATATATTTCCAGTGTGTAGTGGTGTTGTTTTTACCGCAGTGGCATTAGTAAGGGTACAATAGGAGCTTATCAATGGGAATAAAAATAAGTGGGAAGTAATATTTAAATTGCTGAAGGCGTTTCTTACAACAGCTGTCCATTGCAACAGCGCCGTTCTGTTTTCGTGAAGGATAGATTCAAATTTGGGTCATATTTTAAAAATCATGAAAATATTTTGATGTGCTGTAAATACAAATATGAGCAAAACATCTTTCCACATATTTGACTCAGAGAGAGAAAGTGTTACATTCTGAAAACAATATTTTAGAAAATGAGGGGGACGTATATTTCCTATGTGAGTAATGGGCCCTATTGACTACCAGTTATTTATGAGTGCTAAGTGGTAGTAATGAATGACCATTTTGTGATATTTTTTCTTGATATCTAACAAGCTTTCCTGAAGCAATCTGGCTTTTCGTTTTTGTTTCAGAACTTTAATTATCAGTGTGCATACATCATTCGTGGAAAAAAAGAAAAATATATTTGGCGAATATTCTCTTCCTATATTACTCAATTTGTTAAATAAGCTGTATCTGGTCAAATAAGGATGCAATTTCACACAGTTATATCAAAAAGAGGTCCTCAATGTCAACATTACCATTGCCCCAAAAATATACATAAACTTAACACATATTATGAAAATACCTTCTAGTTATTAAAATAAGTGACTTCCAAAAAATACTGAGTGCAATCATTGAAAAAGATACAACAAATATTCTTGCACTTCTAGTCCAATTTTTGTGCTTTGCATACAACATTTATTTAAAAATGGCAGTTAATGGTCAGTGCCCCAAAAGTACATAATTTCTGAGGGCGTCCAGTATTGTGAGAAATGTTGAACGTGTATGATTGGTGTGACACCTATTAAACATCATATTTTAAACAAATAAGTTATAAGTTTTTGTGAAACCCTGGTTGCTGAGCTCGACTACACGATCGGGTTTGCAATAAGTCTTTGGTTCGAAAAACCAGGGTCAATCACAAACCGGCACTAGAAAGTTCACTTTCTTAATTAATGTTTATAAAGATTATATGTTGAACCTGTTTACTGCAGCATTAAATGAAGGGAAGTAGGTGGAGACAGGATACGTAATAACTAAACGAAAATGTGGTTTACGGTTTCAAATAAAAATGTATATTAAAAAACAGAAGGCCTTCTGGGCTGAAAACAAAGTCCACAAAATAAACTGTTTGAATAAGATAACTACACACTGACTTCCCTCAGAAAGTTTGTAGATTTCGAATATGCGGTTCTATGTCGCCTAGAAACTAACATGAGTATCTTCTCCCTAGTATCATCACACGACGTCTTCACCCTGTACGAACCATTCACTCTACTCTGTCCCACGCAATGTGTTCACTCCTTTCTCTCCCAGAACTAAAATTCCGTTTTCATACACAAACAACAACGATTTACGCATCCGTTCCATCCTGTGCATTCACACAATACCACAATCGATACAGACAGTCTGTCAACGGAATCGTTTTTGTTGATTCCCTTACAAGTGCACCGTCACTAATAACGTACCTTAAGACAATATAAAATATGCAACTTTCTTGCATATTGGCCTATTTAGGTAAATTTATCTTATTAATCGCACTAAAACGCATGTTAATTTATGTGATATGACATATAAATAACCAATTAATTTTTATGTATTTTTTGTGAAATTGTCGTTAGTCTTTTTGAATCTAGTGTATTAAACAACAAGAAACTATACGTGTAACTTACTCCTAAGAAACTATAGTGTAAATGGAAAGTCCATCGTTTTGGTGCTAAGTATGATCAATAGACAGTACTTTCCTTCCCATACATTCAGACCATAACACAAGATAACTGATGTGCTAACAATCTCGGACTTGAAGTGCGTCGAGCCCTGATTCTCGGCTTACCACACGGGGAGCCCCTAATGGAAGACGTTGTGGCTGCAGTAGCTAAGGCTTGCAGCGACAGGGGCGCCTGCTCGGTATGCAGCCCGCGACACACCTGGCTGCTATTACCCGCGCTGTTAGTCTTCATTACTCCAAGGGACGTGAAAGCTTCAGCTAGCGCCGAGCCAGCACTCGCCGTTTTTCACTCTAAGGGAACAGCTGCCTTGCTTCGTAACCTTTCTGGTGAAGATGAAAAAAAGCAAATCGTGTGGCTAGCTTCTGTTCTCCCCACAACACGATGTAGAAGAGGAACCCCAATGAGCTGATACAAAAACATATCTAGGAGCTTCTCCAGATACTGTGGTCACACAGAGATGAATTCAGTTTCCCTGCGTATTCTGTCAGGAAGGTTTAGGGTTCGACTGCAGGTTCGTCACACAATTTTCATGTGTCAAGCAGTCTTGCACTCAGGCCAAAACACTTGTAGTCTTCGGTGATACATTGACGTACTTCCTGTTACTTAATATATAACTTTCAGTATTCGTGTAAACTTTCTGCCGTTTTCTCTAACTGTACACCGTCTGTCAATGACAATACTGTCTAATAACACTGCTGTCCTCAGGGAAACTGCGGAAGACCTTAAAAGGAATGAGCTGAGCAGTCTAGTGACTAACTAAGAAAGATGGAAATAATAAGGGTCAGACTAAAGGGGCAAAGCTAGAAAGATTTTAGGTGCATACTACTACAGACAAAGTAGGCATTTCTGGTAAAAAAACTGTCTACTATTGTCAAACAAAGGTCTTAATACAAGGAATAAATTTCTGAAAAATGTACATTTGAAACACAGTGTTGTATGGAAATGAATCATTAGTTGTGAGAAAACTGGAAAATACGTGAATCCAGACGTTTGGAGTGTGATGATCTACAAAGATGTTGAAAATTAGCTTTTCCGCATAATAGACGAGTAGACAAGCATGTTTAAAGCATTGACCATAAGAAGGGGCGAGATGATAGGACACATGCTGACACTTAAAGGAATAACGTCCATGTCACTTGATGGAAATGTAGAGGGTAAAAGCTATCTAGGAACACAAAGATTAGAATACGTATACAAGTTATTAGCAATGATGGTTGTATACGGCAAGTGATGAAGTGATTGGCGTAGGACCGGAAGCGGTGGCGAGCTGCTTTAAACCAGTCGTATGACTAATGACAAAAAGAAAGAAAAACTGTCAAACATTTTCAATTAAGGACTGTTGTAAATACCAAACGCTATAGCCGAATCTGACCTGTTAAGGGATATAGCTTGTTTGATTGTCAAGTTATTCTATTGTTTATGTAATATAGTCACCATTATACATGCGGATATTTTATGTCACATCTTATTTCGTACACAGTTGAGAAATAAGCATTGTTATTGGGACTAAATGGTCACGAAAGGTTTATCAATAACTCATTATATGTAGGTAATGTATCAAAGAATTCGATTACTTAGAAGTGTTTACAATTTGATAAGTATTCTCTAGACAACATGGTTAAAATTTATTTGTAGAAAATATTCCCGAGGTCTGTCACATCCCAGTAAAGTTCCCAACACGAGCTTTGAATGCATGTGTGGCCTGCGTGGAACAGTTAGGATGTTGACGACGACATATGCTCCGTCTTTTACGTTGCCTTTAACGGTTTCAGAGACAGAGAGAAAATCTCCTACAATGCTCAGTACAAGCGATTCTGAAACGGAGAGGAGATGATGTCGGGTTTGTAAGAACTGAATAAAAGTTCAAATGGTTACTTATTCAATATAAGAACAATTTATTTCTCAGTTATTCAGCCTTATTCAGAGAGGTGTTTACAGCGGTCTTCCATCTTTGCAAATCAGTGAGCAAACCCTATAACTTAAATGTTCCTTGTTCCTGAGTTCTTACTTTCCAATCTCAGAGGCGGGCGTTCAGCTCGCAGCTAGTTCCGACAGTACAGTGTCAATTACGTTTGCCACTATGTCGAACAAGTGTGAGACAGCGCTTCTTCCTCCTTACATTGTGACACACAGAAAATATCAACTGCTATGAATTGTGATTACCGCAATCATTCATAATAGATGAGACAGCACTTCCTCCCGTTTACGTTCTGACACACAGGAAACACCATCTATACTCGTTGCTACTACTAGATACCAACTCTAAAGAACTTCTTATTCTCTAGCATGCAGAAAATTCAAGATAATAACTGATTCTGGATAATTATCGGAAATTCAGTTGTCCTTCTTCAAATTTACACAGAGTTCTTTACTGTAAGAACACCAAAGTGTCGCTCTACAGTGACTGCTCCCGACTACCTGGCTATTGTTGCTCCTTCTGCTAACTCCTTCTTGGTAATTGCTGCCTTGGCCCCTGTGTTGGAGGTTGATCTACTGGCTTCCCATAGAGCTGTTTTCCACTGACGCTTGCAAATGTCTCCTTAAAGGTTCTTCTACAATCTTCCGACAAGCTTCTCGGGCATTCTGGCAGTATAGCGATAGCTACTAGTCATCTTTGTGTCTGAGAATGTGGTCCTCGCCTAGTCATTAAAGGCCCTCCATTCCGTCTGCAGGCTACCAACAAGTCCGACTTCATACAGAAAATTGGTCCACTCTCTGATTTCCGCCTGACATCACAACTTGTGCGTCGTTCCTCAAAAAGTTCACTCCTTTCGTCACAACTTTGCCACTGGCTCCATTAATAAAATTTGACAGCCACAACTGATTTCAGATATTTATTCCACCCCTATATCCGTTTGACGTTAATGTAAATTTTTCACTCTTTTTTCCATAGACATTACGGGCTGCGCGAGTAATGTGCCATGGCTGAGTAAGGGACTTTTCTGCCCCATAGCAAGAGAGATACTTCCAATGGGATTGTTTGGGAGGGGACTTCCACAAGCGACTTTTGCCTTTCATCAGAAAACTTTGGTACTACGGTATGGGACCTAGCTTTAATTTAGTTCTTGGATGATGTAACCCAGTTATAAACATACGTGTCACTAGTGTAAGTGTACACTGGCTCGTTCGACATGATGTAAGCCACGTATATCATCTTACAGGCTTTAGCTGTCGGCCACAATGTGATCAACAGATATACAACACGTTCATCAACCAGAATTATCCAGTTTCGCTTACACTGGTTCCTATTCCTTCTATTATCAGGTAATGCAGATTTCTTTTGTCTATTAAGTAGTATTACCCCCCCCCCCTCCTGTTTAAATGTGTCATTCGTGATCCTGTTCAATATCAACTGCAAGCTGCACCTATGATTACATCACAATTTTAAATTGCGCGTTTACCAGTGAAAGCTATGAATTCAAACCTTAATTGCTGATACATTTGGCTGTGGTGTCCGTATTTTCAAAATACAAAAGCGAAGAAACAGCAATTTTTCTCTAGTAAAGGTTTTCATGTAGGAAGGCCAATTTGATTAGATGTGTTCTATAAAAAATGAGGAAATAGGATGAGGAAAGGAAGCTTGAGTTTTATAGTATATTGTTGACATCGTGGTAATTCGAGTCGCGGTCAAACTGCAATGCCATTCATGTGAAAATGGTTAAAAGTGTTATTGAAGGAACAAGGTTGAAACTATTGTTGAAGATACGACGTACACGTTTGGCCGAAGTGATTTTTATAAGAGGTGATCTAAATGTTTCCTTTTGAGGGCATTACTGTAGCGTGTATACAAAATACC
This sequence comes from Schistocerca gregaria, assembly GCF_023897955.1. NCBI lineage: Eukaryota > Metazoa > Arthropoda > Insecta > Orthoptera > Acrididae > Schistocerca > Schistocerca gregaria. The sequence goes on along the minus strand of NC_064926.1, from coordinate 295,602,051 downwards.
ACCACTCCTACTCAGGTACATAAGCACCGAAATGTAGACAAGGAACTAGTGAGGCACTTGTGTCTTTCTGATGTGTGTGCAGTAAATGAGGAAAAGTAAAGGATGGCGACGTTCTTGTCAAATGTGTCAAGACAGGACCAATGTGTTGTTATTCTTTTCTTGGTCTGCCATGGGAGAAACATCAAAAGACATTCGTCGGAGACAAAGCAACGTGTATCGTGTGGCAGTTTCTGTGGAAAATCACCGTTGTGAACTGGTGTACCAAGTTACGACAGAAGACGCCGGTCGAACATGGAAGCCAATGTCATCAAATTACGCCAACTCAAAAGGGAGACGCGCGAGCACCCACCATATTGTCCTGATTTCTCCCCATGTTGTTATTACAACTTCTGTCCCTTAAAAAAATACCTTCAAAGGTTGATGACCCCTGTCGGACAAGGATGTGCGGCAGGCAGTTACGGGCTTCTTCAAACACATGACACAGAGTTATACCAAAAGCATATCTTCACACCGGTGCGTCGGTGGCATAATTGCCTCAGTGCCACGACGATTTTGCATGTATACCGATTCTGGACTGATGAAACACCTACGGAGGAGACAAGAGATCAGGAAAACTAGTCCTTCCCTTTATCCCACCACTGTTTCACACAGAAAATCGTCTAGAATGTAACATGCTACTGAAGGAAAAATAGGATATGTAAAGTAGAGCAAATAAATTTTTGAACTGATTTATGTGCAGTAATTTTCAAGCAAATTTTGCCAAATCTCAAGGTTTTCTTCTGGTGTGACACTTATGATTTACCAAAGCTATCATAGGCATCAGTACTAAGCAACTCATTACGCTGGTCTACCCAGTGGGAATAAAAAAAAGACTATAAATATCCTATGGAATTGTTTCCTGTTATTTAATCAGGCTGGGAACATTGAGTTTAATAAACAGTTGTCCCACCCTCCTCCTTTTCCCGTGCACTTCACTGATATTGAAGTTCAGGATTGAGTGATGAGTGAATCGTCCATTAAACGGGAGCACGTCACACAAAATCACCGATAATGATTAAGAATAAATGATAAAAATTATTTAACAACCAAAAATATTCAGAGGTTGATAATAACGCTAATATTGTAAGGTATTATTAACTAGAAAACGACCGCTGGTCTGCGCTTGCTGGTAATACACCACTTCCTATACTAGTCCAGCGTGGCGCTCGGGGTCACAGCACGAACTAATAACACCTGAAGAGACCAGTCTTGTTCTAAATAAAAGAACCTTAAAACTGTAGAAGTATTTTCAACCTCTAGTATAATGCTTAGTTGTGGATGTTCCTCCGACAGAATTGTTTGTGCCAAAGTATTCATCGCACTGCGTACAACACTCGCAGTTAGTACCGTGATAATGTTCAGCATTAAAAGAGTAAACAGCTCAGTTTTGGAATAATACGCTGTATGATATCTCTAACGTTAAAAATGAAAACTTTTAACAAATTCACAATAACACCATCTCATTGTCATACACTTACTACCATATGTAACAAAAATAGTTAATTGTGAAGAAACAGTCTAGAACATGCTCTGCAAAACCAGTATATACGTAATGCGCCTCGTAAACCCTAGCTATGCTTTCTTAGTGTAATATCAGCTAATAACCATTTCAAATATTCTGGCAACCAGTAGCATTATATCGGCTGGATACACATCTAATACAAAGGCAGATGATTACACATTTTGATTTGAATCTTTATTAATCAACAGTGGCCACCGGACGCTCTTTGTCTCTATCATTGTAGTGTTGCCTCCAGCGCTCACGCTGCCTACGATCAATCAGCTCCTCGGCGAGTTGAGTTACTGCGTGGCGACTCGGAACTTACTAGAACAGTTAATACAATGATAAAACCTCCCTCATCTCCTCGATCCTCTGCTTCGGAGCTCTAATTTCATCACCCATCAGAAGTTTTTACAATATCACGCTAGCCTGATTACTTAGCAGCAACACGCACGGTCGGTGGTCACAGTCGGATTTTCAGACTCAACTTGAATTGGCCGCTTTTTTTATGGATATGTGGGAGCTGTGTCTTCGTGAAATCTAGGCGAGTGCGTAGTAAGCTTGTATAGCGTATTTTTAAGACTGTGCCGTGGGATGATGATGAGGGAACAGGGAGGGTGAAACCTGCTCCAGGCGCATAGTATACTGCTATCGAATAGCATCAGGGGGACCACCAAGCTAAGTTCCCTCTCTGAAAGAGGGATCGACATCAACAGTGTTGCACGCCTTCGCTTCACAAAAAACTACAGAGAGATTTGGAATCAACATAATCCAAACCTTTTCTTTTATGCAAAACCATGATATCCTACATCCATTTGAATCTGGTTAGCATTCGTCATTCATCAAGCATTCGTCTCCCTCTACAGTTTTTAGCCCCGCCCCAACTTCCCTCTCTTCCATTGTCAAATTAACTACTCCCTGCTGCTGCAGGACGTGTACAGTCAGTAGTGGACAATTTTACATCCAGAATGTGTTAGCTCTCATGATAATGAAATCATACAGTATGGTTGCAGGTCGTCAGGAAATATAATGTCGCTAGGTACCTCTTGTTTTGAACAATGCTGCAATACCTTCGTAGAAAGATCTAAGTTTCGGTTATTTGTATTACTGAGGCACACAAGCTACCCCATCACACCATGGCCTACGACTCGTAGGAACTTTCTATAACAATATCGTCCATCGTCATGGTCTAGGCCATAGATATGTTTCAGCTTCTGAGCACACAGACATCTTTTTCTTGGTCGTCCTACGGATCCTGTATCTAAATGCCTGCAATTTGGTAGTCTAGAATCTGGCATTCTTTGTAGGTGTTCAAGCCAGCTTTGTCTTTTAGACTTGATCTTCTCAATTATAGCATATAACGTAATTTCTCCTCGGATGTTTACATTTCTTAGTCTATCTAATAGTGTACAGCCCTTCACTCCTCTCAGACATTTCATTTCTGCTTCTTCGATTCTACTTTCTTAGTAGTTGTCCAAGTTTCACTTTCAAAATAGCAATTAATTGTTCCTCATATTATTTGCTGTTTCTGAAGTTTGTTATCAATGTCTAGTTGGTTCTGATAGCTTGTAATATTTCCTAGGTAATTGAAAACACTGTGTTCGGTAGTTCTGGTGCGTTTTACGATAATAGTCCTCACCGTTTTTGCCCCTTTGAAAGCCATCAGTTTTTGTTTTTGGAATAAATATTTTGGTATTAAACTCCTAAAAAATATGGTTAAATATATAAGTGGGTCCTTGTATGGAGGTTTCACTATCCTGTACAATAAGAAGGTCTTCTGCAAAAGGCGCTGTATTAAAAAATTTGTTATGTGATGATCTTAACCCTTTCCATGTATCAATCATATCGTCAATGTACATACTAAAAGTGTGGATGACAAGTTACACCGTAACCAAACGCCTGCGTTATAGGTTCGTCTGTATAGGCTTTTTACCATCTTTATTATATGCTAAGGAAGTCTTTCTTGTGCAATATGTTCGCGGTACAATGCTTTCTCTGTGTATAATGTATAATGCCATGCATATTTCCGTACCGAAGTCCCTTTGTTTCTGTACAATTCCTTTACGTGTGAAAACATCATCATTTTAGGATATCGCTCTTATGAAACTGTTTTTGTTCTTCATGTGAATAAATTTTAGACGTTGATTAATTGTCTTGTCGTAAATCTTGTACGCTGTATCGGCTAATATTATACGACGGTAACTATTAGGTTCATTTCGTTTATCGGTTTGAAGATAGATACAACATTACAAATGTCCATGATTTTACGATTTGGAGTCTTTTGCACATCGTATAGATGAAGAAGTCTAACCTTTAAAAATAACCCCTGATACTTAACTTTCCGTTTATGCCGCCAGGTCCCTTTGCTTTCCTACTTTTTGTTTTATACAGAACCTCGTTAAGTTCTTGGATCGTTATGAGTTTGCCATCATGTGGTTTATCAACATTATTTCCAAAGTATGCACATGCTTAACTGACTTGGAGTAAAACTCAGATCGTCATGCTAGCGAAAGTTCAGACCCAAATACAACTTGCGCACATGAAAAAAAAAAAAAATACTCGCTCTATGCAGACATTTTCAACAGAAAATTGATATTGCACCACTATATGATTATAATCTCCATATAAGGCACAGAAGTGCACATTCAATTCCAAAACGATTTCTTCCAACACGTATTTTGTAGCAGAAACATCTTAAAGGCAACCCTTATAAGCATGTATATGTACTGGGAAAGTAGAATGACACAGTGCTATTATATAAAGTGATTTATTCACCGACGGTTTCGGTGAACGAGCATTCACAATGGCAACTCGTGACATGACATATATGTCGTGAGATGTCGCCATTGTATATTTTTTTCCCAATTGTGTGTTTGGTCAAAAATCGAAACTTGGAATAAATAAACAATTTAATAAGACAAGACTGTGTCATTCATATTTTTAGCATAAATGCTTTGTCCCATCTGTACTAATCCCCACGTCACCTCCTCTAGATAGATAGTTCACAGTTTTACATTTTACCCGTGGTCTAGGGGTAGCGTCCTGTTTGCAATCGAAACATCCTAGGTCCCGGGTTCGAAACCCTTCACTGCTAAAATTTTTGAATAAAAATTGTCAGAAATGACGGCCGAAGACTTTCAGCATACGAAGTGACTCCCATTCAGCCAACATCCTTGCCAAAGACAGCGGAGGAGCGGATAGACGTTCAGGGCAATGTCCTGCTGTTGGGGTGCAAAACTGCCCTTAAAGGTGAAAGAATCAGCAATTCTCATGGCCATAAGGACGCAGAAGGCAATGGGTAACACTGCATTAAAGAGACATAACGTCTATCCAACAGTATATAAGGCCTATAATTGAAAAAGTGTCACGATGAGCCCTCTATTGGCAAAAGATTCAGGACTAGTCCCCCTTTCGGATCTACGGCTGGGACTGCCTGGGGGAGGTGACTATGAGAAATATTTTGAATTACCAACGAAACGATAACAGTCTACGTGTCGGGGCGTGGAGTGGAGATGTTTGAACATGGTAGGGAAGCTATAAGATCTGAAACGTAAAATGCAAAGGTTTAGCACTGAAGTGAAATAAAAAGTAGACAAGCATTTCTGCCAGATGAGTATCGAGTAATATCAATTGCAGAAAAAAGATACAATTGGATCAGCATTCGTTAGGAACAGGAAGACTGGGAGGAAACTGACTTGATGTGAACAGTTCATTAATGGCATTATTCTCCTCAGAATCGACAGCAAACCAACACCGACAACGACAGTTCAATTATAAACATGACGTCGCAAGCCGAAAACGAGCAGATATAGAAAATAGCCGAGGATATTGAATAGGTAATTTAGTACGTAAAGGAAGATAAAAATCTAATAGTAATGAGGGACTGGAATGCGGTTGTTGGGAAAGAAGTACAATAAAGGATTAGGGGATGAAACGGACTTCCTACGAGAAATGAAAGAGGAAAAATACTAATTCAGCTCTACAATAAATTTTAGACAGTAATATCGAATACTCTGTTCAAGAATCACAAGTGGAGCAAGTATACTTGAAGGGGCCAGGAGGTATTGGATGACTTAATTTACGTTACGATTTAGTCAGATACTGGATTGTAAATCGTACCCAGAAGCAGATATAGACTTAGGTCACAATTTAGTAGTGCTGAAGAGTAGATAGATTTTTAAGGGACTAGTCAGGAAAAAAACAGTGCGCAAAGAAGTGGTATACGGAAGTACTAAGGAATTAAGAGATAAGCTTGAAGCTCTCTGAGGCTATAGACACGGCAGTAAGGAATAGTTCAGAAGAAAGCTCCGTTGAAGAGTAATGGACAACTCTCCAAGTGACAGTCAAAGAATTGGAAATAATAACATAGATACAAAGATGGTAATTGCGAACAATCCATGTGTAACAGAAGAAGGACTTCAGTCGATTGATCAAATAAACACGTAGAAAAATATTCACGGAAATTCAGGAGCAGAGGAACACAAGTCACTTAAGAATGAAATAAAAAAGGAACGCAGGGCAGCTGATGCGAAATAGCTGTAGACAGAAATGTGAAGAACTCGAAGAAAAAATGGTTGTCGGAAGGTTAAATTCAGTAGTCAGAAAAGTCAAATCAACCTTCGGTCAAATGAAAGAGTGCAGTGAGAATTCCACAGTGAAATACAGAGAGAGAGAGAAGAAGGATGAAAAAAACTTTGGAATCAAATGAAGGAAAAGAAGTGACAAGAAAACTACAATTCACTGTAGGGTGTAGAATGTATGAGTATGTCAATGTACTATCTGACTTCAGGTAAAGAATCTTCTGCACACTTCCGAAGATTATAAAAGCAGACAAATGCGAGGATCATCATACAATCAGATTAACAGCCCCTACAACCAGTTTGGTCACAAGAATATTGCACAAAAGAATGGAAAAGAAAACTGAGCATGTGTTAGATGACGAGGCACCATAGACGGTGCGGTTTATAATGGAAGCAAGACTAAAGAAAAATCAAGATACGTTTACCGAATTTGTCGAACAGGAAGAAGCGTTCGATAATGTCAAATGGTTAGGATGTTCGAAACTCTGAGGAAAATGGGATAAGCTACAGGGAAAGAGAGGTAACACTCGATGTGTACAAACACAAAAAGGGAAATATAATAGTGGCTGACCAAGAACGAGGTGCTCGGATTAAAAAGATTGTAAGACAGGCACGTAGTCTTTCACCCCTACTGTTCAATCTGTTCATCAAAAAGCAATGACGGACTTAAAAGAAAGGTTCAACCGTGGAATTAAGACTCAAGGTGAAAGGATATCAATAGGAAGATTCGCATGACGTTGCTGTTTTCAGTTGAAGTGGAGAATAATTACCGGACTTGGAATGACCATTCTAACGAGTACAGTTTATGCATTGAGAGTAGATAGAGTAAAGACAGAAGAAATGGCAAGTAGCAGAAATGAGAACAGTCACTAGCTTAACATCAGGATTGTTGATCATGAAGCAGATGAAGTTAAGGACATTCAGAGCTATTTTAAAGCTTTCCATTATGTCTTGATGACTTCAGTGTAGTACAAAGTATTAGTTGTCATAAATGTGAGTAACGTTGTGCCCTAAGCAAGGGAAGCCATAATCGATGCTGAAAGTGCCAATGTTAAGAGTCTAGTGGAACAACTAAGTAAAATGAGTACATTTGGGATGTTGGAGACCGGAGCTTGTTGACGCAAGAGGCCCGTTTATCCAGACCAAGTTTACCTAGCACCAAACTTGGTGAATCACTACCGGCAATGGAAGATTAACACTGCCAGCTACTAAGGGCTCTCAGAGTTCGAGTCTCCAGACGGGAGAAACAAAGTTACAAATTGCTAAAAACTACTGTTTGAACCTAATGAACCTCAAGCAGAAATAACTGAACCTGTGAGATGAAGGACTGATAAGGACGAGAAATTGCTGGAAGCAAGGCCAAGGAAAAATGTGAATCGGCTTATTTATGATATCATTAGTGATTTGCCCGAAGGTAATTTTTCACATGCTCCCCTGCCTTCTGCCATCCTCTTCCGGTCGGCGTAATTTATGTTTCCCTTTATGTCGCCTTTCGTCTTGTATCTTCTCTTTCATCTCAATCACCTCTCACAGATTAGTCATTAGAAACCGTTTGTTGGAAGACTCGAATGCGTAAATGTAACCCCCCCCCCCCCCCCCCCGTGTGTAAACTTTCTGCGTACACGGTGCTCGTATATGCAATAGATTTGAGCCTATGTAAAACTATTTCACACTCTTAAATCTAACGCTGAGCTTCAAGTACATGTACTAACATATACTTGAATATGTAAGTTGTAAGCATAATAATTATCTTGTAAGACTAAAATTGATAAGCGTGACAAATCTAACCAAAAATTTTATTCAAAAGTACGAAAAGAAAACTCCATAAATATACGTTGATCTTCGCTACTATTTACGCAGGAAGTTCAAAGATAGCGGACTATATTAGAATATCACCTGACTTGAAAGTAACAATTGGCGGCCCAGGGAAACAGAAAGCTAACAAAAAACGTTTTGCAGAATGACAACCGGCAGATATAGAATTCAGAGAAGGGTTTTGAACTAATCGTTTTAAAGAGTTATTCTAGATACAATTGTAAGAAATATAAGGTATATTGTCATAGACAACATCATGAACATATTTGCTTTGTTATGGAACTACATACGCCTAGACGACTCTAAAGTATCAGAGCTCGTAGAAAACTTCCCATTTTTGTACAGCGTAGATGTTAATAAATAGGATTTGAATCAAGAAATTGTGCTGTTAAAAAGACTGATGCTGCTAACTTTAGGTCCAAGATACTTCCCTCTCAGTGGCTTACAATGCTCTTAATAACTGCAATTTTAATAACATGTTTCTGAATATAATTGTAGTCTTGCGGAATTTCTGAACTTCGCCGGTTACTGTTGACAAGGCAGAGTACTCATACAGTGTCGTTGCAAGAGGAAAATTACGATGTGGCATTCCAGCTTGCGCAGCATGTTCCTTTAGGTGTCATCGTAATATAATCAGAGTTAACGTGCTCAAGAGATTATAAAAGGATTCGCATCTAAAAAATCTAAAAATAAAGTACTAGTATAATGTTGTATATCAGTTTTATGTAAGCGGCATGCATTAAAAAAGATTCTTCAAATGCTTTGTTAGATTTTTTGCATTAAAATTCTGTGACTGCGTCCAAGAAACAAATGTTTGGAATAATCATAGCGCCGGAGCTGCCTGTTAGGTGTGAACGTAGTGACGCTGTTAATGGTGTAAAGTATTTCAAGTCTTTCAGACATACAGAAATTTAAGAGAAACCTCACAGTTCACCGCCAAAAACCTGATAAAAGTATTTAGTTATTGGGACCAGTTTCAGTCCTTAGATCATCTTCAGGCGTCATGAGACATTTAAATGCAGCTTAATTGATGATAGAGAACCTATGATGTCAACTATCATAAAATCCATCGGTTCGTATTCTTCGTACGGTTACCCGCTGTGTTAGAACTATATTCAATACATCGAAATAAGGTAGACTGTGCTTGGTACATTTTATTACTGTCAACGTAGGAAATTTTACTATTTTAGGCAACAGCGATATGACAGATTTTATAATCGACGCCTTAAGCTTTTGGTCGTCATCTAAGCTGCTTTAAATATCTTGTTATGCTGAAGACGATATGAGAACTGCAACTGGTCCTAGTAAAGATATACCTTTCTTTATTATCTACTGTTGGCAGTGAAATCTGATGTATTTCAAGTTTCTGTACGTCTAAAAATTATTTTATTCGCCTTTAATTGCGTCGCTATGTTAACATCAAGCAGCCCTGCTTTCAATATGGAGTTCAAGAAGCGTATTTTTAGCAAGCGGAGAGTGATGGGTTCGACTGCAGTTCCACTGACTTGAAAATATAACGTTACCAACAAATGATAAATGTAAATAATCTTCAGGAATTCATTTGTCTAGATTTGTTGATTCAAGGAGGGGGCGGGGGTGATGGGACTAAGCCGCGAGGTCATCTATCTAGGTAATATATTGAAGTGATTAACAGGGCAGCATCATAGATTAATGTAAGCGAGAGATAAGCCATTGCAAAGATGAAATGCTGGTACATTAATAATCAGTGTGGCCACCAGTGTTGTACAAGGGCCGACTGTCAGTTTGTGGGACAGAGCTCCACGTCTGTTGACATAGGTCGGTCAATGTACCGACGTTTAATGATGGTTGCAGATGAAACTGGAATAGTTGTTCGATTAAGTCCCATACGTGCTCAGTCGGAGACAGATTAAGTAATCAAGCAAGCAACATGGGCAAGATGGGCGAGATTAGTCCTGCCAGAATACAACCCTTAGAAAGATATTCATGAATAGCTTCACAACAGATCAAATCTCAAAACTGACTTACAAATTTGCCTTTAAGGGCACACACCGCATGACCGCTACGGTCCTTAGGTTAGTTAGGTTTAAGTACACTACTGGAAATTGAAATAAGAACACCGTGAATTCATTGTCCCAGGAAGGGGAAACTTTATTGACACATTCCTGGGGTCAGATACATCACATGATCACACTGACAGAACCACAGGCACATAGACACAGGTAACAGAGCATGCACAATGTCGGCACTAGTACAGTGAATATCCACCTTTCGCAGCAATGCAGGCTGCTATTCTCCCATGGAGACGATCGTAGAGATGCTGGATGTAGTCCTGTGGAACGGCTTGCCATGCCATTTCCACCTGGCGCCTAAGTTGGACCAGCGTTCGTGCTGGACGTGCAGACCGCGTGAGACGACGCTTCATCCAGTCCCAAACATGCTCAATGGGGGACAGATCCGGAGATCTTGCTGGCCAGGGTAGTTGACTTACACCTTCTAGAGCACGTTGGGTGGCACGGGATACATGCGGACGTGCATTGTCCTGTTGGAACAGCAAGTTCCCTTGCCAGTCTAGGAATGGTAGAACGATGGGTTCGATGACGGTTTGGATGTACCGTGCACTATTCAGTGTCCCCTCGACGATCACCAGAGGTGTACGGCCAGTGTAGGAGATCGCTCCCCACACCATGATGCCGGGTGTTGGCCCTGTGTGCCTCGGTCGTATGCAGTCCTGATTGTGGCGTTCACCTGCACGGCGCGAAACACACATACGACCATCATTGGCACCAAGGCAGAAGCGACTCTCATCGCTGAAGACGACATTTCTCCATTCGTCCCTCCATTCACGCCTGTCGCGACACCACTGGAGGCGGGCTGCACGATGTTGGGGGGTGAGCGGAAGACGGCCTAACAGTGTGCAGGACCTTAGCCCAGCTTCATGGAGGCGGTTACGAATGGTCCTCGCCGATACCCCAGGAGCAACAGTGTCCCTAATTTGCTGGGAAGTGGCGGTGCGGTCCCCTACGGCACTGCGTAGGATCCTACGGTCTTGGCGTGCATCCGTGCGTCGCTGCGGTCCGGTCCCAGGTCGACGGGCACTTGCACTTTCCGCTGACCACTGGCGACAACATAGATGTACTGTGGAGACCTCACGCCCCACGTGTTGAGCAATTCGGCGGTACGTCCACCCGGCCTCCCGCATGCCCACTATACGCCCTCACTCAAAGTCCGTCAACTGCACATACGGTTCACGTCCACGCTGTCGTAGCATGCTACCAGTGTTAAAGACTGCAATGGAGCTCCGTATGCCACGGCAAACTGGCTGACACTGACGGCGGCGGTGCACAAATGCTGCGCAGCTAGCGCCATTCGACGGCCAACACCGCGGTTCCTGGTGTGTCCGCTGTGCCGTGCGTGTGATCATTGCTTGTACAGCCCTCTCGCAGTGTGCGGAGCAAGTATGGTGGGTCTGACACACCGGTGTCAACGTGTTCTTTTTTCCATTTCCAGGAGTGTATTTCTAAGTTCTAGGGGACTGATGACCACAAATTTGCCTTAAGGGCAAGTCTGATAACCGTGAGAGTGCTACTGCTGTGGCACGAAATCACACTGAACCAGTAACTCCAGGTACAAGTCCAACTTTGTTTAGCAGTCAGACAGGTTTCTTGCAGGCCCCGTCTTCCGTCTAACCGGCACGCTGTCGTCACTGGTGAGCAAGGTGGAGATCTGTTGCGTTTTCTGATGAAACCTGGTGCAGAACCAACTTTCATCAGAAAACACAACACACGTCCACCTTGCCCACCAGTGAGAGCTGGGTTGACGCGCTTAAGTCGTGGCTGGTCTGGGGTCAGTGGAAAGCACACTGTTGGGCGTCCTAGAAATAACCGATTTTTAACAGTTCTTTGTGTTACTGTTAGCCCGCATCTCGAGGTCGTGCGGTAGCGTTCTCGCTTCCCACGCCAGGGTTCCCGGGTTCGATTCCCGGCAGGGTCAGGGATTTTCTCTGGGTGTTGTGTGATGTCCTTATGTTACTTAGGTTTAAGTAGTTCTAAGTTCTAGGGGACTGATGACCATCGATGCTAAGTCCCATAGTGCTCAGAGCCATTTGAACCTTTTTTTTTTTTTTTGCTGTTATGCCAACTGCTGCTCAGACGGTGGTTGCAGAGCCATGCTCCGAATACGATGGTCTTCCATCCTGGTAGCACCACATTGCGACCCCAGTGGCTACATTCCTGCAAAGTTCTTCTGCAATATCTCAGAAGGAATATCCAGCTTCCCGCAGCCCTATTACAAGACCTCGTTCAAACTCAGTGCACTGTTGACACCAGAGTCTTTGTTGCTTTAGAAGCATTCTTGAATTACATCAACTCACCCTCTCCAGCCCCGAAAGTATCACACGCTCCCAATCGTTGGAGTGTGTATTTAAAGCAAACCTGATTTGCATCCTCATAATAGCGCTGTTGGCTCCACCCTTATGCGAATGAAACGAAGTTTTAACAGACATCATCTTTCAGATGTGATGCTGTGTTCCCAGCCGACAGCACCTCTTGAGCTGTGTGCGGTTCGCGTTGGTGCCGTTTGTAGGTCGGCATCAAGTAACAGTGATAGTGGCGTCTCGATTTCTTCTTCTGTCTACTGGCGCCACTACGTTTTCTAGCGTTATCTGTCCGCGAGAGGCAGCAGCAGCGCTTATCGATATCTAGTACCCGTACTGTCTTTGGAAGGACGTTAAGTGTTTTCCGGGTCCGACAGCGCCAGTACTGGCCGAGGGAGCTGGCGATATGTGCACTGTCCGATGGAAGGGTGTGGTCGTGAGAGTGCACGACCCCGTCGAGGTCCGGATTCAGCGAGTTAAAGTTGAATGTGTCGTTATATTCGAGCAGTCCAACTTTAACTTGTGTGTGTGTATCCGTCCATTGAAGTGACCTCATGCCATCAAGGTGACAGTTGGCGGTTTTATACTCCGACGTTTCCTTTGCCTGACTTGATTGGCGAAGACCGGTGGTTGGTCGTTCGGTCGGACGTCTCAGTGAACGACGTGTATCTGGTCGTTCGACCGTTTCTGTGTTCTAGGCGTTCAAGTCAAAGTGCAGTTCGTCTTTTTGGTGTACAGTGACGGTTTTAGCATTGTTTGAGTTGTTTGGGGAATTGTCTTTTGCTGTTCCTTGTGCATCTAGTCAGATTTTAAATATGCAGTTTGGTCTTAACCCTGTCAGCGTACTAGGATTTGGTGGAGCCAACTTGAGTAAGTAAATGCTTCTCATTTGTCGATGTTAACCCTTATTCTGTCGAGGTATTGGTTATCGCATCTAAGGTGGATTTTGCGAGTGTGTTGGTTAGCGTTTAAGCTGTCCCTAGTTTGAGTTACCATCCAGTTAAATGAGCGTAGCCCTTTGTTGCCTGTCTCACCGCATACGCAGCTGTAGGGTGCTTTCTCAGGTCGATCCTTGGAGCACTGTCTGGGGTTCACTCCCTTCTTTATTTGGTCTGATTGTGTAAACTGTTTAAAAACAACATTTTGCTTAAATTATTCCTATTGATTGTCGCCTTCAGCCAACAAGTAATTTGACTTCTTCTTAATAATTCCTTCAGTCGTCTGTGTAGCCTGTAATACCGTCAAAAATTTTTTTAATGATATTAAAAAAATTATTTACTTAAATAAAGTTTATGTGTTTACTGTGCCACCAACGGTAACTCATTAGGCCCCGTCCACACCATTTCCTGCCTTCCCTAAGTCCCACGTATCACCCCTGTTCACACAGCTCCTTTCGTAAATGTATGGTTATGTCAGCAGGAGAATGAATTGTTGGACACCCTCCGGAAACCACAGTATCAAGACCTCAATGTCATTGAACCACACGGTATTTTTTGGAGAGAGGGGTGGGCGATCGCTCCCCACCTCTTGTGCTAAAATGGCTCTGAGCTCTATGGGACTTAACTTCTGAGGTCATCAGTCCCCTGGAACTTAAAACAACTTAAACCTAACTAGCCCAAGGACATGACACACATCCATGCCCGATGCATGATTGGAACCTGCGACCGTAGATGTCGCGCGGCTCCAGACTGTAGCGCCTAGAACCGCTCAGCCACTCCGGCCGGCGCCCACCTCTATCATCGTTGCTTGTACTTCCCACTAATTTGTAGAAACTACGGTAAACGAACACGTGGTCTAGGGACCTTCGGCTGTGTAGTGGCATTTACGTGCTCGGCTCTCCGAGCCACGATTCGATTGCGATGTGTTTATTTACTTGGGCGTGCCATTGTGTAATAACGCGATTTAGATCGGCTAGAAGTACAATGGCTCTTTCGTACCGAAAGGCGACGATCAAGCATACGTTCAACGCACACATGACCAAAGGTCATTAAACTGAACGTTTTCTTGAGCGACGTGGTTGACTTAGATCTACAGGATCTGCTAGGAATACATCGATCCATTGTCTCTAGCACGGTTTACCACATACTAATAAAAGAAGCGGCTTGTGAGAGACTATACGCAGATCCGCCTATGGATTCCGCTTTGCCATTCTAACGGGAACGTGAATGAGGTGGCGGTTGATCATGCTGGACTGGGAGTTCTAACGGTCGCGTTTTCGAACTTCCCTTCGAAACCTCCACCACTCAGATCGTATATGCTTTCCGGCGATATACCACAGTTCTTAGTCACGTGAAGGAAGAATGGACCCGCATCTCGTGGTCGTGCGGTAGCGTTCTCGCTTCCCACGCCTTGGTTCCCGGGTTCGATTCCCGGCGGGGTCAGTGATTTTCTCTGCCTCGTGATGGCTGGGTGTTGTGTGATGTCCTTAGGTTAGGTAGGTTTAAGTAGTTCTAAGTTCTAGGCGACTGATGACCATAGATGTTAAGTCCCATAGTGCTCAGAGCAATTAGAATTAAATTAGGAAAAATGGAAAACTTCTCAGACGTATCCCGTACTCATCGCAGCGCGTCGAGATCGTATTGAGCTCCGAAAACACATACATTCATAAATGTCCATATGTAGATGTCTTTCAATCGTCATTTGTGACGGACAGCCGAATACTTTCTCCGGTTGCAGACAAGAAGCACGTGTATAGTCAGACCGTCTCCAGAGACGTCTTGCGCACATACCTCCTGCACAGACACTGTAGCCGCTGATAACATCCCCCCTTCTCACGTATATATCTCTAGACCAGGACCGAACCTCATCTTAGGTGGCAGTAAATTCTGCCCCCGACCCTATACTGCAGTAGCCACATTTGATCCAGCACCACCTCCAGGCCGACACCCCACAACTTCATCGTGGTTAGGAACAAATGACGGCATAGTCGACTGTTCACGAGGACAATACCGACCCTCGACGCACGTCCGATGCAGAAGAAGGGTTGTACGAGGGAGGTGTGCAGCCGGAGCATGAGACGCCCCCTACACATCACTGTCAGCTAGACTGGATGCAGCCACTACCCTCACACTGTTGGCAAAGGCCGACGTGAAGCACACAAAGCGTGGCTAAGGGATATGCGCTACTATGCAACCGGATGACCCTACGATTGCGGATATTAGCGCACGAGAACAGACGGAAACCATCCCACATTACCCCGGTCACGGTGATGCCGTGACGATTCCCAGCTAACATAATGAACAGCGATGTAAGAAGTATACTGCATAGGTACCGTTAACATCAACGGCATTCGCACCCCGGTAAAGGTACAAATGTGACGAAATGGGTACTGTTTTCCGCTAAGAGGTGTGACCTGACGTAATATGGGACTTTTACGCTTTCGATGCCTATAGTTTCCCAATTGTCGAAGATAGTGGTGGCGCGGTCATACTGTTAAGGGAAGGGATTGAGGCGTCGGACCTGACTTACCATCCGTCGGTGAGCTGTGTCGCGATGACAGTCGGGGCACTATGTATGGTGAACGTTTATGCACCATTAGGTACGGCCAAGCTACGAGAAAGGACCATCTTCTTTTCAGAGGAGATGATCTCATTGTTTCAAGAAAATGAGGAGCATTGCATAGTGGACGGCTATTTCCCATGTGTTCTGTGGCCCGAGGACCAATACCGCATTTCGTCCACTTACCAAGCGTTGCATGCACTGTCACGAGACCTCGAACTGCAATACACCTGAGTCCTACAACACGCTGGCAATCGTAGGCAAACGTACCTTAACATATGCTCGGTCATCTTCTTGTATTGAGTGTACACATCACGAGGACTCCGCGCGGCGAAAGATGGTGTTGAGAGATGGCCAACGGCTTTTATTTATCACCAAGCAGGTATCTGCGCCGCTGGCTTGCCTCGCCAACACACAATACGTGTTATGGAACCACAGAAACTGATCGTTCCTCATCTCCACGGTGAGGTCTGTCGCGGAGAGATTGTGGACACTGGGCACAGATGCCAACGCCTTCAACAAGCTAACCATTCCTCTGATGGCTTAGTTGTGCGAAGCCTGCCGTATGCAGGACACTCATCGGGTACAGCAACAGACGACTTCATAATTTTATCACACGGTGTTAACGGAATTGATAATGTAACCGCCATTACTAGACCGTCAACGGGCCGTCCACCGCATCAAAGCGCGCCTGCTCTAATTGACAGCGGTGCAACTGGAAGGTGTCGCAGTCTGTGCGAGAATGCAAGACAGTCTAAATATGATTTATTTATATATTTATTTAAGCATTTATTTTACCTAACAAGATTAGGGCCTTCAGGCTCTCTGTTACACCTAACCAGGCATACTCAGATTGAACGAATTTCAGTTTGTACAGAACATTATGGGCATACCAAGTTATACAGTATTAATGTTGAAGAAAAAATAGAGATTATAACTGTAATACAAGGATAATTATAACAATCAAAAAATAATTATAACAATCAAGAATAATAGTAATGGCTATGTATATGCCGGCCGCGGTGGTCTCTCGGTTCTTGGCGCGCAGTCCGGAACCATGCGACTGCTACGGTGGCAAGTTCGAATCCTGCCTCGGGCATGGATGTGTGTGGTGTCCTTAGGTTAGTTACGTTTAAGTAGTTCTAAGTTCTAGGGGACTGATGACCACAGCAGTTTAGTCCCATAGTGCTCAGAGCCGTTTGAAACATTTGAACTATGTATACGAAAGTAAACATATTTTTCATTTATGAATGTCAGTCCTATTGCTAGTTGGGAATTTTCTCGTTATATTCTTGCAGCTTGTGACTTATTCACATCGGGAAAGACATAAGACGATAGAATTGGGTGAAAGACATACAGAAGAGGTATCTAGGTTAGAGGAAGAGAAATAGAATGGTAAAATTCGTAGCTATGATGGAGAGGAGAAAGAAAGTGATGAGAGGGTCACAACAATGGTAGTTATACCGTCCCTAGTATGTAAGTTTTGAGTTTCCTCTTCAATATTGTGTGGTTCTGGATAAGACGCAGATCACAGGGAAACGCGTTCCATAGTCGTATGGCTGAGATGGAGAATGACACGCAGAAAGATTTTGTGTTATGTAAAGGTACAGCCAAGATGCTAGACGTATCCCATCTGGTTGTGGAATGATGTTGTTGTCGTTGTTGTCTTCAGTCCTGAGACTGGTTTGATGCAGCTCTCCATGCTACTCTATCCTGTGCAAGCTTCTTCATCTCCCAGTACCTACTGCAACCTATATCCTTCTGTATCTGCTTAGTGTATTCATCTCTTGGTCTCCCTCTACGATTTTTACCTTGCTCGCTGCCCTCCAATGCTAAATTTTTGATCCCTTGATGCCTCAAAACATGTCCTACCAACCGATCTCTTCTTCTAGTCAAGTTGTGCCACAAACTTCTCTTCTCCCCAATCCTATTCAATACCTCCTCATTAGTTACGTGATCTATCCACCTTATCTTCAGTATTCTTCTGTAGCACCACATTTCGAAAGCTTCTATTCTCTTCTTGTCCAAACTAGTTATCGTCCATGTTTCACTTCCATACATGGCTACACTCCATACAAATACTTTCAGAAACGACATCCTGATACATAAATCTATATTCAATGTTAACAAATTTCTCTTCTTCAGAAACGCTTTCCTTGCCATTGCCAGTCTACATTTTATATCCTCTCTACTTCGACCATCATCAGTTATTTTACTTCCTAAATAGCAAAACTCCTTTACTACTTTAATGTATCATTTCCTAATCTAATTCCCTCAGCATCACCCGATTTAATTTGACTACATTCCATTATCCTCGTTTTGCTTTTGTTGATGTTCATCTTATATCCTCCTTTCAATTCACTGTCCATTCCGTTCAACTGCTCTTCCAAGTCCTTTGTCGTCTCTGACAGAATTACAATGTCATCGGCGAACCTCAAAGTTTTTACTTCTTCTCCATGAATTTTAATACCTACTCCAAATTTTTCTTTTGTTTCCTTTACAGCTTGCTCAGTATATAGATTGAATAACATCGGGGAGAGGCTACAACCCTGTCTCACTCCTTTCCCAACCATTGCTTCCCTTTCATGCCCCTCGACTCTTATGACTGTCATCTGGTTTCTGTACAAATTGTAAATAGCCTTTCGCTCCCTGTATTTTACCCCTGTCACCTTTAGAATTTGAAAAGAGTGTTCCAGTCAACATTGTCAAAAGCTTTCTCTAAGTCGACAAATGCTAGAAACGTAGGTTTGCCTTTTCTTAATCTTTCTTCTAAGATAAGTCGTAAGGTCAGTGTTGCCTCACGTGTTCCAACATTTCTACGGAAGCCAAACTGATCCTCCCCGAGGTCCGCATCTACCAGTTTTTCCATTCGTCTGTAAAGAATTCGCGTTAGTATTTTGCAGCTGTGACTTATTAAACTGATAGTTCGGTAATTTTCACATCTGTCAGCACTTGCTTTCTTTGGGATTGGAATTATTATATTCTTCTTGAAGTCTGAGGGTATTTCGCCAGTCTCATACATCTTGCTCACAAGCTGGTAGAGTTTTGTCATGACTGGCCCTCCCAAGGCCGTCAGTTGTTCTAATGGAATGTTGTCTACTCCGGGGGCCTTGTTTCGATTCAGGTCTTTCAGTGCCCTGTCAAACTCTTCACGCAGTATCGTATCTCCCATTTCATCTTCATCTACATCCTCTTCCATTTCCATAATATTGTCCTCAAGTACATCGCCCTTGTATAGACACTCTATATACTCTTTCCACCTTTCTGCTTTCCCTTCTTTGCTTAGAACTGGGTTGCCATCTGAGCTCTTGATATTCATACACGTGGTTCTCTTCTCTTCAAAGGTCTCTTTAATTTTCCTGTAGGCAGTATCTATCTTACCCCTAGTGAGATAAGCCTCTACATCCTTACATTTGTCGTCTAGCCATCCCTGCTTAGCCATTTTGCACTTCCTGTCGATCTCATTTTTGAGACGTTTGTATTCCTTTTTGCCTGCTTCATTTACTGCATTTTTATATTTTCTCCTTTCATCAATTAAATTCAATATTTCTTCTGTTACCCAAGGATTTCTAGCAGCCCTCGTCTTTTTACCTACTTTATCCTCTGCTGCCTTCACTACTTCATCCCTCAGAGCTACCCATTCTTCTTCTACTGTATTTCTTTCCCCTATTCCTGTCAATTGTTCCCTTATGCTCTCCCTGAAACTCTGTACAACCTATGGTTCTTTCAGTTTATCCAGGTCCCATCTCCTTAAATTCCCACCTTTTTGCAGTTTCTTCAGTTTTAATCTACAGGTAATAACCAATAGATTTTGGTCAGAGTCCACATCTGCCCCTGGAAATGTCTTACAACTTAAAACCTGGTTCCTAAATCTCTGTCTTACCAGTATATAATCTATCTGATACCTTTTAGTATCTCCAGGGTTCTTCCATGTATACAACCTTCTTTCATGATTCTTAAACCAAGTGTTAGCTATGATTAAGTTGTGCTCTGTGCAAAATTCTACTAGGCGGCTTCCTCTTTCATTTCTTAGCCCCAATCCATATTCACCTACTGGTGTTTAATGTGAGAAGATAAGTATTTGCGCACCAGTGACTAAGAAGTCGATGAAGTAAGCACGTCGTGTGGAGATCGCTTACTTTATGTGGGCCTATCCATCCTATCTGGGAGTATGAAGGACTGATATGATCATACAACCGTATATTGCTCACGTATCTAACGCAAACATTCATCGAGGCATATGGAGTTTTCACTATTTTTGCCGTGTTGAACTACATCACAGTAGTAAAGATTATGCAAGACTAGTGTTTGGATAAATTTTTGTATGAATTGAGTTGGAAATATCTTTCTAAATTTTTGGACTGCATGTATGGAGGAGAGCGATTTCCGGTAAGCTGTGGCTATTTGTTCTACCCAGTTTAAGTGCTCATCCAAGATTATTCCAACGTCTTTTACTGTTTTTTGATATGGTATTTGGGTACCATTGAGAAGTGTTTGAGGGACTGTTTCGCGAAAGTACCGTGTGATTAACTTTGCATGAGATATAAGAATAACCTGGGATTTCTTGGGGTCTAGTGTCAGACCTAAGATTCTGTCCCCATCGAGAAACAGAGCAAAGACCTACGTTCATACTCGCTACTGCGTCAGCAATGTTCTTGGGGCTTGCACTTATGTACAGTTGCATGTCGTCGGCATATATAAGGTAGGTGAAGGAGTGAATCACTGAATAAATATCATTAATGTACAGTGAGAAGAGTAATGGACCAAGGACAGAGCCTTGGGGAACTCCAGAGCGCACGTTTTTCTATGCTGACTTCTCCGACCCACAATTCGCTTGTTGACTCCTGTTTTTGAGGTAGCTGTCGAACCAGTGTATTGCGCTTTTTGAGAAATTCAGCTGTTTCATTTTAATTAGTCATATATCAAAGTCGACTGTATCAAAAGGTTTCCTAAAGTCAAGCACTGATGGCAAACGAGCATCGCTGCACCACGTAGTACGAGACAGTCGTCAGCCACTGCAAGCTCTTTACGGCAATCGAAACGACGGAGGGAAGGCAAGCTGTGACACAGGTATTTGCGAAGCGTTCACCTAATATCATCGCCACTTCTATTTCGAGGGTCAAAGAAGTGAAGTGGGATTGGGAGACGTGCTGCACGAAATACCAGCAACCAAGGCCGTGCAGGTCGATCACACGCTCCTGGCAGATATTACCAGGGACAAACTGGAAGAGTGGTGCAGTGAAAAATCACCTGGGCCCGATGGGCTCCCTATTGAGTCGTGCCACATGCACTCTGGTCTTTCTGGCGAAACATGGATTCAAATGTATAAAGAATTTATAACGCCCACCTTGGACATCCTTACCGAATTTACGGAATGCATGATGATTCCTGTGCCTAAACCTGGCGCCGTGCGGTGCCCTCAGAATTATCAGCACCTGACTTTGTCAAACGCCGACTAAAAGCTTTTTATTCACATCCTCTCTGCCCCTCTGAGGCGGATTCCGGGGACACATCCGAATGTAACGAACGTTCGTGAAGTGGCGAGTTGAACCTTGAGCTGTTTGTGAGCCTTTCTCTTGAATTGATCTTCACGCTTGGAGCCATGTATACTGGATAAAGGTGTCCCAAGACTATAGCCTCAGGCATACGCTTGCACGTGACTTACAGGTATATCTCGGTCAGCTAAATTACATGGATTATTCTGTTAAGATTTATAGCTGTAAAAGCTCCCTTGCCGTGTTGTGCTTGCTGTAATTACATATGTTGAACCTTATTAGTGAAGACTGGCAATAACTTGCTACATTCAGGTTATGGAGCTGGACCTTGTGTCACAGCTCATATGCCAGGAGTCCCTTGCAGTAACATAAGCTTTCGGTTTGGCCAACTATTGCTCCTTACTAATGATATGAGCTTAGACTGTTTTAGTGCTCTACTTCTCGTCTCCTATAATCCGTCGCCTTCCCCTCAATGCTTTTGGGCAAGCAGTTCACATTATTTATGGTGTTAGTGCACCAGATCCATTTAATCCGGATTCAATTTCTGTAAACTATTACTAGCCAGTTATTGAAGGTCGGTTTTACGATTTTAGCCTGTTAATGTCTTGAGAAATCATTGCTTGGTGAAATGAAGTGACTGTCTTATTGCGTCGGTATTCTTCATATCATAAATTAAACCAAACATTTTCTTAATATTAGGGATTGTTAGTATTACGTTTTGGCACGATTTAGGGAGTTCCTAGTAGTCCAAGAAGTTGGGTGCCTCAATAATTAAGAACATGATCTGAAAAATGGAAAAAACCTCCTTAAGATATCATTATCATACATACACGCAAGTAGTTAAAGTTACTATATAAATTAACGTTACCAGTCGTTAAATAAATTTTCTGCTACAAATTATTAACTGCGAGTTGTGCTGCTTTGTGCTACCCTTGGGTTCCCCTTCCGTACCACAGTCCTTGTGCTGGCCTTCAGCTTCCCCTCGGTAAAAATCCTTTTCACGATGGTTATGGTTAACGTAGTTAACAGTTATCGATCAGAAACTTTTGCTGTAGAACGTTCCGTGAAGTAACGATGCCCCTTGTCCGCCGTTCTATTTACAATAGCCCTCGAGCCAGCCGTGCAGGTCTTCGCCGACGCTTGGAAGGGATTTGCTTACATGCACCGGAGGTATATGCCGATGACGTATTCCTGGTCAGGTCACGGGATGAGACACACATGGCACTACGATTGCTTCAATAGAGCGGTAGAGTGGCCGTCAATAACATCAATCTGTGGAAGACGAAATGTATGGATTTGGGCGGGGGCTGTCCCAGGGAACGATAATGCCCATCAATAAAGTAGTCGCGCTCATTTGTTCAAGGGTGCTCTTTCAAGGCAATTTTCAACGTACTTCAGCAGTCACATATCGTCGATTGTTACAACAAATACGTGCACCGGTGCGACTCTACGCGCTACGCATGAGGGACACTTAAAAGCGTGCACAGTACATTAACGTCTATCTATGTAGCTTAAAATCGAAACATTTGTACCGCGTGCTACCGATAACTACTAAGATTGCTGCGAGGCTAAAAGCTGCATTTGGACATTTTTTGTGCGCTGAAGGTTTTTCAAAATTCATTACGAGAGTTTGACATTGCCCTCACATGAAGGTGGCGTTATTCAAAATTCATTACCAGGGTTTGACATTGCACTCACATTGAGGTGGCGTAGGTCTGACCAACGTCAGAAACAGAGCGTGGGCACTTTTTCTTGAAACGATGAGCCGACTACGGCATTCTGAGAAAGTCACTATCACAGGCACCGTGATCGTCAAAGGGGCGCCACATTCGCTGCACCCACTAGTTCCTGTCGGTGATATTTCGCCGCTATTCCATCAAATTATGAAGTTCCTCTTGGACTATAGTTATTTGCTGGATGACCTGCTTTCTACACGATAGCCGATGACTAAGGACTATTATTGCCAAATGTAAAGGTATCAACAAGCCAACGGAGTTGAACGACGCTACCCCTTTGTACGACGGAAGAGAGTATGGTATGCGTTCCATCTATCCTTTCTCTCCTTGGAAGTGCTGGCTTCGTGGTACGTGATTGTGAATGACACTCCATTCATCTGGTCGACGCGCCTTTGTGTCCACTTTTCTCAGTAACCGACGTACATCCGTTGACGTGTGGTACAGCAGCTGCATGTTGGCTGCTCACAAAACGACACCCGAATGACCCAAATGCTGTCTACTTTTCAGCAGTCCGGAGAAGTGCAGTCAATTGGATTCACAAAATTGCGCTATACTATTTATTCCGCGACGATGAGAAAGACGAGTTAAATTATTGGTCCTTCCTACTGGACATACGCGGACTTACAATGCTGCGCGAAATACCTGTCCTGTTTTCTAACTATCTGGGTTCGTTGTCTATGGAGCCACCGCTAGCTACGGTGTTCCAGGTGCGGGAAGAGGTAGATGGCGATGGTCCACGACTCAAGATCGATTCCAGCTATGTACACAAGGGACAGTTTTCCTCATGATACGAGAAAACGACCTGGATGATCTCTGCGTTTACATGTTGTAGGGTTTTCTTTACATAACTGGTCAGACAATTATTTTTTAATTAAAACAAGAAAGGAGAAATAAACGAACAAAAATAAGACCCCTTGGTATCTTCCCTTCGATCCTTTTCCAGTACCATTCGCAGGATCACACAGTGCCCAAGTCTTCAGTGTCGAACCCTCCCCTCTCTGGTGCCATGTACCAGCCCAGCAGAAACAAAGGGGAAGGGGGAGGGTAATGTCTTTTACTATTAATAACGCTCTCGGTCCCGTGTTCAAACTGGTTAAGTTCTGAACAAGTCATCAGTACTGGCGAACGAAGGTTTCCGTTATAAGTAGTCACCCTAGTTCTGGCAACGGCCTTGTCAAAGATGGCGGAGGAGCGAACAGAAGTTTAGGGCACTCTCTTGCACATGGAGTGGGAAACAGCGGCTAATGTCGTAAGTTTTCAACGGCCTCAGGAAGCTGGAGGCACTGGAAAGCACCGCATTTAAGACACATAATATATGCCCACAGGACAAAATGGTTCAAATGGCTCTAAGCACTATGGGTCTTAACATATGAGGTAATCAGTCCCCCAGAATTAGTACTACTTAAACCTAGCTAATCTAAGGACATCACACACATTCATGCACCAGGCAAGATTCGAACCTGCGACCGTAGCAGCAACACGGCTCCGGCCTGAAGTGCCTAGAACCGATCGGCAACAGCGGCCGGCCACACAGGACATGTGACCTGTGATTTCAAAGTGTTACAATGGTCTCTGACTGGCAAAGGATACCAGAATAGCCTCATTCGAATTTCTGAGAAGAAGCAGCCAAGGAGGAGATGATCATGAGAAAGAATTGAACAGCCAACGAAAGGTTAATGTTCTATGAGTCAGAATTTTGAACGTGGTAGGGAAAATAGAAATTCTGAAAAGGGAAAGGATAAGGCTCAGTCTTGATATAGCGGGAGTCAGTGAAACGATTCATCATGAATAGGAAGGTACTGCTGACAGTGAGTTTCTGTGAAAGGTTCAGTGCTAAGATTGTTTTCATCAGAATCGATAACAAACCAATACCAACAACATACCGACGTCGCAAGGCGAAGACGAGGAGATAGAGAATCATACGAGGATACTGAATGGGAAATTCGCTACGTAAATGGTCACGGCGGATTGGAATGCCTTTGTAGGGGAAGGCGTAGAATAAAGCGTTACTGGGCAGCATGGGCTCTGAACAAGCAAAGAGAGAGGAGAAAGAGTAATTGAGTTCTGAAATTAATTTCAGTTAGTAATAGTGAATGTTCTATTCTAAGTTAAAAGGACCTATACATGTGAATGGGTGGGAGACACAGGAACACTTCAGTTAAATTACATCATTGTCAGGCAGAGATTAAGAAATTGTAAACTATAAGGCATTTCCAGGAGTAAATATGGAATCCGACCACAATTTAGTTGTGATAAAGAGTAGGCTGAAGTTTAAGTGATAGTTAGGAAAAATTTGCACGCAAAGAAGTGGGATACGGAACTAGTAAGAAATGAAAACATACGCTTCAAGTTCCTTGCGGCTACAGTTACTGCGATAGTGAATAGCTCAATAGGTAGTTGAGTTGAAGGTGAATAGATATCTCTAAAAAGGGCAACACAAAAGTTAGAAAGAAAAACATGGTTTCAAAGAAAGTAACTGCGAAGAAACCATGGATATCATGATCAGTAAGAGGCGGAAGTAGAAACATGTTCAGGGAAACTCAGGAATACAGATTACAAGTGACATTGGAATGAAATAAATAGGAAGTTCAGGGAAGGTGAGGCGAAATGGCTATATGAAAAAATGTGAAGAAATCGAAAGAGAAACGAGTGTCAGAAGGACTAACTCAGCATATAGAAAAGTCAAAAGAACCTACGTTGAAATTAAAAGCAAGGGTGGTAGCATTATGAGCGCAAAGGGAGTCCACCTGTTAAGTGCAGAAGAGAGAGCTGATAGATGGAAAGAGTAGATAAAAGTCATCTATGAGTTGGACGACTTGTCTGATGACTTGATAGGAGGAGGAGTAGAAGGTAGGGGATGCAGTATTAAAATCAGATTTTAAAAGAGGTTTTTTTTATAGATTTAAACCAGAAGGGATAGGTGTTATTCAATCAGAGTTTCTTAAATCATTGGGAGAAATTGCAACAAAACAACTATTCACGCTGTTGTGTACAATCTATGGGTCTGGCGATGTACCACCTGACTTTCGGAACAATATCATCCACACAATTACGAAGACTGCAAGAGCTGATAAGTGTGAGAACTATCGCACAGTCAGCATACCAGCTCAAGCATCTAAGTTGCTGACAAGAATCATGTACAGAAGATTGGAACAGAAAATTGAGGATGTGTCAGACGACGATCAGTTTCACTTTAGGAAAAGTAAAGTCCCCAGAGATGCACTTTTGACTTTGCGGTTGATAATAGAAGCAAGGCTAAAGAGAGACCCAGACACTTTCTTAGGATTTGCCGACCTGCCAAATCGTTGACAATGTAAAATGGTGCGACATGTTCGAAATTCTAAGAAAAATAGGGGGGGAGATATAGGAAAAGACATGTAATACGTAATATGTACAAGAACCAACATATAACGATCGCAGTGAGAGACCAACAACGAAGTGCTGAGATTGGAAAGTGTGTAAGACAGGGGTGTAGACTTCGCCGCTTCTATTCAATCTATACGCCGAAGGAGCAATGACGGATATAAGGGAAGATTCAAGAGCGAGGCTAAATTTCTAGATGAAAAGATTTCAATGATAAGATTCGTTGATTACATTTCCATACTGAAGAATTATAGGATCTGCTAAATGCAATGGAAGTTCTAGTAAGTGCGGAGTATGGATTGACAGTAAATCTCGGAAGTCGAAAGTAATAAGAAGTAGCTCAAATGAGAACAGAGAGAAACTTAACACCTGGATTAGCGATCAGGAAGTAAATGAAGTTAAGGAATTCTGCTACCTAGACAGCAAAATAACCCGTATGGATGGAGCAAGGAGGAAATCAAAAGCAGACTAGTACTGGAAAGACGGATATTCATGGTCAAGAGGATTCTACTAGCATTAAAATAGGAATTAATTTGAGAAATAAATTTCCTAAAATGTTCATTTGGAGCACAGAATTGTATAGCAGTGAAACATGGACAGATGGAAAAACTGAACAGAAGAGAATTGAGATGTGGTACTGTAAGGTGTCAGGCAAATCCAACACCTTCCATGAAAACCCTGACATGATAAGCAAATCCAGTAGTATGTCACATAGCTCCGAATAAATCGTGACATTAAATTAACCAAAGTAATACGTGTAACGAGTGAGCAAATGGAATACCACAGACTAACACAAGAATGCCTAAATGCATGTCGTACCTTCCCACAGTGAGGCAGACGCAATTCCGAGGGGAGAAACGAGGACAGAAGCCGAGAGCAGAACCGTGTTAGGCTAGAAGGCCCTACGATAAGGGACAGACTGGATACCCACGTCGCCAGCCTTTCTCTAAGACTACCACCCGCACGTTTTAGCGTGACACTTTTTCGCGTCCCTGTTACGTCAAGGACCACCCCCCAGCCCATGTTAAAAGCTAGAGCCCTCCAGAAAAACAGTATAGATCTTACGATAACACAAAAAGGGCCACTACCATCCGGAAGTTTTAGCGTGAGACTTTTCCGCGTCTCAGGTACGTCAAGGACCACCCCCTAGCCCATGTTAAAAGATAGAGCCCTCAAGAAGAACAGTATAGATCTTACGATAACGCTAAAAGGACCACACGAGCTGCAGGTTTTAGCGTGAGACTTTTTAGCGTCTCTGTTACGTTGCAAACTTTAAAAACATTGCCCCACCACAAAAAGTATAACGTTTCTCATTGGATAGACAGAATTTTTGTAGGTGGAGCTTAAGGTTAACATTGAGACCCTGATTGGTCAGATGAAAACACAGCCAGATAGGGGTTTTTTAAACCAACTTCGGTAAATTGTAGTAAGGAGAAGTTAGGAAAGAGTTGCTTTCGAGATGGCGAGGTGAGCGGAGCTGTGCTGCCCGCCGCTGCCCTGACGCTGCCTAAACACCTACAAGGTAATGAACGCACGTGATGCTGCATTTTTGAGCGCATAAGGCTTCACTCAGAACTGCAGAAGTCTCATCTGTTACACCTTTTTTTTGTAATACTAATGTCGATCGTTAATTAAAACTCATGGTGTTCATATTTGCCACTTGAAGAACAGATCTGAAAAGCGATGATTTTTCCTTTATATAGTTATTGACAAGCAACATCAGCCACTGTAATTTACGACAAGTTAGATAAGTTATTAAAGATAATTGAGGGTCACTGTAGACCATTTTGATAGTTTTCTCTTTTGTGAAACTTATGTTAAACCTAGATTATAGATGTGATATGGCATATGTCATCCTTCGATCGATTGTAGAACTTGGAAACCCATTCAGGGAATATTCGTTCACATTTTTGTTGAACGCAGTTGGTTTTTACCATCCTGTATTAAAACATCTCCTTTTATCAATAGTGCAAGTTATAAACAATGTTTTGTGAGTAGAATAAAATTTCCAATGGTAAACTTAACTGATTTTTCGACGTTATTTTACCAGCTAACTAAAAATAGGAAAGCCTTGAACCCTTTCCACTAAATTTAGTTAGTATTAAGATTCTTGTACAGGGAGTGAAGTGGAGCTGACGCTGAGATCATTAAGTATTTGGTTATATCATCGCTAGTCTCACTGAACTCTTCTGAATTCTACATGTCATGTGTGGTCTGGCGTCTCCTTGCCAGCAACAAGTCCCAGGTCCAAACTAGTTAATTCCCTAAAAAACACACTCAGAGCGTCGTTGCGCGAAAGTGGTAGGGAGACACGATATAGAACAAACAGGCACCACCATGAATGTTTAGAGTACTACAGAAGAAAGTTAAAATTAGGTGGACTGATAAGACAGAGAACGAAGAGGTTCTGCTTAGGCTCGGCAAGGAATCGAATACATGAAAAACGTTGACAAGAAGACGGGACAGGGCTGTAGGACGTCTATTAAGGCATCAGGGGATACGTTCCATAGAATCAGAGGAGCTGTAGTCTGCATGTGCTACCCTGAGATGAAGAGGTTGGCACAGGAGAGGAGTTCGTGGCGGGTCGCATCGGACAAGTCAGAATACTGATGGTGCAAAAGGAGGTGTAAGAGGCCCTTGAAAAACTTACAGTACCACCATTTATCCATTCCAAGACGCCTAGGAATACTTTGAGTGCCAACAGTTCCCCAACACAGTATCGTAATGTGTTTCTTTCCATATTTTTGACCACCACCTATATACAGGGTGTTACAAAAAGGTACGGCCAAACTTTCAGGAAACATTCCTCGCACACAAAAAAAGAAAATATGTTATGTGGACATGTGTCCGGAAATGCTTACTTTCCATGTTAGAGCTCATTTTAATACTTCTCTTCAAATCACATTAATCATGGAATGGAAACACACAACAACACAACGTACCAGCGTGACTTCAAACACTTTGATACAGGAAATGTTCAAAATGTCCTGCGATAGCGAGGATACATGCATCCACCCTCTGTCGCACGGAATCCCTGATGCGATGATGCTGCCCTGGAGAATGGCGTATTGTATCACAGCTGCCCACAATACGAGCACGAAGAGTCTCTATATTTGGTACCGGGGTTGCGTAGACAAGTGCTTTCAAATGCCCCCGTAAATGAAAGTCAAGAGGGTAGAGGTCAGCAGAGCGTTGAGGCCATGGAATTGGTCCACCTCTACCAATCTATCGGTCACTGAATCTGTTGCTGAGAAGCGTACGAACACTTCGACTGAAATGTGCAGGAGCTCCATCGTGCATGAACCACATGTTGTGTCATACTTGTAAAGGCACATGTTCTAGCAGCACAGGTAGAGTATCCCCTATGAAATCATGGCGGTGAATCGAGGAAGTACAGTACATACTGACGAAAGTAAAATGAGCTCTAACATGGAAATTAAGCGATTCCGGAAACATATTTTCTTTATTTTTGTGTGGGGAATGTTTCCTGAAAGTTTCGCCGCACCTTTTTGTAACACCCTGTATGTGTAGGGGTTGCAGATCAAATATTGCGGAACACATTATGTCAGAGGAAAAATGTTCGATGACGTTTCAGGCGACGCCAAGCGTCGTTTTAAGACTAATTATGATTCTTGAGAAGCAGTAGGATGTAGGCGAGGTCGTACGCAGTGTGTGTTGCCTATCAGCCAATTATTTGCTGTGCGTGAAAGATTGTAGGCCGAACAAAACTGAAGTTCCTGATTCACTTTTAAGATATCTTCATCCAGTTAGAGTCATGCAATCTAACGGTTCTCTTGTTGTAAGTCAGTCTACTACTGTACTGGAGTACGTAATATGCTGCGCTCATGGTTGATAGACCCTGCTAGTTCGGTGAAAATTCATCGTCGCTGAGACGGGGAATACTAAAACGACACCTGTCATCACTGCGTAGCGTCAGTGAGCATTTTGACTCTAACAAAAGAGTTCCACATGAGGTGATCTACCACTCTCTCACATTTGTCGCAATCACACTGAAACAGCCTACATGCAGTCGACGTTTTGAATTTCTTTTGTAAATTTACCAGTAGTTAATAGGTAGTTTGTTCTTATGACGTGCTGAGAACCAGACATGAGATGCAGCTGACGCAAGCAATGTGAGGCTTCTAATGGCGTGCCGTTAATTATCTGCCAATTCAGGTCAGCCGATCAATCGTGGGGTCGAGAGTGCTGTCAGGAGCTGCCCAACCTGCGGACTTAGCTGGGCCAGCATTTCGCCCTGCCAGCTGTCCAGGTTTCGGCGCTATCCGGGCTGCCTCCCCCCCAACCCCCCCCCCCCCCCCGCCCCAAACCCCCTCCCCACCAGATTCTTCACGCATGGCCGCGCGCATTGTTGCCTGGCGCCAGCATCCTATTATCCACAGTCATCCGCCCTTCCAGCCCGCCACCGACTCAACCAGCGCTGCCAGATACTGATAACCGTGCCACTGATGTCGAAACGTGATTGATGCGATTATAGAGACGGTCTCCGTTCCCCGTATTAAGCAGATACCGAATCTTATTCTCAAGAAAATACTGATAACGCTATAACAGAATACCTATTTTCCTTCTAACTGGTGATCCCTCTGAAACGCGCTACAGAACTTCAGCCATAAGAGAATGGTCGAATCCGACATGTTGAGAACTAGCCTGGATGTTTTCACACAGGATGAATACATCGAAAGATTTACATCGACATAATTTTAGCTGCTAGGCCGCACTGAATCTCGCTCACTTTTGCCACACGAAGAACCGCTTAACACGGCGGCCTGTAGAGAGCCCTTCCTCCGTAGCGTGCAAATTGGCGAATAAGAAGAGCAGCTACGACGGGAGAATGTAGTGCCGTGCAGCACGAAGTCCAAAGTGCACACGCGTGAATTTAAACTCTTAAACTGCACCAAAAATGCCTCACATCATTAATTGTCTGAATAAATTCATGTCAACAGCTATTTAAAAAAATTAACACATTCAGGCGCTTCACAGTAATTAGCAGTTTTATTTACACAGAAATGGAATAGAGTAAGAAATGTTTGTGGCCGCTGTTCTGCGTATCGTGAGGCGCACGAAGCACACTTGCGCCAGTTCGTAAAGAGTGGTGGCGCTAACTGACAGTTTGGTAATGACTGCACAAAGCATCCTTGATCCAGTTTGTGTAAATACGGTGGTGCAAACTGACGTTTCGGTTATGACTGAAGTTGCACAGTGCAGTTCCACTGAAAGGAGAAATGATAGAGAGGTAACGGAAATTATAATTCTGGACGATCTTCTGATAAAAGCTTCAGGCTGTTGTAGTATTTCGTATTGAGAGGCTAAATTACACTGTTAGTTTTTACAAGGGAAACTCTCCAGCCGGCCGCGGGGGTCTCGCGGTTCTAGGCGCGCAGTCCGGAACCGTGCGACTGCTACGGTCGCAGATTCGAATCCTGCCTCGGGCAGGGATGTGTGTGATGCCCTTAGGTTAGTTAGGTTTAAGTAGTTCTAAGTTCTAGGGGACTAATGACCGCAGCAGTTGAGTCCCATTGTGCTCAGAGCCATTTGAACCATTTGAACCTTCCCATCGCACCCCCATCAGATTTAGTTATAAGGTGGCACAGTGGATAGGCCTTGAAAAACTGAACACAGATCAATCGACAAAACAGGAAGAAGTTGCGTGGAACTATGAAAAAAATAAGCAAAATATACAAACTCAGTAGTCCATGCGCAACATATGCAATGTCAAGGAGAGTGTGAGCACAGGAGCGCCGTGGTCCCGCAGCTGCGGAACGAGATGTCCTTGATTAAAGTCTTCCCTCCAGTGAAAAGTTTACTTTTTTTATTTTCGCAAAGTTATGGTCTGTCCGTTCGTTCATGGCATCTCTGTTCACTGTGAGTTTAGAGTCTGTGTTTTGCGACCGCACCGCAAAAGCGTGCGATTAGTAGCCGAAAGAACGTGCCTCTCCAATGGGAACCGAAGACATTTGATCACAAGGTCATAGGTCAACCGATTCCTCCACAGGAAAACACGTCTGATATATTCTATACGACACTGGTGACGGCGTGTGCGTCACATGAGAGGAATATGATGTCGACCCACCTAACTTGTACACTTGGCGAATGGGTAAAAATATTCTTCTACCTTGCCCAATTTAGGTTTTCTTATGGATATGATAATCACTCCCAAAAAGTGATGAAAACATAAGAGTTTGTTAGATAATAACTGTCTGAAAATAAAAAGTTAAACATGTCACTCGAGGAAGGACTTGAAGCAAGATCCTCTCGTTTCGGAGTTGCTCACGCTAACCACTGGACCATGGCGCTCCTCAGCTCGAACTATCCTTGATGTTGGCTATATTGCCACGAACTACTCAGTTTGTATATTTTTCCTTATTTTTTTCATAGTTCCACACAACTTCTTCCTGTTTTCTCGATTGATCTGTGTTCAGTGTTTCAAGGCCTATCCACTGCGCCAACTTATAACGGAATCTGAGGGATGCGATGGGGAGGTTCCCTTGTTAGTGTAATCCGTACTGTATTAATAGTCTTTTGTCATCCCCTAAAAGACAGAGGAGTAGTTATGTCCACGCCAAGAGATGTACAATGGACTTTTTTTGCAAATTGTAAGAATAAGTTTCGGATGTTTTTGTTCTGGACTTGACAAATTTCAACATTTTTTTTTAAGTTGTTGCAATGTGTCTTAGCAGCTAAAATTCTGCCATTGTGTTATTTATGGTGAATTATTCCTCGCTAAAAAATCAGGGTACTCTTCGATAAGATGAATTTGACAGTTCCCTGGCCAGTACATATCGCATAAATTATGATGTTGTAATCACTACAGATTGCCACTAAACGTGGTGCTCTCGTCATCAAGCCCTACATCTAACTTGATAACAATGCGCTCCAAAATTTCAGGACCTGCTACATCAGGTACCATAACATTTTAAGAACTCGACAGAAATAAATGAAAGTGGAGGTCTAATTTCTCAGAAGGCTACCGCTTGTGCACAAAAGATTGGATGTCGCTTAGCATGGGATCAGCGTGACTGAGGCACCAAACGCGATTTACTCCACGACACGAAGCTGCTGAAGGTGCGGGAAAAGACAGTGTGTGTCAGTAAGCGAGCAGTTAAGGTGCACTGTGGTGCTTTCCATTACAACGCTGTCCAAATACTACCCCCGGATGACCTCACACAGGAAAGAATCATCTGGAGAATGGACGTGTATCCCAAAAGTTTCGTACTGCTTATTGTCCTGTTTCACGTGCACGAGCAGCGTTCCGAACCTCAGGCACTGTTGTCCGAAGTAGAGGATGTGGTTTACGAAGGTCAACTACAGCACCAGATGACAGCCACATTGTTCAACGGGCAAGAAGGGACCCAAGTCAAAAACAGTGTGTGACTGCATCCACTACAACAGGACTGTGAGGCACACAGTCTCACCCACGATAGTAGCACGGCGGGTGAGTGGAAAGTGGTCTCTTTGCTCGACGATCAGGATGTTGTGTTATATTTATATCCGAAAATCTCCGGCTCCATTCGAGACGGTTCCAAGGGCATATCGACTGGAGTAGCGATTAGCTGAGTCACGTGCATTTCTCAGACGAGAGCAGATTCGTTCTGAGTAATGATTCTGGATATAAACTCATATTATGAGAGGTGGGAACACATAATACGCTCAGGAACATCGTCGAACATTATAGTGGTCCAGGCGTTTTGGTGTGGGAAGGCATAGCTCTGCAAGGGTGAGCTGGTCTCTGATTTTTCAAACACGGTACACTCAACGGTCGACATCATTTGACACTGTACTCATCTCCAATGTGAGTATTTTCAGATGGCATTCGGCTCTGAATTCATATTTGTTGATCACAATGCTCGACGAACAATGGAGGTGATGGTGGAGCAGCTGTTGGAGTGAAAGGGTTTTCGGCAGATGGCTGGTCCGTTCGTTCATGGTTTTAAAGCCTGTTCAGCACGTGTGGATGCAGAAGGGGGGATGTACTGCAGCACATTCACGTGCACCAACACCCGTACAGCCGTTAACCGTACTGATGAAGGAATGGTACGCCCTGCCACAGAAACGATCGTGGGAGGTCATTGTACTCGTAGAGTAAGCATTGCCGTCCTTGGCGGTTACACACACGAATTTTTTAATGACGAAGGAACCATAGTAAAAGCGTCACTTCTCTTCGTCTCATAACATATTTCAGTCAGTGAAATTCCGTACTAGATTGTAGCAGTTTTTCCTTTGCGCGGTCGAAGTTTCCAAGAGCTGTGTTACTTGTCACTGACACAACGTGCACATCACTGCGTGAACTCCTGTAGCCCCAGATCACTGAGCGGCGGCGGTAGTTCAGATGAATGTTAGCGAACTTGTGTCCTAATCTACTCCATTTGTGAGCGAGAGGGAAGCAACTGGACCTCATTAAGTGCACTGAACTTTGTTGTCTTATTCTGATGTTTCCAAAGACAGATATACATTAGTGGCAAATCACAGAATGGTAGGGCAATCGTTCTCGGAAACTGGTGCCGGTACTGTCAGTTTACTTGACAGTGTTTGGCGAGATCTACATCCTACGTTTCCCATTCATGTTGTCCCAGCTCCTGAGATATTCATATTGATTGTGCTGATCTGTTGTGATACTAGTCACAAGTCTCTGACTTCGTTGTATTTTCTGTTGTCATGCATACACTTTTAGAACTCAAAACGGTGAAGTGGTACTGCAGAACTTGGCGCTTTGTCGCCTTAAGTGCGATTTTCCTTAGGGATGCGATGCCATTTTGCATGAAATTTGACAAGCTCAAATAAATAATAACAATAAACAATCAGCAATAAACATATACTCTTTGGCCTTTCATTAAGAGTGGTCGTTTTTAAAATTGTAATTTCCAGTTTCTTTGTGTGTTTCGGGGTGTGAAAATATCATCATTAAGTGACTCAAGTTCAGTTTGAACTTAAGAAAGGTAATGGCACAAGACAGGCCGTTCTGCGATGCTGTTAATAGGCCCGTGGAAGCTCGGCAACCGTTAGATGCCACATCTATTGACGTCAATGGAGCGTTGTTTCCCTCAGCGTCCTGGATTCCAAAGACCCTCGCTTTGCTCATTACATCACGGCGACGCCCGGCAGCGCTGAGGGCGAGTGCTAATCAAGGCCCTCTGGCAGGAATCGGACGGCAGTTGATACTGTGATGTCAAGTCGCACTAGGAACTAAGAACTGGAGGAGGTGGCAGCAGCGTCAGATTGCAGGTCGGCGGGGCCGCGGCAAAACGTCCCATGAAGGAAATGATGCTGACGGCGGATGCAACTCGGTCTTTAATTCAAGGATGCTGCTGGTGATGCCCATTTGTCCCCCTCTCCAGCCTACCTGTGCCGTCAGGGGGAGGGGGCGATGTTGGTCTTCGGTGACGACTTGTGATCTATACATCAAACCTTAAACTTATTTCTGTGTCTGGTGCACATTTGATTCACTAATGCCAGAACTCTATAGTCCAAATAAATTACTTTCTAGTTGACTTCTGTCACTTGCCGCTTCAGTGTTGCCACATCGGCTATCGGATGCCGCTCGGCTGTAGATGACACACACACACACACACACACACACATACACACACACACACACACACACACATACACACACACACACACACACACACACACACACACACACACACACTTCACGAATGCTGTTAAAGTGTAACACTAAGCAATGTTCGAAGTATCCGCCGAGAGGTATGTTCGAAATGCCAGATGCTCTGCCAACAGCTGATTTTAAATGCCCAATGAACTGCGGCAAACGAAGTCTTTTGTTGGCCTGGTTTTATTCTCATGTCCTAAGTTAACCACAACCTCGTGATGTGTAATGCATCCGAGAAAGTGGTGACCAACAATCTGCGGCAGAAACAAAATCACGATACTTTGTTGACGGCAATTAAAGCGAACCTCTACGAACAAACCAACACAACAAATTCACTTCCAGCGCTAAAACCAAATCATTTTTAGCTATTATTGGTTACGTGAAACTCTATCTGCACGAGTAGCGGTGTTACCACCGATGTGCAGTCCTCGCTGGCACTTGATTGCGGCTATAGGTGACACAGGCAGATTCCAAACGAAATAAGAATGATGGGAAGAAAAATATGAGCAAATAAAATCGGTACGATGATGAAAATGACGCGGCAAAGAATTAGAAATAAATAAAAACGTTAGAATTGACCGATATATTTATAACAATGGTATTTCAGTCGCAACGATGAACAGCAACCTTCAAAAATTCCAACAATATCGAGCGAATCTTATCTAATGTATGCCGATCTCTGTCGTTATAATAACTATATATGTGACGCTGAATCTCGTCTTGTGCGGAGTGTTTGGTTAGTGCTGTGTATGAAACACGTGTACTTAGTTAACACTATTGTGTGCGAGCGCGCGCTCGTGTTTTGGTTGCTTCCAAACACAGCAAGAGAAAGCGCCGGACACGGAATTGGAAGTGAATGGACAGTCGAGAACTGTTCGGGAGTTATGTTGAGCTCTCTGATCAGAGAAAACCAGCTATAACACATGAAGTGACCACTATCAAGTAATTTCACTTGGACTAGTCACGACGTCCATAAGAAGAAGCCTGTCCCGGGGTGCTGACATCACTCCACTGAATACAGGGCTACCACTGTGCGGTACAGTTTAGTGTTGCGCTCATGTATCCTGGATTTGTAAGCCACTGGTGCTTGTCTGTTACTGTGACACACTTCTCGCCACAATGGTGGCTTCCGACTAGTAGCCAGTTACACAATGCTCCACACCGGCTCCCACACTATGTCTCATTACTTTTACAAAAGGCTTACTATTTTTCCGTCGGGTCTTGCCCAGCCTGATGCTCTATTGCTATCACTTCTAAGCCTTAATCTGCAAAAGAAGTACCTACTACTAAATCTGTTACACTTACCTGCTACACAAATTTTTATATCAATGGCTGAATCCATAAGTTTGTCTTTAATCCACTCCTCAGGGGATCCAGTTTAAGGGAACACGAAATACCCTAGCATCGGATTTCAACACTGTTCGCCGTTTTAGATACATAAGAGCCAGGCAGAGCAAAGTCAGAGTCACCATGGCGTTAAGAACCGCTGCCCTCACTGCCACGAGTACCTGTCATCTTCCTTCTCGATATTGTACTGCATGCTGCAGCAAGTTCTCTCTTGTTATGGCCTCTCCAGTTCTGCTATCAATCAAATTAATTAACAGTGCAGGCTGCGTTCCCTGGTTTTGTAAAGCAAGGCAAGGTTCCCATTTGACAGTATCTCCAAAGGTTTATCTGGTCAGTACCGTGTGGCAGTGTCACATTCAACAGAGACACTCTCAATATAGTAAGTAGTAAATGTCCCGTAATTTCATACATAGTTGCGTTGATTAACAGTGCAATACGTCACTATGCTTAACGTGTTCTGTGAGGCTAGTCTCGGTGGAGGTTCGAGTCAACCGCCGGGCATGGGTGTGTGTGTTTGTCCTTAGGATAATTTAGGTTAAGTAGTATGTAAGCTTAGGGACTGATGACCTTAGCAGTTAAGTCCCATATGATTTCACACGCATTTGAACATTTTTTGCTTAACGTATTGACCCTATGACTTTCCCTTGCAAATTACAACTAGCAAAGACTACCACGTCATCGTACACTAAGTATACCCAGTTACACCCGCTCTCTGAAAGTATGGTTTCGGTTCGATGAACTCCTTCTGGCAAGGATGTCCACTTTACTCCCGGAAAGTCCAAGATACGCGGGCTCCTACTCGTCGCAGTCTCGCGAGTCGAGTAAATGATGACTGCCCTTCTCTCACAAGCATTGAGCTCAGACTCAGTCCTCGTCACGTGTCTTTCCCCGTCTTCCACTAATTGCAGTATGCCTTTCTTTCTCACTTGCACAGATTTCCCAGTTGTTACCAGCTTCACCCGATGAGTGCGCGCTGTGTAAAGCCGAAACCTCGCATGCTTGTCAACCACCGTTAGCTTCTTCGATACAT
Organism: Schistocerca gregaria; assembly: GCF_023897955.1. Taxonomy (NCBI): domain Eukaryota; kingdom Metazoa; phylum Arthropoda; class Insecta; order Orthoptera; family Acrididae; genus Schistocerca; species Schistocerca gregaria. The sequence continues at coordinate 295,563,668 of NC_064926.1, read as the reverse complement.
GTAGCCATACACTACGTCTCGTTACGCCCACCTTAGTGCCACGGAAGTAGAGCACCAAGTTCTAGCTGCTCGACTCCGCTACTACCTGTAAATCCAGTTATAATTCTCCTTGCACCTTCCTCATCCCTTACACATATTGCTAAGACGACAGCACAATGGTTCTTAACTGCCCATCTACCGCTTGATGAATGGCTTCTTGCAATTTCCTTAATTTCACTCATGTAGCCCAGATACCATCCTGTAATGAGTGCAATAGCCTCTTCATCGTTAGCCTTGCTTCTTGTATTTACATCTATGATTATACCGTGTCCAAGTCCCAGTTCAGATTTCCAGCCGAGGTCCTGGTATAATGCATAATATCATTAGGCAACTGTGAATCATGCTTGTGTTTTCAAACACATTGCTCTCCAAGTTCACAATGTGTGTGTAATGGCACTCTATATTTATTTTATTTGCCTTCGCTAAACCACTTGCCGCTTCCGCCATTTAATTCAACTGGTTTACATCAATTGCATCTGATTTCTCGAGTGTGGTTTTCAGTCTATCGACACGCTCTTCATTCTTCGAGATGCATTTTCCACCCCTCTTATCCCCTCCAACATCTGCTCCATTACTCATGCATATGCCCTGAGTAATTTTCTGTGCTCCGATGAGACCTTTCTCAGCTCTCCACTATCCACTGCTAACTGTTGTATCCCTGAAAACACTCCCTCCAGTCTTCTAAATCAGCAGCAGTTCTCATACATTTAACAATAAGCTTAACTACCTTTTGTGTCTGGATAACATCACGTCCAATTGCCTGGGAAAAAAAATCCTCCGTCTTGGCTACGATGTAGCACCAGTCCCACTCTGGCCTTGACAAAGTGATTTAGCACTGATTATCCTCTTATCCCATACAGAAACCTGAGGACAGGGATCAGTATCTGTCTCCGAAAAGTACGTCTTAATACACTAATGATCTGTCACGCCCGATAAACGGCTGTAGTCTGCTATACTATTGGCTCTCTATAACGGTTATGTGTGCTGTCTGTCATTCGCCAATGCCCAGGCCTAGTTAGCGCTTTTACCACTACTATTTTTCTGCTCAACTTGTATTCAAATTCGCTGGTTTTCAGTGTCCACCTCGTCAGAGTACTGGACGGGGCCTTCAGAATTACGAGTAGTAAGCTCTTCGGAGCAACCCGGTACATAACTAGCTGGAATTTACTACCTAACAGGTAATTCTGTAAGAATATTACTGGGCACATCAAGCTAAGCATCTCTCTCTCTCTCTCTCTCCATTGTGGACTAACTGCTTTCACCTACTTTCAATTGTCAAAGGCAATAGAATGTTCCTTCCCTGCCCCAACCCCCCTCCTCCAGTGCAACACACGTAAGAGCATGATGTATGGAAGCAAAAACGCGATAGATGAGTGTCAGCGCGACAGAATGTCAATCCTAAAGGCCCGGGTTCGATTCCCGGCGGTGTCGGAGATTTTCTCCGCTCAGGGACTGGGTGTTCTGTTTTCCTAATCATTATCATTTCATCCCCATCTACGCGCAAGTCACCGAAGTGGCGCCAAATTGTAAGACTTGCACCCGACGAACGATCTACCCATCAGGAGGCCCTAGTCACACGACATTTAGATTTACCGTGTAATGTGGTGGACTTCAACGCCTCTTACTTAAAAATTCAATTGAGGTAGCCTACACATGTGACCCTGTGTCCGACAAAAATATATATTCCCTATCAACGACAACACCCCCAACTTCATTCGCCTTTCATCTCCAAGGGAAATTCCTTCTGGCGGCTCATTCTTGAGTTTAATGAATTACTTCTTAACACCCTGGCTACCTCTCTATGAAATTAGCTTATACCACACATACCATTACTTCCACAAAACCGTACAGAGTCCACACCATCACTACTAACTCTCTGTGACGTAACACTGTCTTTGGATGTGCTCGGCACAACCACAATTAAATCATCTTACATTCGACGCAAACACGCTTCACTAACCCCTTATGCCCAAGAACACATAGTCTCCTCATACTGCAGTGCCAGCCTAACGGTGGCATTGGAGATCTTTCGTCGCCCCAGTGCGCACCCTCCTAGGCGTCTACTCGTCAACCCCTCAGAAAAGCATAAAACCATCGTTTCTCGGTTCTTCTAACAGTTCTTTGTTCACCTCCTCACTCTGCAATAACTCAACATTTAATTTCCTTGTCCTATCCTCGAAATCTTGAACCGCTCAATCACTTGAAAACTGTACTCAATCGCTCACAAAAAAACCCTGTATTAGGCCACTTCATATACCTTGGATGTAGCCCTGTCTGAGTTGCTAAAACATTATTAGAGTTGAATTATTTAGTCACAATATTAACAAGTCGTCTTTCTTCAGCAGATGCCTTGGCTGTTGCTAATTTAGCTGCCTGTTGGCAGCTGACGTCCGTCGAGTCAGTTCGCTTTTGCATACCCAGGAAGTGATGTCAGTGACTTTGGCGGCGCGGCAGGTGGCAGCGAGCGGGGCGGCGGCTGCCAAGCACGAAGTGGTTCTCGTGCCGGTTGCAGAGCATGCTTGGTCCCATTGCGAATGAATTCTACGATAATCTTTGACAACCCATTCACGATGTACCTTGTGTCGGTAGTCATGTGGTCGTCTGATCTTCTCCCTACACCTGATTTGTTTCATCTGCCAAAGCTACCTGCTAGTTGAACAGAAACATGGGCCCCAAGAAGCCTTGTTGCAGGATTCCACATTGAGGTTCGGTATTGGCTGCACTCTGCGAGATGGTGTTGTCGGATGATAGTCAGTTTTTGCATGCATTGAAGGCCATCATCTTGAGTATGCTACAGTATCGTATCATGGAATCGAGTGCTATTATTGCGAATGCCAACGATCGCAACGGTCAACTTCTGACAAGAGCTGGAGAGCTGTAGTATTCAAGGCTTAGTATTTAGCTAGAATGGACTATTACGGAAAGTTCGGTTCGTTATGACCGAATGTGTCCTCCTTTCTCTGCTACATTCACTTAACATGCTGTTAACTGGTGTGCTGGTCCCTCATTATTTACTATTATGGAGCACTACACCTTAGGAGCTAAAGAATAAGTCTGCCTCGCTTCCTTCGGTTTTCCATCCTCTTTTCTACTGAATGCTTGTTCCTTACTTGGCAGACAGTTCATCGATTTGATCTGTTTTTGAAATTATGGCTTGCTTCCTGCTTTCGCTTCTGTCTCTGGCGTGACTTGAATTTTCCAAATGCAATGAGTGTGTTTTTATAGTTTTTTTTTTCTAATTTCTGCCCTTACTGTTCTGAGCCGTAACAGCACAAATGACTTCACTTCACCTGTAACTGTACCTTACCTATTTTAATATGTGGTCATAAGATCACCCTGGTACGTTAGCTAATGTTACTGAGATTCTCCACAGCTGCCAAAATATCTTCAGTAGCACGATTAGAAAAGGGAGAAACAAAATTAGCCTCTGCCAGTTCCACTCCTAGAGCCTGTCACCTTGACACCTCTATTACATGATCTTTCACGGCCAGCCATTTTTTTCTGCCATTAACTGAGCCACTAGGTACACTAACACCTATATGGCCTCCGTACTGTTGACACATTGTGTCTTCTGTTTTGCCACTGAATCCCCGGTATTCAGAATTAATACCTCAGAACAACACAAAACAATAGGCTGCTAGTAACCCATACAGAACAAGTTCTCAGGAAGCTCTCTACCAACCTACTTAATCTGCCTAATCTTGAACCACCTAGATTGTCTACATTGTTTGGCCATGTTCCCACGATTACACATAGAACAAACAACTGCTACAGACCTGAAACAAGGGAAAAATATCCAAAGTAAGTACAGCGCATATAACGCACAGGAACTAACCACTAGTCTCTATAATTCCCCTTAGACTTTGATAAGTCCGCTAGACCCTATACTTTCATAATATTAACCCATTATGTAATCACACCCCAATTTGATACCATGACTCTTCACCACAAAATAACAAAAAATAATCTCACTTACCCCAAATGAAGATTCTGTAGGCTGCGGCTCAAACATCATGCTGTGGGGGCAGCACGTCTGATTAGGGCGAAGTCGGAACACCAGACACCTCTCTGAATGGTGCTAAGTGAGTGATGCGGCGGCAGTCCCCAGTGGAAACACTGTTTACTGTTAAGAATGACTTTTGTTGACTTCAGTTCATGTTGCAGTTATTTGACCACGCCCCTATCTGTTGTCACTGCCCGGCGCTGGCAAATGGCTAGCGGCTCACTCTTTGGACGCAGTGGTGATGACTGGCTTGTGGAAGGCCGGCAATCCGTAGATGCTACTGCCGTTGATGCCAGCAGTGCAGTACTTCCTTCGGCGAAGTTCAGTCTGCGCGGCTCCTCACTCTGTTTCCTCTACCATGAGAGCATGTAAAGACGGCTGTACACGAGGTGTGACTTGCTGACCTGTACCAAAAGTTAATCAGTGGCTGGCACTTTGGTATCAAGTCCCACAAGGAACTCAGTGACCGCGGCTGGGTCAGACGGCGAGTTGGTGTGACCACGTTCCATGAAGGACTCATTGCTGATGGAAGGTGCAGTGTACACCAGGTTGCTGCTAGCGGTAGTCAGTCGTTTCGCTGTCCAGTGTAGCTCTGGTACGCGGTGATGCTGCTGGTCTCTGGCGACGAGAAGTGAACAATGCCTCAGTTTCTGTACTTCTGCCGTGATTTTTTTTTTCTTACTAAAACCTTGCAGGTAGTTTCTTTACCCAAAACAAGAGATCTTCCGGGGTGTGGTGAGATCCTCCAGCTGGCTATACGATTACTGCTGCTCTCGGCTGTCCTGGATTCGTAATCCACTTGAATGTCTTTTTTTTTGTGACAAACATGTCACCACAGTCGTACCTATTGGCTCTAAAGCAATACTCTACGGCGAATTCCACTCTGCTTCTCATTACGTTTGCTAAAGACCTACAAATTTTACTAAGAGGTTCGGTAACGCTAGTACAGTGTTAGTAGTATTGCGAATGTGAACTTGTTTCTCGAAGGAAACTGGGGTAATCATAATTCACAAAGTTGACCAAGAATAAAGCATGTGAGTCACAATGCTACCATACTGCATTACCAAATGGAGACGAATCAACCTATTCAACAGATCTTCGTTCAGTTTTATAGCTGCGTTTGGAACGTTATAGAAGCGATCACCGTGTCGTCGAATGTGATATCCCGCGTAGTAACAAATGGACGCCTGTGGTGGCTATCGACAGAAGTAGTGGGCATAGCAAGGGCCCAAGGCGTCATTAACTCTTGTGGTGTGCGTACTGTAAGACCATCAGTACACACACCATCAGATTATTTGACTTGTCGCTCCAACGAAGTAGGCGAGTGTTAGCAATATGTCTCGTGGTCTTCTCATGGCGTGTTTATGTTCTGCCGTTAGGTCAGACGACAGAAACGCTACTTGCACTCTTAGAATAGCAGATTGACGGTAACCAACTTTAAACAGAACTTCATTAATTTTCACACACAATTATTTAAATAATAACAAGCATAAAAATTACTTAACTTGCTTCTGGATGCTATTTACAATTGACATCTGAAGTTCCTTTGGTATTGGTACGTTAATCTTATTCTCACATACATCTCTGATACTTGACAAACGTGTCTGTACAACTATCTTCATGGCTGTGTACAGGAATATTGTAATCTTATTAGGCGCAGACTGAAACTTGACTATAGACTGGTACAGACAAATGTAGAACTCGTACAGACTGGTACAGACTAATGCAGACTGGTACAGACTGGTGCAGACAAATGCAGACTGACTAATCGGAGGTCTGTACACTCGTTATAATACCTCGCGTGTTCATGTATCACTGTGCGAGTGTGATCCGCGAGGAGAAAAGGTTGTACGTTAGCAGAAGTCTCATTGGCTGCGTTACATATTAATACGCAGATCGGCGGAAGCAGAATTTGGTCCGGCTCTATGGCAGTTCCTTCTCATAGTGCGGAGACGGACGAACGCTGCGCCTGCGCTGTTGTGCTTAGCGGAGCGCGCTCTAGTGGGAAAGTTGTGTACGCGCTGACTACGCGGAACTACGTACACAGCATCTCTCTAATACTATCACCAGTAAGTACCACATCAATGAAGTTGTACATATTCAAATAGTTCTTCATACAATTGAGATGTATCCGAGCGACACTACTTGGAGAAACTGTAGTATATGATACATTGTTGAAATACATCTATAATTTCTAATATTAGAAAAATTAGCTGAGAAGTTAGACACAATCTTCAGTCGCTAAATGTGTGCAGCCAGTAGAAAATCCAACGTAAAGAAAGGTTTAGCATCAACCCGTTTCCAGAACTCCTGGAGATAGACGTTGACTATGGATATTGCATCACAGACGAATTCCCTTTGACAGCTCAGAGATATCACTAAACTCGCCCAAAGATGTAACCAACCATGCATCAGCAGCGCGTAATAGACGGAGGGGGATCGACAGGAGATCAGCTCCAACCATTCCATCAGGAAGGAGGTACACGACTCGTGTTGTCTATAGTTCAACCATGCCTAGACGTTCAGCACCGCGGTTCGATTGCATCCTCATTGTTACTTTGTGCCAAGAAGGGCACTCACAAGGGAAGTGTAAAGGCACCTCGGAGTGAACCAAAGCGATCTTGTTCGGACATGGAGGAGATCAAGGACACATGAACTAACGACGACATGCCTCGCTCAAGCCGCCCAGTGGCTACTAACGCAAGGGACATCGCTACCTACTTATGGCTCGGAGGAAACGTAACAGCAACGCCACGATGTTGAACAATGCTTTTCCTGCAGCCATAGGACGTCGCATTACGACTCAAACTGCGCGCAATAGGCTGCATGATGCGCAATTTCATTCCAGACGTCCATGGCGAGGTCCATCTTTGCAACCATTACACCATGCAGCGCGGTCCATATAGGCCCAACAACATGGCGAATAGACCTCTCAGGATTGACATCGCGTTCTCTTCACCGATATGTAGCATATTCCTTCAACCACACAATCATCGGAGAGTGTTTGGAGGCAACCCAGTCAGGCTGAACGCCTTAAACACACTGTCCATCGAGAGCAGCACGGTGGAGGTTCCCTGTTGTTTTGGGGAGGCATTATGTGGGACTGAGGTGCGCCGCTGGTGGTCATGGAAGGCGCCGTAACGGCAGTACGGCACGTCAATGCCATCCTCGGACACACAGTGCAACCGTATCGACAGCATAATGGCGGGGCGTTCTTTTTCGTGGACGGCAATTCATGCCCACATCGTGTACATCTTGTGAATGACTTCCTTCAGGATAACGTCGTCGCTCGACTAGAGTGGCGAGCAAGTTCTCCAACCATTCTGAAGGATCGGCGCCGAATCACCCTTGAGGAGTGGGACAGTCAGGACCAACAGTGCCTTAATGAACTTTTGGATAGTATGCCATGACGAATACTGGCATGCATCAGTGCAAGAGGACGTGCTACTGGGTATTAGAGGTAGCGGTGTGTATAGCAATCTGGACCACAGCCTCTGAAGGTCTCGCTTTATGGTGACACAACATTCTATGTGTGGTTTTCATGAGCAAAAAAAGGGCAGAAATGATGTTTATGTTGATCTCTGTTACAATTTTCTGTACAGGTTTCGGAACTGTCTGAATCGAGATGATGCAAAGCTTTTTTTATGTGTGTATATGAAAAACGAAGGGAGATAGTAAAGCATCTTCCACTTTATTCTATGTAATAACAATGCACATATCTATAAAGGAGGAAATAAATTCTGTATCTTTCAAAGGCTCTAATTGATATAGAAAGCCACACAAAAGTACAGCATAAGAGTATTTAACTTAAACTACAAACTTGGTATTCAAAAGACACGGTGATGTCTTTAGTGTAACATTTCCTGAGAAACACGTTGCTCGATGTCAGTCAGATTGTTATAAATATTTTAGTTACAAATGACAGAGCAATCGGCTTTTAAAAAAATGACATTAGTTCACAACCTCGGCAGCACACTCCCACATCGTTCTCGTTGATTTGTAATTTTCCAGTGACCATTATGCTTCGATATTTAGTCCATCACAACATCAGGCTCTCTTTTGATATTGGATGTTAACAGCTAAATATGTTGAGTGCTCAGTATTCCGAATATTGTTAGAGGAATGGGATGAGATAATCTGATATCAAAATAATTCATCATAAAATCACCCTTCAGATTCCCCATTACCTCTCGAAACGCCTGAAACGCTCAACTGAACAGTAGCCATCCAGACAATCAAACTGGAATGTAGTTACGTTCAGACGATAATATTATGTTGTCAGATTCTGTTTCCCAGGAATGGGCTGATTTAAAAGAGTGCTTTGTTACTTTCTACTTTATTCATGTTTTACGACGGCGTCGATTCTTCGTGCATTCGGCATTGTTTCGGATCTCGATGACTTGCTTCGATTGTCTATCCGCTTCTCCGTCTTATTTCAGAATAGGCAGCTGAAAGAGAATTTTCTCCCTTGAAAAGTGTTAGGTTGTAGTAGATCATGTGTTCAGTTTTTAATTCAACAGTTACTGAGATGGAAACCATGATCATTGGATTTTCTTTAGATGACTTCTGACCAGTTTTTATTAAAATATTGTGAATCAATAGAAAAAATCTATAGTACCTACTTTGTTTCTTTTTCTTATTCTATTATATCTATCTACAAGAGAACTGCGCAAGACAAGAATTGCAGATACCGTCCAGAAAAAGTGAAACTGAGCTTCAGTTTCCAGTGTCATTGGAATTCTAATATCCAAGATTATTTTGTTCTTGTGACATGTTTAAATCATAGGAAAATAGTTTTACTGTAATGCGCCCGCTCTTCTTTAGTTTTTAGAAGACTGCGTGTTGTGTTATTTTGGACCTTTTTCTTTAATGTACATACACTGGGCATGTGTTGTCACAATTTATTTAGCAAAAGTGACTCTGTTCAAAACAAAAACACAGATAAAGAAAGGTTCACTGATCGCATCAACTAAGAAATATATATTCTTCTCTGAAGGCTGTTTTAGGAAAATGGCACAATATTTATGTTTCCAGATAGGTGCGTAACTGCGGGAGCAGCATGTCTTACAAAGTTTATGAAGAAATTAGGATTAAAAACTAACCATGAACTCTAAAACTCTAAAATTTCACATAATACCACTGTAGTGCCTACATACGTCGCCACATATTCATTAACAACAAGAGTACCCGCCATATTTTTTACAAAAAATGACAAATAAACAGCAATGGAATATCACTCAGTCACACACTAATTAAATATCACAAATTCAACTGGCAGACGATTTTAACTGTCCAAAACCAAATATACACTCCTGGAAATGGAAAAAAGAACACATTGACACCGGTGTGTCAGACCCACCATACTTGCTCCGGACACTGCGAGAGGGCTGTACAAGAAATGATCACACGCACGGCACAGCGGACAAAACCAGGAACCGCGGTGTTGGGCGTCGAATGGCGCTAGCTGCGCAGCATTTGTGCACCGCCACCGTCAGTGTCAGCCGTGGCATACGGAGCTCCATCGCAGTCTTTAACACTGGTAGCATGCCGCGACAGCGTGGACGTGAACCGTATGTGCAGTTGACGGACTTTGAGCGAGGGCGTATAGTGGGCATGCGGGAGGCCGGGTGGACGTACCGCCGAATTGCTGAACACGTGGGGCGTGAGGTCTCCACAGTACATCGATGTTGTCGCCAGTCGTCGGCGGAAGGTGCACGTGCCCGTCCACCTGGGACCGGACCGCAGCGACGCACGGATGCACGCCAAGACCGTAGGATCCTACACAGTGCCGTAGGGGACCGCACCGCCACTTCCCAGCAAATTAGGGACACTGTTGCTCCTGGGATATCGGCGAGGACCATTCGCAACCGTCTCCATGAAGCTGGCCTACAGTCCCGCACACCGTTAGGCCGTCTTCGGCTCACACCCCAACATCGTGCAGCCCGCCTCCAGTGGTGTCGCGACAGGCGTGAATGGAGGGACGAATGGAGACGTGTCGTCTTCAGCGATGAGAGTCGCTTCTACCTTGGTGCCAATGATGGTCGTATGCGTGTTTGGCGCCGTGCAGGTGAGCGCCACAATCAGGACTGAATACGACCGAGGCACAAAGGGCCAACACCCGGCATCATGTTGTGGGGAGCGATCTCCTACACTGGCCGTACACCTCTGGTGATCGTCGAGGGGACACTGAATAGTGCGCGGTACATCCAAACCGTCATCGAACCCATCGTTCTACCATTCCTAGACCGGCAAGGGAACTTGCTGTTGCAACAGGACAATGCACGTCCGCATGTATCCCGTGCCACCAAACGTGCTCCAGAAGGTGTAAGTCAACTACCCTGGCCAGCAAGATCTCCGGATCTGTCCCCCGTTGAGCATGTTTGGGACTGGATGAAGCGTCGTCTCACGCGGTCTGCACGTCCAGCACGAACGCTGGTCCAACTGAGGCGCCAGGTGGAAATGGCATGGCAAGCCGTTCCACAGGACTAAATCCAGCATCTCTACGATCGTCTCCATGGGAGAATAGCAGCCTGCATTGCTGCGAAAGGGCGATATACACTGTACTAGTGCCGACATTGTGCATGCTCTGTTGCCTGTGTCTATGTGCCTGTGGTTCTGTCAGTGTGATCATGTGATGTATCTGACCCCAGGAATGTGCCAATAAAGTTTCCCCTTCCTGGGACAATGAATTCACGGTGTTCCTATTTCAATTTCCATGAGTGTATATAGAAAATCACAGACTACGTATTAGGCCTCTCTCAAAAGAGAACTCTGCAGAAGACGTGTCATTTACAATATGGGTAAAGTTCAACGTACCGTGGTCTATTGAGATATTACCTTATCGGGTAGGAGTCCACGCTCTACGTACGGCTATTGTAGATGCATACCATACGCTGTCCGACTTCTCTGTTACTAAGTGGTGAATATACTGTTATTTTAGTTATAGTAATTGAGAGTTCGTTGTTATTATGCGTCGTAAACATATGTTGTTTGTAGCTTTGATGCACATGTAGCAGCCTGACATTAAAATTGATAGAGTACGTCGAATGATGTCTACTTTGGCAACAAAAACGATTCATACTGCGTGTTCTAATGTCCTACGATGGCCATTAGTCAGTCTCAGAAAGCTCTACGCATCTATCTGTCCGCTAGAAAAACAAGATATGTCTTGGCAGGTACGAGTAGCGGAACCGTTCACTGAAGCTGGCTGGTAGGAAGGTAGCAACTCAATTTGTTTTTTGAGGCCTCGTGGTGAGCACATAGATGCATTCTTTCACGCTACTGCTGTGATGACAGGATGTATCCTCTCTGTCGTAGTATAGATATATTGCCTTTCGATAGTGAAATGGGCACATTTACCTGACCTCGAACAGGATTATGGGAAGCTAGTTGCCTTATCTGCATATTTGGCCTTCTTTTAAGTGGCTGTAGATTACGTGGTATTTCGGATCATGGAGAATTAGACACGTTTTGCAGTTGTATTTAGCGTGACTAAAGCCAGGTGTTTCTGTGCTTTTTCCAATTCCGTAGAACATTTGTGGATTACCATTAACTTTTTATTCCGTCATCCTACGTTTCAAGTGACTAGGTCAATGCTCTTGAACTTGTAAGACAATGTTCCAGGAATTAATAACGACAGACTGTGATTTTATTTGGTCTGTAGTATATCGCGGTAATATGAAGACGTGTGGTCTGCGGAATTACATTTGCACATAAAATGGTCATCTTGTACATGAATATTCATCATTACACTCGTACTACTTTTGAGTATATTTGGGACCTTACGAGTCTATCAACCCCTCTCTCGCCATTGTTTAATAAGCCTTTCCACGTTTTCCATATGTTCATGTGTGCTGACTCAAGAACAACGTTTTCGAAAAAGTACTTGATTCATTTTAATTGTATTTAAGTCTGAGGAGAAGTAGCCTGCCTTAAGCAGTGATCACAAAAGTACCGAACAGGAATTTCAGCAATGCAGATATGGCTGTGACGCTGTTGAATTTTGAGACACATACCAGTGGGAGGGAAACACTTAATTTCTGATAATATAGTAAATCAGGATTTTTCAGGTTATTAGGTAATATAGAGTACAGATTGCAAAAATCATTTGCATTGCACAACTTTTACCTGTTAGATGTATTTCAGTGACATAGGTAATAGACGTATGAGGTCCACAGTGAGAACTCTAATTTGAGTGTGACTTGGTTAACCTTGCTTAAACCCCGTTTTTTATTCTTTTATGCTCTACGGAGGTCCTGCTACTCCGAAAACTAAAGCATCTCACTCAGATTGTGTCGACTTACGTACGGGTCGGATATAATATAAAGCGATGTCATTTCAGAGGATAAAGTCAGAGAAATAGTCGAATGCTGAAGATTAGATGGGTAGATCACATAACAAATAAGGAGGTATTGAATATAATTGGGGAGAAGATGAGTTTGACGAACAACTTGATTAGAAAAAGGGATCAGTTGTTAGGACATGTTCTGAGGCAACGAGGGATCGCCAAATTAGTATTGGAGGGCAGCATGAAGGGTAAAAGTCGTAGAGGGAGACCAAGAGATGAATACACTAAGCAGATTCAGAAGGATGTAGGCTGCAGTACGTACTGGGAGATGAAGCAGCTTGCATCAAACTAGTCTCAGGACTGAAGACCACAACAACAGACTATTACGAAATTCCGTGTTAAAGTAATTCAAGGCGGGCAGGCTTTCAACCCGTGCCTACATGCACAATATCTATAGATATGGTGCAGTTTCACGCAAAATTTTCACTAAAGATGCCTAGCATCACAAATGACAAATAATATAACATATAACTAAATTCAAATTTTCGTAACACTGGACCATCATAAAACACATTTTACAAATATTATATCCATACATATTATAAAAGTCAAGCAATGCCTGTCTGTATGCATCTATGAATATGTGTACGTTACACATCTCCTAAAGCGGTGGTTAAATTTCAACTAAACTTGGTACACGTACCATCGAGGGATAAAACCGATCTACCTCTCAAAGGGTGCGGCGTCGGTCTGAAACAGAAGCTTAGCTCAATTCTGAGTAAATATCCAGATATATATGTGCAGTATTTGAGAATATGAGCTTTTAATGACTTGCAGACAACTTCACATACAATTTCAAACTTACAAGAAACTTTTTACAGCTGACTTCCCCATGCAGCCTTCCAAAAGAAGAAAGGACAAAATCCGGTCCATTTTTGCTTTGCACGCAGTACAACTGGTACATCAGGCACGACCTTTTAATTTATAACTTCTTTACTACTAACTGTATTTGCAGTACAATTTGCGGACAGCATTTCAATGTACCACTTGTCCCGGAGTAACGACAAACGCCAATACACAGATGAAGAACGCAAAGCAAAGAAGGCTGTGAGACGGTGTCAACCAATAGTACGCTAACTAGGACCCCACTAGGACAGGAGCCGCCTCTAGCAGAAGACAATATAAGCGCTGCTCCTGCAATCTACTTTATTGTAAATGAAACCATTAATGTGATTTGGTTGAATTGGTTCAAATGGCTCTGAGCACTATGGCACTCAACTTCTTAGGTCATTAGTCTCCTAGAACTACATAAACCTAACTGTCCTAAGGACATCACACACATCCATGCCCGAGGCAGGATTCGAACCTGCGACCGTAGCGGTCTCGCGGTTCAAAAGTGCTGCGCCTAGAACCGCACGGCCACTTCGGCCGGCTTGCTTTAATTGTTGTATAGCTATCCTAGACAGCAGCATCCTTTAGCCAACCTATAAGAAACCAGTGGGCAGGACCTCACATTGGCGACAAGGATTTACAAACAAACTCAGCGCCTAGCGGCCACGGAATTTTGTTTTGTGTTTGCTGACGTCTAATTTCTCTCTTGTCTTTACTTTGCAGGCGTGCTTACTTGCTTTAACAGTCTCTTTTGGTAACGTGTGTTTTCAGGTGGTAATTGCAGAAATTTTCTTTGCTTTTCTCCTTATTTTGCTTGCTTGCCTTGTCTGTTTGTTGCATTTGTCTCTTCCAAAATGGCCACCTCGCTTATCACGCACCCTGCTCAGGCGCCACAGCTGCAGGCGTTAGAGGCTACACAGCTAGTGCAGATGTTTCGGTTCCAGACACAGCATATCTCCACCATGCTCAACACAGTGCAGCAGCTACTAGCCAACGCTGCGTGCCCAACGGATACCTTTAATTCTAAACAACTTTCAGAACAATGTTATTGCAAGTGGGTAACAGATTAGCAAACAATGACAAGGATATAAAGTTTCAAACGTGCTTGTGGTGCTTCATATTCAGATATTCTGTTGCGTGATGCGATCGTGTAATGTCCCTGATGTCAAACTCAGAGCAAAGACTTTGAAACAGTCCGATCCATCATTTCAGAAGAAAGTCAAATACTAGATCAGTACGATTCCGGGGCGCTGTCAGCTGATAAGTTTGAGCAGCCAATTATTTCTTTGGGGTTAGTACCTTGTTTGTGATCCGCCATTTCAGCGGCAACTTGCGCTAGTCAAAAGGAGTAAACAGCGCTCCATGCCACGTAAATAGTTCGCTAAACAGGCAGCTACACATGCGCCGGCCGGGATGGCCGAGCAGTTCTAGGTGCTACTGTCTGGAACCGCGCGACCGGTACGGTCGCAGGTTCGAATCCTGCCTCGGGCGTGAATGTGTGTGATGTCCTTTGGATAGTTAGGTTTATGTAGTTCTAGGAGACTGGTGAACTCAGAAGTTAAGTTCCATAGTGCTCAGAGCCTTTTCAACCATTTTTGAGCTACACAGGCAAACAGAATTAAGACTTGCCCTTGGTGGTATTCTCGACACGAACGCCAAGACTGCCCCTCCCAAAAAGCTCAGTGTTACGCATATGGTAGGACAGCATCCATATGTTAGCAACGGAACAAAAATCTCGTCACAAGGCCCATGTCATTAATGCAGTATAATCAAAGTCTGCAACAGACATTCGCAAAACTGGCACCTGAGCAGTTTCTTCAGTGATACACCAGCTGTACAAACGTATTGTTCAATTACTCATTTGTGGGAAACGTGTGAAACTTCAGTTGGACACAGGTGCCTCTGTCACATTGCTCAATCGTCACAGATATGAATTGCTAGGCTCCCCACGCCTGTCTAAAACCAACAAGCAACTGACGACTTGTAATGTACAAGACATTCCCGTGTTGTAACAGCGTTACAATCATGTGAAGATGACAACATATTCGATCTTGATTCAATTGATTTGTTTGGCTTTAACACTCAGCACAATGTGTTGTCAGTGTCTGCATTCCATGCAAAAGATAGTGTAGCTAGCTTACTAAAAGAATTCCCGGAACTCTTTTCTAACGGTTTAGGCAGAGCAAACTATTTTTTTGTTTGCATATATTACGCTGAAAGGCAATGCTCAGCTAAACTTTTTCCGGGCCAGAACTGTTCCCATTGCATTGCGACACAGTCGCTGCTGAACTTATGGATCTGCAAGATAGCGGAGTTACTGCGCCCTTATAAAATAGTCAATGGACAATTCCACTAGTTTTGCTCTTCAAACCTTCAGCTCGAATTCGACTTTCTTCTGACTTTAAGTCTACGGTCAACCCACAAACAGATTAGGCGCGTGACGCTACTTTTCAAAAACTGACCTGCGTGACACATATCTTCAAATACTACTCGATGAAGAATTTCAAAAAGTGTGTGTAGTAAATACTCATTTGGGCTTGTTTGAATATTTACGGTTGCCATTTGGTAGCGCTTCCGCACCCGCCATTTTCAGACGTTATTAGGGAGAGCTGGCTGCACAAGTGGCTAATTGCTCGAACTATTTGCACGATACAGTTGTAGCAGGTCGTACACCTGAAGAACACATATGAAACTTACGTGCTTTGTTTCGTGTGTTATCTGATGTGGGAATAAATTGCCAAGTAGGTTTTCTAAACGTTAAAGATGAGTTTCTCAGCAGTCGATGCGTAGTTTACATTGATTGTGACAAACCAGTGGTATTGCAAGTTGACGCTTCCTCTATCGGAATCGGTGCAGTGATTTTGCGCAGAATTGATGACAAAGACGGACCTATTGCTTTCGCATGAAAAGTGTTGTCGAAAGTTCATTGTAACTAACCACAAATTGAAAGAGAGTCTTTGGCTATTTTGTGTGGTGTCACCAAATTTCACTACTATTTGTATGGCAGAAAATTCTACTTACTTACGAATCACAAGCCTTCGCAGTCCTAGTTTCATCCGACGAGACAGGTTCCTGTACGAACTGCCAAAAAATTGCAAAGATGGGCTTTGTTGTTGTCTCACAACCATCTGACAGCTCAACAAGGTAACGTGGACGCACTTTCACGTCTTTCTATTGGCACTGATACAGATTTTGACGCTTCTGCTGCATCTTGTTGTCACATCGGTGCCTAGGATTCTGAATTGCATCTGTCTTTTCCGCTGTATTATAGGAAAATCGCACAGGCCACGGCAGCTGATTCAGATTTGAACATTTTGCTAAAATACGTACGAACATCTTGTCTTTGTTCCTTGCATAGCATACAGAGCTCTGTAGTGCACCGATACTTTGAACGTCGGCATATCCTCGCTGTACGGAAAGGTGTCATTCTTGTTTAAAATGACTGTGGACAGTCAGGAGTATTGATCACTAGAGCTTTTCAAGGGATTGTTCGTACGAAACAGTTAGGGCGTCGACACTGTAGTTAGCTGGGAATAGACGCTCAAATAGAACGGATGGCGTCACAGTGTCACCCATGAGCGGAAAATCATTTCGCTCCACCACAAAAAATCTCTGCTTGGCCAAAGTCGCAATCACCATGGCAACGAGTGCACATAGACATTGCGAGACCTTTTATGAACACTCGTTTGTTGACTGTGATTGACTCGTATAGCAAGTTCCTTTTCCTTTGCCAATGAACTCGACAGTGTTATGTAGTACTCGTACAATTCAGGTGTGTTTATGGAGTTTTTAAAAATGGTTCAAATGGTTCTGAGCGCTATGGGACTTAGCAACTGAACACATAACTCCCCTAGACTTAGAACTACTTAAACCTAACTAACCGAAGGACATCACACACATTCATGCCCGAGGCAAGATTCGAACCTACGACGGTAGCAGCAGCGTGGTTTCGGACTGAAGCGCCTAGAACCGCTCGGCCATAAAAGCCGGCATCCATTTTTTACCTGGAAGGTTTACCTCAAGTAATAGTGTCAAACAACGGCGCTTAGATTTAGTCAAATGAATTTGAAACATTCTGTGAACGCAGTGGCATACAGTATGTAACTATTGCACCGATCCATCCACAGTCAGACGGCGAAGCGTAACGTTTTATCATAACCTTCAAGCAGCATATGGCAAAACTTCGCTCGGCACACACGAGGGATCAAGCATTGCAACTGATTCTCGCCTCCTATCGTTCGCACCCGTGTGATGGCCCATCGTCGACGGAATTGCTTCACGGCCGCCTCTATCGCACACTGCTTTACCTGCTCCACCCTCCTTCGCATCCGTCGCCGAAGGAAGGCCACAAGTATTGATTCGCGCCTCGTGATATTGTCTTTTACAGGGTTTTCAGCAGTAGCAGACGGTGGGCGCGAGGCGAGATTGTCCGTCGACTTGGCTCTTGCATGTATCTTATGTCATGCCCAGATGGCATGCACGCCGACATAAAAATCAGCTTCGCCTCTGTCATGTGCACGATGATCTTTCAGTGTCTCTTACCCCTGATTAACATATCAAGAGGGCAGCGCGGCCACAGCAGCCGCCAGAGGGTGTCGGATCGACTCCGCGTGACGACCCCATGGAGCCTCCTCCGCCTCCTACCGATGGAGCTGGAACCCTTCACACCGCAGCAGCCGCCGCCCTCTTCATCTGGCGCATGGCCTCAGGAGGTGGACGCGTACCCTTCTGGTTGTTTCCCGAGGGACGTTTCAGCCAGAGCATAGGTCGGATGGCGGGGTACGACAGGAAGCTCTGACGTCACCTGAAGCCACAGCTTTCCTTCCAGCGATAACGGTCAAGCGATGAGCCGACACTCCTGTCTACCCCACCGTGGTCGCACTTCCTAAACGACGGCGGTCCATCGCTTTGGAGGGGGGGGAGGGGGGGGGGGAGAGGAATGTTCCTGCGTAACGACAAACGCCGGCACGAAGATGATGAACGCATGAGCAGAGAAGGCTGTGAGACGACGTTAACCAAGTCAACCAACAGTACGCTGGCTGGGACTGCACCACTACAGGAGTCGCTTCTGGTCGAAGAGAATATAAGCTCCGCTCCAGCCAGCCTCGGCCAGACGGTAGAAGACAGACACTAGTAGATCTGTTACTTCCGATCCGTATTCATTACTTGCACGGACATTCTATACAGCGAAAGACACTGTTATTTGCAAGTCATAAATAGCACACTACGCGACATTGAACACCAAAATTTTGTCAGTCTACTTTAGTTTAATGAAAACCATTAATGTGATTTGCTGGAATTGTTGTATAGCTATCCGATGGAGCAGCATTCTTTAGGCACCCTATAAAAGAAGAGTGGGCAGGACCCCACACTACTGAATGTAGTAATTGTCTGACGGACACTTCGGGACGTATGACGTTATACACATTGAGCTAAGTAAAAACAAGTAACTGGGGGAAATTCGCTAGAGAAACAAGTGAAGTATGTATAAAAATATGTGTGAAATGTATTAGATATATGTTAAATGTGTGTGATACGTGTTTATGCAGGCAAAGCAACAGGTAAAAAGAACTTGTTCGTCATATTGCAATCTGGTAAGGAATCGTGCGTGGTTGAGAACCAGCAGCCTGCTTCTTGGGTGGCGATGCTAATGTGTTGAAATACGGTGGAGGACGAAATGGACACAAATATGGTGGGAAAAGGAGGCGGGCGGAGTGCGGGGGATGGGGAAGTGGACCGAAAGAAAAGCCGAGGAGATGGACAGAACGAGAGGAGAGATGGAAATTAGAAAGGAGATGGGCAGAGAGTGGATAGAAGAGGAGTGGGACTTCGAGGGGGGGGGGGGGGGTTGAGGTGGTGGGGAAGGAGTAGGTGGATAGGGAAAGAAGGTCTAGGAGATAGCCACACAGACAGAGGAGTGGAATGGGGAGATACACTAAGATAAGATTAGAATAAATACATATATGGGCAACGCCAGGTACTCAGGTAATACTGTATATAAGTAGTTTCCAGAGATCTATTATTGGTAGCTACTTCCAGTAGTTGCATATATTTCAGGCTTAAAACTCTAAGGTATACAGTTCTGGCAGAAAGCAGCTTTGCCACCTCAGGTAAGGTTGCAGTTACAGAAATAAGAAACAGACAAGCTGAAAGTCAGAGTCTGTGAGGCTGCATATGATCGGCACCTTTACTCATTTAAAAAAAAACGGAGTTTGTCAATTGAGATTATCGTCGAAACACTTATATGTCTCTTTTATATTTTGCATAGGATGACTGTTGATAATGTAATTGTTACGAAACATGTTAACTGTATGACCAATGCACAAATAAAAATATTGCCGAAACCGCGAGGAGTGCTGTCTGTAGCCGGCTGGAGTGGCCGTGTGGTTCTAGGCACTACAGTCTGGAACCGCGTGGCCGCTACGGTCGCAGGTTCGAATCCTGTCTCGGGCATGGATGAGTGGGATGTCTTTAGGTTAGCTAGGTTTAAGTAGTTCTAAGTTATAGGGGACTGATGGCCACAGATGTTAAGTCCCATAGTGCTCAGAGCCATTTGAACCAAGTGCTGCCTATAAATACTTTTCATTATTAAATGTCTATAATGCCATGAGGGGCGCCATTAGGAAATCAGCTCTACACCCAGGTTTCAAGCTCTGATTAAATAGATGAGTTAGCCTCGTAGGTTCCCTTCGAAACTACGCAATGTTTGAAATGCTAATGCGGCACAGGAATGCAGAACCACATCCGAGCTCGTGTAACTAACTGTGTGATGTCCTTACTAAACCTAGATACCGGTTTACCTTCATAGGAAGTAGCATCTATGAAAGAATTTTCAGTTGTTTCTATAATGCTGAGTACCTGTACCGTTAGTAGAATTCCATGTTCCAGCAAAACTGTGGGCAACGGAGGTAGTTAGTATCGTATTGCTTATTCACTAGCTGGCGGCTGAAAGTTTAATAACGCAAACGTATGTTGCTCGTAAGTTCTAGCAATGAAATATTCGGAAGCCGAGGAATCAGCACTGCACAGCAGAGTACGCTGCAAATTACTGTTAATAGTACTAATTAGACTCTTGCTCAGCGATGCACAAAATGAGGAGCAAAGTTGGTGCACAACACAGTAACGGAAACGGCTATTCCGCTGTTGGCTGTTTAGGGCCAATAACAGCTGCGTATCGGTTTCCACACTAGTAGCTGTTCAGAGCAGGTACCACGGTCAACGAGCTGTAAAGTGAATATTTTTTTTGTCTCACGAAGACACTGAAAGACAAATGTCGTTCGTTCAGAGAGACTAGAAATTCAACAACTCCCTGGGGATACAGTCTCCGAACTAAGTACCCTACAGACATATCGTTTCGAAAAACTACCCCCAATGCAAATTTTAATATACTACATCATAACAGTTGCAACGCAGTTGGTGTTACCGTGATTACCATCCAGCCTTTGAGGGATTTTTGAGAAGGGATTAATTTGAGAAAAGATACTGCGGAAAGTATAGGCAGAAATGAAAGAATTTAGTATTTAGCGATCGTCTGCTGACGGTAAAAAAACCAATTTCGTGTATTTCTGCTGGAATTTTGCTGTGTTACGTTTAGTTCCTTATGTTCCTGAATCAAAATTTCGACGCCTCGCTATATTTACTGTTATGATACGCACATACACACACGCACGCACGCACGCACGTACACTCACTCGCTCAATCACACACACTCAGACACACAAACACACACACACAAAAAGTGAGAGACAGGCAGAGATAGAGAAAAAGAGGGATTGAGAGTGTGAGAGAGAGAGAGAGAGAGAGAGAGAGAGAGAGAGAGAGAGAGAGAGAGAGAGAGAGGTAGAGGTAGAGAGAGACCATACTGAAGTATATTAAGAAAATTTTCTGCGCAGTAGGAATGATCAATCACATATGATTTCACTTTATGTTTGAAACCAGGTACTGAGTATCTTAAATTCTTTATATCACTATTTAGGTGCTGAGAATTGTAATTGCTTAATAACTCACTCCTACATGCCGTCTTCTTTATTTTTAGCCTCTTTTTCTCTACAGTTACAGTGTATGTTAAATACCGTATTTTTCATCTATAATGAGAGTCTTATTAAGACGCTCTTAACTCCTTAACTGCTCTGACCGTGTTAACGCGCGCGCCTTTGTACCTGTCCCTGTGTGCTCTGGACGTGTTTACGCGCGCCACCAGTCTCGCAAGAGCATGGTCCGGTTTCTCTCACGCAAACAAAACCCCGTTAACATGTAACTTAGCAAATGGAAGCCGTGAATTAACTTCACCTTTACATGTAACTAACCACAAGAGTAATGCAGTATTAGTTTGTAATGGCGCTGTTTTCGAAGGCTGAGGCTACTGCCATCATTTGTTGTACAAGGCTATTAAGATGTGCTTCACGGAAGAAAGTTGATGTTCTGCTAAGAACAGTATGGTGGATTATTTACCTTTTGACGATACTAATCTTTTTTTTCTTCAGTCTGTCTGCTCACTGCTTTGATGCCTCCAGAGCCAACTGTTTCATATCAGAGTAGCATTTACAAACCACGTCGCAAATTATTTGCTGGATATACTCCAATCCCTATCACACTATATTTTTTACTCTCTACGACTCCTCGTAGTACCATGAAGTTATTCCCTAATGGCTTGACAGATGTTCCATATCCTGTCCGCTCTTCTTGTCAATGTTTTCCATATATTCCTTTCTTCGTCGATTCTGTGGAGGATCTCATCAATTCCTACCTCATCAGGCCAAGAAATTTTCAACATTATTCTGTAGCACTACAAGTGCAATACTTAGATTGTCTGCTGCTCCGATTTTTTTAAATCTATGTTTCACTACTATATAACGCTCTGTCCTCCTTCCTCTGTCCGTCAGGGCTATTTTCTAGCCTAGGTTCCTCGCCGTTATCCGTCTCATTATCCCGAGTTCTGATGTTAAGTTTCATCTGGTTCTCATTTCTGAAACCTTTCATTACTCTCGTCTTTCTTCGATTTACTCTCAGCCCGTGTTCTGTGCTCAAACTGTTCACTCCATTCATGACATCTTCACTTTCGCTCAAAATAGCAATCATAAGTGAATGCAATTAGTGATATCCTTCCGCTTTCATTTTAGCACCACTCGTGTACCTTATTTTTATTTACGTCATTCTTTATTCGATTTATAGACTGACCAGTAGGGGTTTTAATACGAGAACTTCGTACTTGGTTTTTCATCCGTATTGTTCGTTCTTGAATCTTGTACGTATTGTACATTAATCATCTTTCCGTATGGCTTACCCCTGTTTCTCCCAGTATGTCGAATACCTTGCACCATTTTACAACGGTCGAACGCTTTTTCCTGATTGACAAATCCTATCAACGTATACTGATTTTTCTTCACTCTTCCTACCATTATTGACCGCAACGTCAGCACTGCCTCTCTTTCGTAGAATCAAAGAAATAGTCATCTAACAGAATCTCGATTTTATTTTCCGTCCTTCTATTTATTATTTTTATCAGTGACTTGAGCTGTTAAGCTGACTGCGCAATAATTCTTGAGCTTATGGATACTTGCTATTTTTTCGCAGATTTCTGATGGTATATCACCAGTCCTGTACTTTCAAAGTCAATGGTCGTTTTGTTGCCACTTCCCACATCGTTTTTCCAAATTCCGAGGGAGTGTTATCTATCCTTTGTGCCATATTTGATCTTAAGCAGTCCAACGCTCCTTTAAATGCTAATACTGGATCTCCAATTTCTTCTCTGTCGACTGCTGTTTCTTCTTCTAGCACTTCGTCATACTAGTAATCCCCCACATAGAGGTCTTCAGTGCAACAACTCCACCTATAAAATCTCTCCTCTGCTTTGAACACTGGAATTGCCATTGCCCTCTCAACGTCACCGGCCTTGCTTTTAATTTCGACGAAGGCTGTTTTGACTTTTCTATATAATATAATTGCGTAGGCGTCCACGGTCAGAGTCAGTCGACATAATTTTTTTCTGGGTATGGTACCGCGTCATACTGTATAAAATTACTGCTGGATAAAACCAACGTTTCCGTCACGGTTGCAGCGGCCTTCTTCTGCGGCTATTGGTGCGTTCTAGCTACGCAGTGTTCCTTGTATTTTTTTTATTACTGTTCGCTGCACATGCCATTACGTCATAATTTTAAAAAGATAATTCTTCCCTTAAGGAAGAATGAGAGGGAACTTTATTTTAATATGTTACTGCGGTGGAGGGGAGGTTAAACTCTGTTGTCTATTGGCCCTTGTGTTATGTACCGTGATTGATGGTCACCGGCGAATAACAAGTTTACCCCTGTTTACTAACGGCTGGAGTTATTCGCCGATAGTGCTCCCACCTCATGTTGACAGTACGGTCTGTTGGGACACCGCAGAGTTACTAGTAGAATGCACCAGTAGCCCCAGAAGAAGGCAAATGCAACCGTGGCCAAAACGTGGATTTTCTCCAGCAGTAGTTGTATACAATATGAAGCGGTTGCATACGCAGAAAACGTTTATGTCGATTTTCTATGTAACTTCACCTACATGTTGATAATGACGTCCACAGCGATCTCGCTGCAAGTCCACAGTGACCAACTTCCTTGGCAGGAACTGAAAGTCGATCCACTTCATAAAAACTGTCCAGACCAGCGACTGAAACTCCACGTAAGAAATGAAGAAATATAGGAGGCTACTAGTCACATAATCGGCTCCAAACCGAAGAACCTGTTCTCTTTCCAAGTAGACAATCGTCACTCTATATGGGCAGTGTTGGCCGTCTCATGGCTGCTAGGTGACTCCGTGTCCAAATATCCAGCGAAAGTCCATTCCTACGTCCCGTGCTTGCGCACCGTCCCAAAACCAGCGCTCGTGGAACTCACGCCCTGTCGCGAAACTTCAAAGAAAACTCCCTATGCCACAGGTCGAGACACGGAAAAATATCTTGCAGGATACGATACGAACCTACCAGGATTTTTTACTGTTGTGGAATATTCGCGTCTCCTCCAAATATTATATATTATTTCTGCTGTGCACTTTGATATTTTCTCGGCTCAGTGGGTGCTCCATTAACTTTCTGGTGTGCAGCCGCATAAGTTCAGCTTCTTCTTTTAATATTTCAACTTTATATCGTTCCCCATCTTCAGAGTGAGAAAATTTAATGGAGTACTTTATTTCTGATGTACCATATGATCTTTAAATGGTAGCAGAATCGAAGGCTTAAAACATTCTGTTATCAGTGACACGTCACACCGATTACCGTTTAAGGAACTTAAATTTTATTATAAATACTTAGTTTTAGCGTAAATAAATGCGTATTGTCTTTCTCTTTTTCAAGAAAAACGTTGCAATAAGTTTGCACAGAATATACGAGGGCCTTGGGAAGATCAAGTTGTGATGTTTCAGAGCAAGCCGCTTAGGACGTCCACGTTGGAGCAAAAGAAGTTAGAATTTTCCTGTTATCAAGAGCTGGTTCCCTGCGTGTGGTAGCATTAAATGTAAATTTATATGCTCAGGAAACATCCAGTTCGGGGAGTAAAAAGTTTCGCCATGTGCAGAATGGCTGCAGTTTGCCGACTTAGTCTTGTGAGTGCGAAAGGCTCTTGGCTGTTTCTTCAACTCTTGAATGGAATTGGGTACCGTTCACTGTATTAACTCTTTTAATATAACCGTAATAATTCAACAAGGGCGACACCTCTTTCTCACACAGGAAACTCCCTATCGCACCCCTCTCAGATTTAGTGGTGAGATGGTCCAGTGGATATCCCGTCCAAAACTGAGAGAAATTGTGAGAAAAAAGAAAAATAGAAACAGTGAACGGTCCAACAACAAGAAGTTCAATTAAGAAAAATGGTTCAAATGGCTCTGAGCATTATGATACTTAACATCTATGGTCATCAGTCCCCTATAACTTAGAACTACTTAAACCTAAGTAACCTAAGTACATCACACAACACCCAGTCATCACGACGCAGAGAAAATCCCTGACCCCGCCGGGAATCGAACCAGAGCGTGGGAACCGAGAACGATACCGCACGACCACGAGCTGCAGACTGCAAATAAGAGCAGCCTGATGCAGCAACGGTGTTATGGGTAAGTGCTGATGGTACTGGACAGCCAAATTAATAGGTTCTGTATCAAGTGCCTTACAGAGCGGTAGTCCTTATCATTGGCTCTCACAAGAAGCTGTGCCCCGTAGTCTCACATGCCTACGGGCGCTGATGACCGCACATTTGAGCGCCCCAAGAACCAAACATCACCATCCCACGTGCAGTATCAGCCTACTGCTGGAGGCCCTTGAATATCACTCTCTTTCAGCACCTATCCACTTTCGGAAGTCCCGCCGCCCTTCTTTTGCTTCCGCCACTTTTTCGGTGAACTAGTCTACAGCTGTAGGGTGATACTGCCAGCGCACCAGCGCACTTGACATCCACTAAGGCGATGTACGGTTTCCTTCAGGATCACAAGTCACCGAATGTGATTGAAGGGAAGCATCCCGATGTCGACTGGAGTACGGTTTGGCGATCGGTGTGCGCTCCTTATCTTGACCAGTCTGCATAATACCTTACTGTCAATGGGAAGCAAGTATACCAGTCACGCCTTCACAAGATTCACCTCGCAGACACACTGTTGTGCGTCACCTGTGATGTTTTGGACACAGACGAGCACCGCCTGGTCGTGCAGAGGTGTCTGGTTCTTGGTGCGACCGATGATGTCCCTAACTACCCGTACGACTGCTCATCAGATACTTACTCATCTGCTCCTATTGCCGGACGCGGAACACTTCCCACTAGCAAAGATGAACTCTGTCAAGTGGATTTTTGGACATGCAGCTCACTAATTGTTTGCTGATGGTGAGAAAAGTATCCTTGATATTAGGCAGTGCCTTAATGAACGCCTTTTGCAGTTACCTGCAATCCAAAATACATAAAATTTTTCTCCAGTATCCTTTGCAGCGTCTTTCTTAGCCCAACCCAGAGCTGGGGTGTTCCTGTCATGAAGAGTTTATCCTCGCCTCTCCCACACTTATAACCGATATATTCTCTGGTAATTGGAATGTTCTTCTCGACAAACTAAATGTTGATGGTATCAAAGGGCCTTAAGCCTTGCTGCGCCGTCCTCCTCGCGACGCTGGTTTCCTACTATTCTCGGTGGTATTAATGTTCAGAAAAGGAATAAAGAAAGAAAAGGAAAATAAGTGAATAAACGATGTTCACTGTACTTCAACTCCGCGTTCTCTGCGGTTTCCTTGGTTCCTGGAGAATGGGAACGAGGTATGGTGGCCGGGCCTCGGTTTACGACCCGTACCCATTTTGTCCACCTCCCTCCTTTACAGCGCCGGGAAGATTCCATTTAAAAATATAAATAAAGAATAGAAAAAAGAAAGTGGGCGAGCCATGTTCGAAACTCCCTCGAGCCATTTTTCTTTTCTTTTCACAACATTTTGAACTGTCCGTCCTGTCATTCAAACGGTTGTTCTCTTTCTGTATCTTGGCACTTGTCATTCTATATACACTAGTTACATAATACGAGTCACATGCTAAGGTACGTTACCGTCGCAAGTAAGTGTGATGAACAGTGAGAGTAGGTGAGATACCATATAGACATCTCACAGAAATGAAAACAACAAACAAACTGTTGTGAACTATGTTAAAAACGAAAGAATTCAAGAGTCAAAATTTCCAAAACTGGATTCAGCTTCAGAAAAGTTGAAAACATATGTTTTGACAGAGCACAGAGGAACTGTTTGGGTGATGTGAAACTGTTGCGTTCATTTCTTGTTGCAGCCTATGTGCCAAACTATTGTGTTTTCATCGTTTCCTTTGGAATGATCACATTCACACGAACACCTACATCGGGCAAGGGGGCATATCTCAATCACCAGCCAGACGTACAATTTATGTGCGTCGGTAAGAGATTCATATCATGTGGCAAACGTACTGTCACATTACCTTTTGTGACACGCCAGACCTGTTTTCCGTTGGAGGATTCGGTTGTCATCAAAGGTTTGCGGATCCCATTCGAAAGTTACTTTCTTTGATCTGCTGATAGTGTAGTTGTGGAGAATCAACAGTCGTTATAGGACCCTTCTTCACACCTCAATGTTGTAAGTGGACGATACAGCATGACATTGACAAATTTGAATAATTTGGACAGCTGCAAAAATAAATGACGCGAGTGTGGTTTGAACATACGGTTCGCCCCCTTGGTACTCCATGACCGTAAACCCCGTAACCCCTTAACCACTGACTGTCTCCTCTACATCGGAGTTCTTTTTCTCAAACCGTTTACTGTCTCTATTTTGCTTTTTTTCACAGCACAGTACATCTTCTTCCTGTTTTCACCCTTTATCTCTCTTCAAATTTTGACGGGCCGTCCACTAGGCTCTCTTACCACTACATCTGAGATGGTGCGATGAAGAGATTCCCCTGTCAGTAGTGGAGAGACGATACGGCATTGTGTGTGAAGTGACTTTTCATTGTCAGGAGTGGGGATAAAAATGTAAGGACAACACCTAGTCCTTAAGCAGGGAAAAAGCCCGACTCGGCCAAGAATCGAACCCGGGCTTGTTCCATCAGCGATACGCCGCGTTGACCACACAGCTACCGAGGCAAACAACACAATGTTGCGAGTCCCATAAGATTTCACACACATTTGAACATTTTAGTAGCAACGGTGTGATAAAAAATGGTTCTGAGCACTATGGGACTCAACTTCTGAGGTCATCAGTCCCCTAGAACTTAGAACTACAGAAACCTAATTAACCTAAGGACCTCACACACATCTATACCTCAGGCAGGATTCGAACCTGCGACCTTAGCAGCAGCGCGGTTCCGGACTGAAGCGCCTAGAACTGCTCGGCAATGCCGGCTGTCAACGGTGTGTTAAGATACGTAATTTATACCAGCGCATATGCACAAGTGCGCTGCTGCCGACTATAATTACAAGACATTTTGTAGCAGAACTGTGTCTAGTTCGTAAATCACACTGTTTACTAAACGGGGGCGCGTAAAATTCCCACGTTAGCTCTATTAAAATGCACATTTTCCCCATCGTCCACGAAAAGGAAAATGGTATATCCAATCAATAAAGACATAGGCTTATAAAAGTTCCATTACAAACAGTGCTCTAGAAATTTGAAATACTTCTCCACATAAGATAAATATTATTTGACGATCCCCACATTTTAGTAAAACCCCAAGGTAAGTGTTACTTGATTACTCTTTCTGCACAGTAGCAGAATCTTTGCAACATGTGACTTACGAAGCGTCAAAGATAAAGGAGCCAAATATCTTTATGGAAGTTGCGCAAGCTGTCCTGTAGATTAAGCCAATCGAACAAAGTCACCCTTCAAAAAAAGGTGAACTTACATTAACATAACATCAAATATTATAGTATGTACTTATATTACACTAATAGTGAAGTACCAGAACTGTGGTGTCAGCGCCAGACACAACACTTGCTAGGTGGTAGCCTTTAAATCGGCCGCGGTCCGGTAGTACACGTCGGACCCGCGTGTCGCCACTGTCAGTGATTGCAGACCGAGCGCAGCCACACGGCAGGTCTAGAGAGACTTCGTAGCACTCGCCCAGTTGTACAGCCGACTTTGCTGGCGATGGTTCACTGACAAAATACGCTCTCATTTGCCGAGACGATAGTTAACATAGCCTTCAGCTACGTTATTTGCTACGATCTAGCAAGGCGCCGTATTGAGTTACCATTTATATTGTTAATCATGTACTGTCACGAGCGACGTTCGTCATTTATGGATTAAGGTTAAGTATTCCACCAGCTACGTCCGTTGTTTCTAAATTCTAATATCCTTGTCCTGTTTGAGACCTCACGCCAGCCTGCGTGAGCTAAATCGCATGCCTTTCGGCCTCCTCTAGAAACACGGTGTTGGCTCTCCTGCCAACCGCAACACTGGCGACGAGGCAAAACCGCGTTCTTATCGATATTGCTCTGATTTACTTGTGTAATGGCTTCGCCACAATCTCCAGATGTACTGCCCGAATTATATCGCTTACAGAATCAGCAGACGCAGGCCTTACTGGATGCCCTTGGACAGCTCGTCCAGGGTCAACGTGCGATGCAAAACGATGCGGCAGCAGCCGCTTCACCGCTAACA
This sequence comes from Schistocerca gregaria, assembly GCF_023897955.1. Taxonomy (NCBI): domain Eukaryota; kingdom Metazoa; phylum Arthropoda; class Insecta; order Orthoptera; family Acrididae; genus Schistocerca; species Schistocerca gregaria. The sequence goes on along the minus strand of NC_064926.1, from coordinate 295,534,334 downwards.
CAGCTACAGCACGCTGTTGCACCCACTTTTTGGCCTTTTGGTGCTGCACTGGAAAGCTGTATGGAGTAGTCACGCCAATTTGGATTCCATCTCGCCGCCTACAGAATTCAAGGTAACGAGCGGCAGCCTTTTCTCCTTTCTTCAGTAGGGGTGACCACATACCGTGTGATAGTCAAATTATTTCCCCGACGTGACGTAGCAACTCTGTCCTACGAAAAAATTTTGTCTGCATTAGATGCATATTTCAAAGAATCAGTCAATGTAGTTGCCAAACGGTATACCTTTTTTCGTACAAAACGTACGGCAGGTCAGACTAATGAGGAGTGGGTTGCAACCCTGCAAGGCCTTACTAGGGATTGTGCTTTTGAGTGTCAATGTGGACTCTCTTATCCAGATACTATGGTACGTGATGCAATTGCACAGAATGTTTCTGATGTTCGTATAAGAGAACAGATTTTGAAACTAGTCAGTCCGTCCCTTCAACAAGTGATGGACATATTGGATCGGCAGGACACACTTGACTTTGCTCAGGAATCATTTGAAACTTCTCCAACAGTGTGTCGGGTTAGCCGGCCCGTCGGGCGAGCTGCACGGAGCAGCAAACAGCCTTCGCTCCCGGCCGCGCCGCTGCCGCCAGGCTCTCAGCCACGTGTGCCGCGCCGGCAAGCAAATGCACTGATCATATCATGCCCAAGGTGTGCTACTAAACATTCGCTTGAGAACTGCCCGTCACGCCAGGCTATTTGCTTTTAATGTAATAAAAAAAGACATGTTCACAGTGTTTGTCAGAAAAAGCTCAGATCGGAAGCTTAAAACCGTTCCAGGCCCGTTGCTTTTTCTTTACCCCGCCCGGAAGATCTTTTCGACAAACTGTGCCCGGGTAAATATTTTTCGGAGTTGGACCTCGCAGATGCGTACTGGCAAATACCGGTGGACGAAGAATCCCAGCGCGTTTTGGTGGTTAACACGCATCTTGGTTTGTATCGATTCAAACGACTGCCATTCGGGTGTGCATCCGCCCCTGCATTGTTTCAGTAATATCTACAAACTGTTTGTGCGTCGGTCCCTACTGCAACAAATTAGCTGGACGATATTGTGATCTCCGGAAAGACGGAAGAAGAACATTTGGCCAATCTCAGAACATTATTTCAGGTCTTGCGACAAAATGGTCTTCGCTTGCGGAAGGACAAATGTGTGTTTTTTGCTCGGAACTTGCCATACTATGGACATGTACTCAATGCCCAAGGCATACATCCCAGTCCAATGCACCTTCGCGCCATACAAGACTTGCCGTCGCCGCAGAGTGTGCTGGGAAAAATAACTATTATCATAAATACACTCCTGGAAATTAAAATAAGAAGACCGTGAATTCATTGTCCCAGGAAGTGAAAACTTTATTGAGACATTCCTGGGGTCAGATACATCACATGATCACACTGACAGAACCACAGGCACATAGACACAGCCAACAGAGCATGCACAATGTCGGCACTAGTACAGTGTATATCCACCTTTCGCAGCAATGCAGGCTGCTACTCTCCCATGGAGACGATCGTAGAGATGCTGGATGTAGTCCTGTGGAACGGCTTCCCATGCCATTTCCACCTGGCGCCTCAGTTGGACCAGCGTTCGTGCTGGACGTGCAGACCGCGTGAGACGACGCTTCATCCAGTCCCAAACATGCTCAATGGGGGACAAATCCGGACATCTTGCTGGCCAGGGTAGTTGACTTACACATTCTAGAGCACGTCGGGTGGCACGGGATACATGCGGACGTGCATTGTCCTGTTGGAACAGCAAGTTCCCTTGCCGGTCTAGGAATGGTAGAACGATGGGTTCGATGACGGTTTGGATGTACCGTGCACTATTCAGTGTCCCCTCGACGATCACCAGAGGTGTACGGCCAGTGTAGGAGATCGCTCCCCACACCATGATGAAGGGTGTTGGCCCTGTGTGCCTCGGTCGTATGCTGTCGTGATTGTGGCGTTCGCCTGCACGGCGCCAAACACGCATACGACCATCATTGGCACCAAGGCAGAAGCGACTCTCATCGCTGAAGACGACACGTCTCCATTCGTCCCTCCATTCATGCCTGTCGCGACACCACTGGAGGCGGGCTGCACGATGTTGGGGCGTGAGCGGAAGACGGCCTAAAGGTGTGCGGGACCGTAGCCCAGCTTCATGGAGACGGTTGCGAATGGTCCTCGTCGATACCCCAGGAGCAACAGTGTCCCTAATTTGCTGGGAAGTGGCTGTGCGGTCCACTACGGCACTGCGTAGGATCCTACGGTGGAGACCTCACGCCCCACGTGTTGAGCAATTCGGCGGTACGTCCACCCGGCCTCCCGCATGCCCACTATACGCCCTCGCTCAAAGTCCGTCAACTGCACATACGGATCACGTCCACGCTGTCGCGGCATGCTACCAGTGTTAAAGACTGCGATGGAGCTCCGTATGCCACGGCAAACTGTCTGACACTGAAGGTGGCGGTGCACAAATGCTGCGCAGCTAGCGCCATTCGACGGCCAACACCGCGGTTCCTGGTGTGTCCGCTGTGCCGTGCATGTGATCATTGCTTGTACAGCCCTCTCGCAGTGTCCGGAGCAAGTATGGTGGGTCAGACACACCGGTGTCAATGTGTTCTTTTTTCCGTTTCCAGGAGTGTATGTGCCGCATGCCTATTCCATTTCAGCTCCGTTTCATCGCTTACGCCGTAAGGGTGTCTCGTTCGTCTGGACGACGGAATGCGAACGCGCCTTTCGGCGGTTGAAATCGGCGTTGCTTTCCAATACTTGCCTTACGCCATTCGATCCCCAGAAGCTCCTTTTGCTGATGGTGGATGCATCGGATTTCGGGATCGGTGCTGTGCTTGCGCACAAAGATGGATCGCACGATCGCCCTATTGCCTTTTCGTCCAAATTGCTCTCGTCTGCGCAAAGAAATTATTCACAGGTCGAGAAAGCAGCATTGGCTCTCGTATTTGGTGTTACAAAGTTTCATGATTTCTTGTATGGTCGTCACTTTTTTTTCTTAATTGACAAATCTATAATAATATTTATACAATAGGAACCCACCACCTTAATGATGATTAGTGGGTCATAATCATACTAGAATATTATATATTCAGCAGCTATTTTTTGTTGTTATTACAATGGTACTATATTTATTATTGTGAGCTGCAGACAGGATGCAATACTCGATAATAGGCAGACTACAGCTATTAATCTATACTACTTGCTAATTGTTAGTTTTCTTACCTACTTGTTAATTCCTAACTGCATGCAGCGTTACAGGAGTGTCAGCGTAGATATAAACCTACTACTTTAGGCCCTGCTCATCGAGCTCATCCCGATGAGCGTGCCCCTGACACTGGGCAGGCCAAGATTGTTTGTCGCTGCAGGTTCCTAACGTAATATCTAAATCTAAAGCTACAACTACTGTACTAACCTACGTCAATACCGGTGTTTTTTTATGTATTAATTTTACCTGGCAAGATTAGGGCCTTCAGGCCCTCTCTTACACCTAACCAGGCATACTCAGATTGAACGAGGTACAGTTTCTACAGAACATTAAGGACATATAACGTATTATGCAGTATTGATGTTAAAGAAAAAATAGAGATTATAACAGTAGTACAATGATAATTATAAAAATAAAAAATAATTATAACAACCAAGAATAATAATAATAATAATAATAATAATAATAATAATAATAATAATAATGACTATGTATATGAAAGTGAACATACTGTTTTTTATGTATTAATTTTACCTGGCTAGATTAGGGCCTTCAGGCCCTCTCTTACACCTAACCAGGCATACTCAGATTGAACGAGGTACAGTTTCTACAGAACATTAAGGACATATAACGTATTATGCAGTATTGATGTTAAAGAAAAAATAGAGATTATAACAGTAGTACAATGATAATTATAAAAATAAAAAATAATTATAACAACCAAGAATAATAATAATAATAATAATAATAATAATAATAATGACAATGTATATGAAAGTAAACATACTGTTTTTTATGAATTAATTTTACCTGGATAGATCAGGGCCTTCAGGCCCTCTCTTACACCTAACCAGGCATACTCAGATTGAACGAGGTACAGTTTCTACAGAACATTAAGGACATATAACGTATTTTGCAGTATTGATGTTAAAGAAAAAAATAGAGATTATAACAGTAGTACAATGATAATTATAAAAATAAAAAATTAATTATAACAATCAAGAATAATGATGATGATAATAATAATAATAATAATAATAATAATAATAATAATAATAATGACTATGTATATGAAAGTAAACATACTTTTCTTTTGTGAATGTCAGTCCCACTGTTAGTTGGAAATTTTCTCGTTATGTTCTTGCAGCTTGTGAGTTATTCTCATCAAGCAGAGACATAAGACGATAGAATGGGGTGAAAGAGATATATAAGAGGTAGATAGGTTAGAGGAAGAGAAATAAATTGTAAAAATCGAAGCTGTGATGGAGAGGAGAAAGAAAGAGATGAGACGGACACAACAATGGTGGCTATACCGTCCCTAATATGTAAATTTTGAGTTCCCTCTTGAATGTTGAGTAGTTCTGGATAAGACGCACATCACAGGGGAGCGCGTTCCATAATCGAATGGCCTAGATGGAGAATGACACAGAGAAATATTTTGTGTTATGTAAAGGTACAGCCCAGATGCTAGACCTATCCGATCTGGTATTTCGATTGTGGAATGATGATAGGTGTTTAATGTGAGAAGATAAGTATTGGGGGCACCAGTGGCTAAGAAATCGATGAAGTAAGCACATCGTGTGGAGATCGCGTGCCGTATGTGGGCGTATCCAACCTAGCTGGGAGTATGAAGGACTGATATGATCATACAACCGAATATTGCACACGTATCTAACGCAAGCATTCATCACTAGCTCGAGGCATCTAGAATTTTCACTATTTGTGCCGTGTTGAACTACATCGCAGTAGTAAAGATTAGGCAAGACTAGTGTTTGGACTAATTTTTGTTTAACATGGGTTGGAAATACTTTTCTAAATTTTTGAATTGCATGTAGGGAGGAGAGCGATTTCCGGTAAGCTGTGACTGTTTTTTCTTCCCAGTTTAGGCGTTCATCCAAGATTATCCCAAGATCCTTTACTGTTTCTTGGTATGGTAGTTGGGTACAATTGAGGAGTATTTTAGGGACTGTTTCGCGAAAGTACCCGCTGATTAACTTTGGATGAGATATAAGTGTTACCTGGGATTTCTTGGGGTTTAGTTCCAGACCTAGGTTCTGTGCCCATCGAGAAACAGAGCAAAGATCTGCGTTCATAGTCGCTACTGCGTCAGCAATGTTTTTAGGGCTTGCACTTATGTACAGTTGGATGGCGTCGGCATAAAGATGGTAGTTGCAGGAGTGAATCACTGAAGAAATATCATTAATGTACAGTGAGGAGAGTAGTGGACCAAGGACGGAGCGTTGGGGAACTCGAGAGCGCACGTTTTTCCATGATGACTTTTCCGACCCACAAATGACTTGTTGACTTCTGTTTTTGAGGTAGCTGTCGAACCAGTGTATTACGCTGTTTGAAAAATTCAGCTGTTTCATTTTAATTAGTAATATATTGAAGCCAACTGTGTCAAAAGCCTTGCTAAAGTCAAGCAGTGTTATGATAGTAGCTTCACGTCTGTCCATAGCATGTTTAATGTCATCAGTTACTTTGATTAATGCCGTTGCTGTACTATGGTGCTTTCGAAAGCCTGACTGATATTCGTCATGGATGTTATGAGTTTGGAGGCAATCCGTCAGCTGTTCATGGATGATGTATTCTAGGGCTGTAGATATTGCAGGTAGTATGCTGATCGGCCTGTAGTCACCTGGCGACTTAGGGTTGTCAGTCTTGGGTATAGGTTGAATTAAACTTTGCTTCCACTCAGTAGGATATGTACTACTAACAAGAGACAGGTTGAAGATGTCTGTGATAACTGGAATAATAGTGTCTACGACGTTCTTCATCATGCCAATGCTCACTCCATCATTTCCTACTGCCTCGGAAGAGATTCTCATAATTGCCTTGTGTACTGTGCCGGTAGTGACATGTTTTAGGAAATGCTTCTCTCCCGAGAGATTGATATCTTGGAGCTGGTAATTTGTCACTGCGTGGCAGTTTACAGCTGTTGAGAAGAAATCGTTCGATTCTTCTGCAGACGCTTGATAAACAGCGTCAGATCTTCGCTTCCCTATACCGAAACTGCGCAGCTTTTTCCACAGTGCAGCAGGTTTTTATATGCCGCATACGACAGAGTGGACATGTCTGATTTTGGCATTCCTCACGCTTTGCTTGGTTCTGTTTCGGAGTTCCCTATAAGCTTCGTACGCCTTGGGAGTTGGGTTACGCTTGAAGGCCCTATGTGCAGCATCACGTTTATTCATTAACTGGCGTAATGCAGTGGTGAGCCACGGAGCGGGAACTCTCTTTACCTTGACAGTTCGTTGAGGAGCATGTTTATCATACAGTGCAAAAATTTTGCGACATAATTGCCGAATTTTTCCGTCTAAAGTCGGTTCATTGCTTATATCATGCCAAGGGATGTCTTATCAATCCTTTTGAAGAGCGTCATGGTTAACATTTTCTGTAGATTACCAGGTGAGATTTTTCTTTGGTAGTATGCATTGAGTAATTTAAGAATATCACATCATGAGCAGAGAGTCCCGGAGCGGATGTCTGATTGGCGCGGATTATTTTATCTGGTCCCTTTGTTTCTATTATATCTATGAGCGTGTGGCTGTGTGGCGTGTGATGAGTTGGGTCCAGCGGTGTTACACTCATATCATTGGAGTGGAACAGTCGCCTTAGTTTTTCGGCAGAGGGAGATTTTAACTGTAAGTCGATGTTTGTGTCGCCCATAATGATTATGTGTTCATACTGTGTCACGAGTGAGGACAGGGCAGACTGAAAGGAGGACATGGCACCGACGTTTGGAGGTTTATAGATTACTCCATTTACAGTTTCTGATTTGATGTATTTATTTCGAAAAATAAGATCCCTACTTCTCCTTCGCCCTTTGCATCCGATGTGCATAGTACAGTAGGCTTTTGGTCTAGATTCGTCGTCACTTTACCATAATCACAGACCACAAACCTCTGACATCGCTTTTTCATCCGACCAAGCCTGTACCTCCACGTACAGCGCAGAAATTCATTCGCTGGTCTATTTTCCTCTCGCAGTACTGCTACGATATCTTGTATCGGTCCACTGCTAAGCCCGGACAGGACGATGCGTTGTCCCGCTTGCCTGTTGCTGAGGATAGAGCATTCGATTCCTCCAAACTTGCTTGCATTGATGCGGAAACCGGTGACGTGGTCGTATCGTTTCCGATTGATTTTCGTCGTGTAGCTACAGCCACACCTGCGGACCTTGTCCTTGCTCCCGTTCTGTGTTCTGTTGCTACGCAATGGCCCTTGTCAAAGTCACGGATCGGGGACCCGTTGGTTCGCCGATTTTTTGCTCACAAGGACAGACTTTTTGTACGACGTGGTGTTTTGCTGTTGCGTTCTGATAATGATCAGTCCCGGATCGTGTTCCCAGGTTCGTTACAGTCCTCTGTCTTACAGCTTCTCCACCAATGACATTGTGGTATAGTGAGAACGAAACAACTTGTTCGTCAGCACTGTACTTCGTTCGGAATCGATGCCGAGATTAGGAATATGTGTTCTTCTTGCATGGTGTGTGCCGAACAACAATCAGCATAACCGCGGAAATTCTTTGCATGGCCAAAAGCCACTTCCCTTTGGCCACGCTTACACATCGATTTTGCTGGTCCATTGTGGAATGCTCGATGGTTCGTTGTGGTAGATTCATTCAGTAATTTTCCTTTTGTTGTCCGGATGTCTTCCACGACGTCATCTGCCACCATCCAAGCGTTGCATTGAAGGTCTTCCACAGATTATTGTTGACGACAATGGCCCACAATTCATGTCCGCAGAATTTCAGTCATTCTGCAAGGCCAATGGTATTCAACATATGACGTCCGCGCCGTTTTCGCCACAGTCAAACGGTGCCACTGAACGATTAGTCAGGACTTTCAAGTCACAGATGTTGAAGTTGAAAGAGTCGCATTCTTGGAAGGACGCGTTTTTGCTCTCTTTGTCCTCGTATCGCTCTCAGCCCCGAGATGGTCGCTCGCCGGCTGACTTGCTCCACGGTCGTCATCATCGCACCTTGATGTGTTTGCTGCATCCGCCGCATCAGGTTCCTGTACAGCGGCAGACACATGCTTTTGCTCCAGGCGACGTTGTCTACTATCACCACTATCGAGGTTCACGGCGTTGGCTCGAAGGGCGCATTCTTCGCTGCGTCGGACACGCTATGTGTTTGGTTTTGGGGGCCTCTGGTGAGGTGCGTCGGCTTCTCAATCAGCTGCGCCTCTGTCGTCGCACGGGATCTGCAGGTCGCCGAATGCTTTCAGCGACGGTGCCGTCCGGTCAGCGCCCCGGGGACCCATCTACTGGCTCACCTCAGCCCCAGGTGATACCGACGCTGCCTTCCATTTTTCGCCATGGCGGCACGCCCCCCTGGGTCACGCGCCGCCGATCGCTTCCCGTGACCAGTTGTTCTCCGACATGGAACTTTTGCCCGCTCCGGATCATATGTCATCTTCGCCCGTAGGATGCCCCGGCCCGATGGAGGTCGACCCTTCGGCCCCTCCTGTCTATCTACGGGTGCATACATCGCATCTTGGCGTGCACCCTGGAGCAGGTTTTCAGGCGTTTCCTAGATCCCCGCGGTCCGAATGGCAGGGTGCGGGTGGCACTGCCTCGCCTGTTGTTAGGCTCCCCATCTCGTCGCGTTCGTCAACATGGGGTCCACCCTACGGCGGGCGGAAGCCTTATGCCACAACCGTATGCCGATTTGCGGGGGAGGAATGTGGTGTCACCGCCAGACACCACACTTGCTACGTGGTAACCTTTAAATCGTCCGCGGTCCGTTAGTATACGTCGGACCCGCGTGTCACCACTGTGAGTGATTGCAGACCGAGCGCAGCCGCACGGCAGGCCTAGAGACTTCCTAGCACTCGCCCAGTTGTACAGCCGACTTTGTTAGCGATGGTTCACTGACAAAATACGCTCTCATTTGCCGAGACGATAGTTAATATAGCCTTCAGCTACGTTATTTGCTACGACCTAGCAAGGCGCCCTATTGAGTTACCATTTATATTGTTAATCATGTTCTGTCACGAGCGACATTCGTCATTAATGGATTAAAGTTAAGTATTCGACCAGCTACGTCCGTTGTTTCTAAATTCTAATTTCCTTGTCCTGTTCCAGGACTCAGGCCAGCCTGCGTGAGCTAAATCTCGTGCCTATCTGCCTCCTCTAGTAACACGGTGTTTGCTCTCCTGCCAACCACAACAAGAACCTAATAAAAATGCAATTGTTAGGGAAAAAAGTTTGGAAGTGAAACTCCACCCCATCATGCAATTTGATGCACATCAGTGACCCTGCTCACTACGCTAAACAAACAACTTACTACTTGCATGATATCACAGCACGTTCCCACTTCCTGAAAACCTTAATAGTAGATTTTACTAATTGAAATTTAACTATAAAACATTGTACCAAGAACAATACGTTTTGGGTGGATCTTCAGTGTGTCGCTGCCTTCAAATAGCATACTCTCATAACATGCAAGTTACAATAATTATTTTGCTACGAATATGATATTTCTCATTATTTTATTGGAACGAATCACACAATTAACAACGGATTTTCCAGGGAGTCTCAATTCTGTGATGCTCAGACACAGCATATATACGTATAGGCTTGAAATGAATGACAATATGGCGCCTCACAACTCTGTACTGAAGGAAGACGGCGTGCTTGTGATGTAGGTCGCGTTGTGCCATCTCATTGGTCAAACCTCAGGCGCACGCTCAGAATATCTGACATGCTAGATATTGCTCTCCACGGTCGGAAAGACTCTCGAACGTGCTGTTCCACGTTATGACGTCAGAAACGCGGCGCGCTCAACGATCAACGTTCGGATGCATGGTCCGTGTGCCGGCGGCTTTACTGTTTTGGGGCCACGTAAGGCAACAGCTCAGTGCACTAACTGCTTCCGGATGAGCGCATTATCGCCGAGGGGTTCACCCCCATTGACACACTTAAGGCTGTGCTCCGGGCCGCACCAAATATGGCGTCGTGAAGTGTACACATCGATGGTGCGGAAGCCCTGCTGCTGGCTTAGCTAACGATGCCGCCGGCGCACAGTGGAGACCTCGCGCCAGCACCGCGTGTGTGCAAGCAGACAGCCCCGCAGAACTCAGCAGCCAACCATCGATTGACCTGGTGCTCCACATAGCGCAGATGGTCCAATGTAGAAATTGTTAACTTTGCAAGTAACCTTCTCTGGAGTCTCCTAGGCCTCCTCGGCCTACTTGCACCATCCTGGATCATAGCCACCCTTTCTATAATGAAGTGTTGTATTTTCTTTTTAGAGGGTGTAGTAGACATGGAAGTAAAGCACTACTATCACAACTTGAACGTTGCCTCGTTTAGGCTGGAGGACCCAACTGACTTATCTGAGTTTAGGTGGGATTGTGGAGTACTGTACTTGAGGTCCTGTACAGAGCATCATTTTTTGTCTGTAAGGTGTGCAAATATAACTTACTTAGGCATCTCAGTCCATGCACAGCATCAGTGTCTCTAACCTGTTATATGTGTCGTCGGTATGCTAACATTGCAAGGTAGTGTAGAGAGTCTAGTTGGTTCATGATACGACGTAAAGAATAGTTTGTAGTGATATTTTGGATCTGTGGTTCCTTTTTGTATGGCACTACTGTGTGAAATGGAGAGTACGAGTGAAACAGTTTACGTGTGGTTGAGGACAAGGTGTGAGGACGTCTGGATCATTAGACGTAGATTTTCGTACAGGAGCGATTTGGTTGAAGCAGTGTGTGAAGATGCCAACACATGTAAGCAAAGGCTTTAGTACTCTCCTGGGATTACACCTTTTGTATCAACATTGTGCTAAAACTAACATTTGACAATGTACAGTAGAAAGTGGACTGACATTTCAGCTATGGGAAGCTGATGCCAGTCTAGAACTATCAGGAGAAGTATCTAGCATACTGCAAAATGAGTTGAATCGCGTACAATTGCACTAATGCTTGATTGATATGACCCTGTGCCAGATGGCACTGGGAAGTCACTTTTGGTGAAGGTAGTGCCATATCTAACAATGGGTGTGTGTTGTTGAGCCTATGGAAGATGAAGCACTGGGTCTGTCAAGCAGGAGAGTGGTGCCTATAGACATAAACAATTTTGGCGGTGGAGAAGTCATGTTACGGAAGACAATATTAATAGCAAGTTTGGACTTTCAAGATTAAGATGAGTGGTGCATGAAGAGTGTGAACCACAGACAGGTACAGTTCGCCGTTAATTTTGAATTAGATAGGAAAACAGAGCACCTAAAGGAAGTAAAGAGAGAGTGGATGGAAGAATTTTCTCCCATGGTGTCCGTTGCCAACAACGCACATTACTCAACACTGGATTCCAAGAGGCAACAAATCACCAATGTATCAGAAATTATATCATATACCTAGACATTGGCACCTAATTACGGAAGATTTTATCAACCAGCAGTTAGCCGATGGGATAAGTGAGTAGTAGTCTAAGGGGTGCTAGAAACCTGGTCGTACCAGAGAAGCCTATGGATGATTTTAGGAAATACAATCAACTAGATCAAAATACTTCATTTTGGCGATCGAGGGCTGTAATTGCATTAACGTTAATTAGTAAATGGTCACTGACCAGGCAGCAATGCTTAAAACTTTAAACTTTCTGCTGGAATGCTGTCAACTGAACAGCAAGAGTGTAACGGATGCGTACCCCATCACCAATGTTACTGAGACTATCGATAACTTGGAACAATGTCAGTGCCATTCGACCATCGACTTAAGAAGTGGATGCCACCAGTTGATGGTTGTTCTGTAGACAGGCCGAAGACAGTATTTTCAGTACAATGGCGGAACATTCGGTTCAAGAGAATGCTTTAGAGACTGAAAAATGCAGGTGAAACGTTTTAGAGATTATTGGGCAGTGTGTTGGCAAATCTGAAGCTGCGCCAGTGTCTAGTTTACCCATATGATAGCATCGCTCTCTTAAAAGACGTCTTTCAGTATCGGCAACATCAGATTGAAGTACCTAAGAGATAGAAGTCTGCATGTCTGATGTTTACCGCTGAGAAGTGTCATTTTGTTTTATAAGAGAGAGAGTGTTTGGGCCATGTAATTAGTAAAGAGGAAGTAAAGAGTGAAGATAGACTCAAGGCTTGTGCGAGCTGTACGAGAGTTCCCAGTGCTGTAATGGATTAAGGAATTTCTTTTAGGGGGTGGGGGGATTTAGACTAACACAGAAAATCGTGAAAGGGTTTGCGGATATAGAACAACTGGTCACGCAGTTGGTGAGGGAAGATGTAAAATTCATGTGGACAGAAGAGTATCAGGGTGCAGCACCCTTTTGTATGACGCATCTAATGAAGCTGTTAGATGTGTCGTAAGCCAGGGGATTAACGGTGAAGAGCATCCTGTAGCCTACACATGAAGACAACTGAATGCGTTGGAGAAGAACTACCGGCCGGTGTGGCCGAGCGTTTCTAGGCGCTTCACTCTTGAACCGCCCTACCGCTACGGTCGAAGGTTCGAATTCTGCCTCGGACATGGATGTGTGTGATGTCCTTAGGTAAGTTAGGTTTAAGTAGTTCTAAGTTCTAGGGGACTGATGACGTCAGATATTAAGTCCCATATTGCTCAGAGCCATTTGAACCAATTTTGTTGCAAATACATTAAGCAGGATGTTTTGGGTCATGGCATTGTGATACGGAAGTCAGCGCAGGGGGCTGACAGTGAATATAAACAGCACAGGAAGTAATCTCAATTTATCACATGTGAGGGACCGTAGGGCAAGGAAGCGAGATTAGAACCGCAGGTAGTAGTACCAGTAAAGTTTAAGGACAATATTTGAAAGGAAGAACATGGAGTACACGGTACGAATTTCAATTCAGACGTACTTAAGGAGCTATGTCGGTAGTTGCATCTGAGGAATATGGGATCTAGTGTTCTTCGTGATAAGCCACTGGTAGAATGGTGCGAGTATATACTTGTGAGGAAATGATGTCACAAAACAAGTACGCACGAATACTGTATTGTCCCTCTATTCTGTTGATTACGGTCTGAAAGTAACAACAGCGTTTGATTTGGTAAGGGGAAAGGAAGGTAGGAATGGGAAGCTAATCTGCAACACTGTGAAAACGTAAACGAGTACAGAAGGCGAATACGAAGGCATTGGAGAAGCAGGCGGTATCAGTGAAACGTATGGCGAGTTTACCGCAATGTAAATTAGGGCAACGGGTGCTGACACCCAGCCTTTAGACGCCGAAAAGGAAGGAGAAAATGTAAATCACAAGATATCAAGGACACTCTTGAGTGGTAATGACTACTTCACCAGACAACAATGAAGCTTCAGTTGCCAACAAGAACGACAACAGTGCATGCTGAACGTTAGTTAGCACAGAGTTGATTCCAGGACTTTGAAGGGCAGAGCCAGAGAAGAACGCAAGAGGAAGGAATCAGAGGGAGAGGCATGAAGATGCAGTTGAGCCTGTGCAAGAGGTACCGTACGTCTTCAGATCAAGAAGATAAGCAGTGTTTGTTGAGAATTTATTTTCTTAGCAGAAGACAGCAGTGAATAAGTTACGTAAGTGTTAAGACTTTTTTATGTCATTTTTGCTTTACATGAATGGGTAGTTGTCGAAGGTACGCAGTGAAAGAGATAATTCTTGGTTGCTGAGGGCAAAATTTTGAAAACAATATTGAGACGGCAAATGAGGATTATATTAGAGAAATAAATGGAACTGTGCAACCAATAAAACATCTGGGAGAATGAAATATGTCGGTAGAAGAGAGGCGTCCAGCACACATAGCCGATTTCCAGAACTAAAGGCTTAACAAACCATGGTTTTATGGAAGTTGACGAGCATAGTAATGAATTACACTAGAGTATCGGAGGATGCGATGTCGGAATTTGGGAGTGCAGCAACCAGGAATAGATGTATCGGAGTGTAGCGACAAGTCTGTCAAGAAGGAAACTGTAGTGACAATGGTGTTACAAGCATGCTCGGATAGCGTATGGAAAGCGCGGGGAATAGTCTCAGAGTTGCAGGAAATAGTATATCATTCACCTCCAGTCACAGTACTTCTCAGAGTTACAGATAACACGGAGACATTTGACGCCTGTGCTGAGCCTGATTGTGTAAACTAGTATACAGAATCCCTCCTATTGCCACACAGCGTCAGTAGTAGAAAACACCGGCCAAAGAAGATTGTATATCCTTATTTGATTCCCAGCAATAGGGAGACAAGAAAATTTTGTGTGTTACGCCACTCACACGATCCAAGTGAAGTAGGGAGTTCTTGGAAAGCTCGTGCAATTGAAGATTCACTGGATGTTATTAATTTCGGACGATGGTAGCAAGTACGCACTAAAGACATATGAGGAGATACAACTTTATCGAAAGGGGGGTAGGGCGACAAATGCGTGCTACAGTTAGTTGCTCTCAGACCGAGAGAACAGTCTGAAAAAGTGCTCGTCAAACTGCGCCGCATGGATCACTTGCAGCCCGAATCAGGTGTTCGTGTGGCCTACGGTTATATGCTTCTGACATGAAAATCAAAATACAAAAACCTCAACCAACGTTAGCGACTGTTAAGAGCGTATTTTTCTTGCTAACTAACAGAGATGCTGACAGAGAATTCAGTACGTTGGAATGTGCTTAATTTTAGTTGACGCTGGTGAATTAGGCCGTGAACTAAGCAAAGTTAGCCGCTTACTGCAGCGGCCTAGTGTATGTAGCGTGGTCCCTGTAGGGACCACGGAAGCGAGAGCGGGGAATATTTCAGTGTTTGTCTTCCACTGCTGACAACTCATGACCGTGCGCAACTTCCACCGATCAGCTGCTATGGAACAAATTTCAAATGGAATGCTCATCATGGAGACAGGAATCTTCAATTGTGGTGCATGTTTCTAGGAAGTAATATGAAATCAAAATAAGACTCTTATGAGGGTACAGAATGAGTACAACGAAAATGACGTTCAAAACATTTAATAAATATCTCTGATCATGTCTCAGATTCCAGTTACTACTATTGATTAAAATAACGTAGAACTTTATGTAGGCTAGCACCGGATAGTAATGTCGGTATGGAAAGGCGTAGTACGGTGGTCAGGTCGGGAAAAGTGATCACAAAAATGCTTTAAATGGCTATGGGATTTAACATCTGAGGTCATCAGTCCCATAGACTTAGAACTACTTAAACCTATCCAACATAAGGACACCACACACATCTATGCCCGAGGCAGCATCCGAATCTGCGACCGTAGCAACAGCGCGGTTCCGGTCAGAAGCGCTTAGAATCCCTAAACCACACCGGCTGGCAAAAGTGACCATTGCACGGTTTTTTGCCCTCAGTACTGAAAAGAAGTAACATTAGTTCTTATACACAGCATCAACCTTGTCATTGAGATTGCCAGAAGAAGGTTTTTCCATTATTTGCATCGAAAAGCATTTCTGATTTTGAATGGTCTGTTGCAAGTTAACGTATTTACATTATACTTGATACCTCACTTTTATGGAGAGTAATATTTTTTCACTTTCAGTTATTGGACAACTTGTTTTAGCGCGCTAGTGTAGTTCATTGCCGGCCGGAGTGGCCGTCCGATTCTGGGCACTACAGCCTGGAACCGGGACACCGCTACGGTAGCAGGTTAGAATCCTGCCTAGGTCATGGATGTGTGTGATGTCCTTAGGTTAGTTAGGTTTAATTGGCTCTAAGTTCTGGGTGACTGATGACCTCAGAAGTTAAGTCGCATAGTGCTTAGAGCCATTTGAACCATTTTTGTAGTTCATTCTTATTTCTCTCCATCTGAAAGTTTCTTCTGAGGACTACTAGTGCCGATGTGGCGTTTGATCAGGACACATGGCCACACTTCTCATCGGGGAAACTGGCCAAAATGTTTACCCCATAGGAATTAGTTATTTCCGGAGAACCTTTTTATTTACATACCTGTCATTCGCCATTCTATCCATTGGTGGTTATTTTGAACACTGTTCTGTTACATTTGGCCTAATACGAATGTCCGATTGAAAATGGCCTCAAAGCCGCTTTGTATTCTTTCGGATAGTAGGGCGTGAAGATACCTAGAAGATGTACCCTGGAATCCATAGAACAACATCGGATCCTGTTGCAGTGGTGCTGGCAATAATACCCGCTTAGGTGAGGAAAATTGTTCACTACAAAAGTCTTCAGAGAAATGTAATACGCTTCTATGTATTATTCTCTTCTTCACTTAAAAATGCATGGTGATACTGGTAAAGTGTACATTCAAAACGCGCTTAACAGTAAGCTTCTATCAATAGCCAAGGTTCTCTGAAAATTAGTTTTCTCTTTGAGTGGTCACTCCGAATTCCACCCCAGTCTCCCTCTGCCCCCCTCCCCACAACCCCCTCCCTCCCTCCTACAGTGTCAACATTGGCTCTTGAATAAAAGGGTTTGACGACCACTGGACTAGGCTGAGGGTATCGTGGAAGCCAGACTAGATCTTCAGCAAGCAGGTTTCCATTTGAACTACATTATTTATTATGACATGGTAGTAGTGGCTAGTTGTTATGAGCAGGCGAAACTCCCGGAGCACATACGAAAGGAACTTCAGGACGAGGCGTTACCAAAGAACGGAACTACGTGTGACAAAAAAAGGCCACGATTAGGGGAATCACGCAACTGAACGTGCATTGACTAGCTGTAACATGGGAATTACTGCCATGGCCCAGTACAATATTTCCAAATCAAACGTTAGATCGATTCACTGCCCCGCAGGAAGAGAGTACTTCAGTCAAGAAGTTAATGCAGCATGTCGCTGTTGTTGTTGTGGTCTTCAGTTCTCAGACTGATTTGATGCAGCTCTCCATGTTACTCTATCCCGTGCAAGCTTCTTCATCTCCCAGTACCTACTGTAACCTACATCCTTCTTAATCTGCTTAGTATATTCATCTCTTGGTCTCCCTCTACGGATTTTACGCTCCACGCTGGCCTCCAATACTAAATTGGTCATCCCTTGATGCCTCACAACATGTCCTACCAACGGCTCCCTTCTTCAAGTCAAGTAGTGCCACAAACTCCTCCCCAATTCTATTCAATATTTACTCATCAGTTATGTGATCTACCCATCTAATCTTCAGTATTTTTCTGTAGCACCACATTTCGAAAGCTTTTATTCTCTTATTGTCTAAACAACTTATCGTCCACTTTTCACTTCCATACATGGCTACACCCCATACAATTAGCTTCAGAAACGATTTCCTGACACTTAAATCTATACTCGATGTTAACAAAGCATGTAGCGCAACTTAAGGAAGGACAATGACGCGTGATAATAATTTACAGTACTGTAACATCAAACTCTGCTCTGCCTAGTTTTTATTATTAGGAGACGGAGAACCTACTGTCAGCATAAACTAACGATATTCCTGACAGCAGTACACTAGACCCTTAGAGCACAGGAGAGAATTAGAGTGTGCTTTCGTAGTGTAATTGCGGAAAAATGTTAATTTAGGGTTTAGAGGAATGTAAGTGATGGGACAATCTGTACACACTAGGGAGTGGCATAAGCAGTTCTGGAATTTTCTATTGCGTCTGTTGTTCTGTATCGCCAGATTGTGTTGTTGCAGCCTTTTTAAACACGCATAGTTCTACGCATATGAGCTGTAGATCACATTCATGTAGATTGGGTGATTTATTAATTTTTCATTTACAGAATTTTGAAGCAAATAAAGTTCGTTGTATTTTTAAAACTATTTATGTAACGCGTGGTTGGTTAAGCCATATGAAACTTCTTGGTAAACTGTAACTGTATGCCGGATGGGAACTCGAACCTGAGAGCTTTACCTTCCACGGACAAGAGCTCTACCGGTAGAGCTAACAAAGTACGACTCACACCCACCCTCCACCCCCACACTTCATCTCACACCTTTCGCTAGTACATCTCCTACCTTACAATCTTCACAGAAGCTCTCCTGCATACCTTGCGAAAATTGTACTCGTGGAAGACAGTTCTCATCTGCCATGAAGTTTGAAATTAGCGCAGATACCGCGGCAGAATCATAATCTGGTAATCATTTCTCAGGCTGTGACTAAACCACTGCTCTGCAGTATCAGTTCTTCCGCAAATTCTTATCTAACAAAGGATGGAGGAGAACTTTTGTGGAGTTTTGAAGGTTGGAGGTGAGGTACTGGCGAAAGTGAAGCTGTAAGGGAGGCAAGGTCGTGTGTCGTGCTGATATGAAACTTCCTGGCACAGTAAAAGTGTGCGCCGGGCCGAGACTCGAACTCGGGACCTTTGCCTTCGCGGGCAACTGCTTTACCATGTTTTTTTTTTTATCTCATTTTGTTTATTATCGTTGGTTCTACTTGTTCGGGGCGTTATTCCCATGGTGCTTCTTAAGTTCGTCGTTGATCCATTAACTCAGTTTTTTTTTTATTACAGAGGGCAGCTAATCCTCTGACCGAACACGCTGAGCTACAGTGCCGGCTGGCACCTGAGCTACACACGCGCAACTCACGTCTCGTCCTCACAACTTTACTTCCACCAGTACCTCGTCTCATACCTTCCAAACTTCACAGAAACTCTCCTGCGAAACTTGCAGAACTAGCACTCCTGGAAGAAAGGATATTGAGGAGACATGGCTTTGCAACAGCCTGGGGCATGTTTCCAGAATGAGATTTTCACTCTGCAGCGGAATGTTCGCTGATATGAAACTTCCTGGCAGATTAAAACTGTGTGCCGTACCGAGACTCGAACTCGGGACAAAAGCCATGTCTCCCCAATATCCTTTCTTCCTGGAGTGCTAGTTCTCCACGTTTCGCAGGAGAACTTCTGTGAAGATTAGAAGATAGGAGACGAGGTACTGGCGGAAGTAAAGTTGTGAGGACCGTGCGTGAATCGTGCTTGGATATCTCAGATGGTAGAGCACTTCCCCGCGAAGGCAAAGGTCCCGAGTTCGAGTCTCGGATAGGCCCACATTTTTAATCCCCCAGGAAGTTTCATATCAGCGCACACTCAGCTGCAGAGTGAAAATCTCATTCAGGGCCTGACCGGTTTGTCCGCTTAAATAAAGCTGTTCACAATATAGATACAAAATAGAACTAGTTTGTCCGCTTAAATAAAGCTGTTAACAATATGGATAAAAAATAGAACTACAACGTTAAGAATAAATATGCAACACTGAAGCGTCAAAGAAACTGGTATAGGCTTGCATACTCAAATACAGAGATACGTTAACATGCAGAATAGGGCGCTGCGGCCGGAAACGCCTATTCAAGACAATTGATGTCTGGCGCAAATGTTAGATCGGTTACTGCTGTTAGAATAGCAGATTAATAAGATTGAAGAGAGTCTGAACGTGGTGTTATGGGACACAGCGTCACCGGGGCAGCGATGAAGTGGGGATTTTCCCTTACGACCATTTCACGAGTTTGCGATGAGTATCAGGAAATCAGTAAGGCATCAAATCTCCGACACTGCTGAGGTCGGAAGAAGATGCTGTAGGAACACGGATCAACGACGACTGAAGACAATCGTTCAGCGTGACAGAAGTGCAACTACTCCGCAAATTGCTGCAGATCTGAATGCTGGGTCAAAATAAGTTCAACTTGCGAACCATTCCACGAAACATTTTCGGTATGGGCTTTCGGAGCCGAAGGCACACTGACATGTCAGCAGGGGAATCTTCAAGCTGGTGGAGGCTCTGTTAGGCACACATTTTTAATCCCCCAGGAAGTTTCATATCAGCGCACACTCCACTGCAGAGTGAAAATGATGTGGGGCCTGTGCAGTTGGAGTGATATGGGGCCCCTGATACGTCTAGATACGGCTCTGACTGGTGTCGCATTCTGAAACATCCTGTCTGATCACCTGCATCCATTAATGTCCATTGTGCATTGCTACGAACGTGGGCAATTACAGCAGCACAATGCGACACCCCACACGTCCACAATTGCTACAAACTGGCTCCAGGAAATCTCTTCTGAGTTGAAACACTTCCGTTGGCCTCAAGACTCCCCAGACATTACCATTTTTAGAATATCTGGGACGCCTTGCAAACGTGCTGTTCAGAAGGGATCTACACCCTCTCGTACTCTTACGAATTTATGGACAAGCCTGCAGGATTCATGGTGTCAGTTCCCTCCAGCGCTACTTCTGACAGTAGTCGAGTCCTTGTTGCGGCACTTCTGCGTTCTCCTACACGATATTAGGCAGGTGTACCAGTTTCTTTGGCTCTTCAGTGTGCGAATGACACATAAAGAAGAGCGAGGGCCAAAAATACGTAGAAGTCAATGGACAGTGTGCATCAGAAGAAAAAGGTACAGATAGAAATAAAACTAATACGAGGAGGACTGATAATTTACAAACGTATATCTAAGAAATTATTAATAAGACAAGGACAGATGAATTGTTTTAGCAGAATGATATCAACCGCCAAGATCTGCAATCAGGTATAGACTCGTCTTAGAGCGCCAAAACAAACTGTAATTGTAAAACTCTTGGCATTAGAATGATATGCGGAACAGCTATTGCACATGTAAAACAGCATGGTGCATCCATACAGAACCAGACGTAACAAAAGTAAGCGAAAAGTAAAGGGGGCTATATACTAGGTATTGAGAAAGCAAGTAAGGAAACTGAGCACACTAGTTTGGATGAGAACACCAAAATTCTGGCACAGTAGGATTATTGCCGTGACTGGGTCATTAAAATGACGTAAAATAAACGATATTAAATATATAGCGCTATTACCGTTAAGACACTATGTGTAACAACACACAGGGTGATTGTTATCAACGTTTAAAAACCTTCGAAGTGACGTACATCACTCTGGCACAAGTGTTTTAATGTAAGACACTTGGGGTCGCAAATGTCGGCAAATACCCCAAAATTCGACAACAATTGCTGAACATGTGACGACACCAGACTATCTATCTAGGCTCAAGTGCAGCGGTTGATAATATCGGTTTGTCGCACCTCATCTTCCGAAGTCAAGTCAAGTTTTTACGTCGGTATGGCTCCGAGCCAACATGCATGGTTAGTGCGCTTGGGGATCAGGCTTCCACTCTTGAGTCTAGGGAGTGGTATTTTTTTTCCTTGTATGAGGGATTGTTTTTACATTCAGGTATCAATTTATTCATTTATTTACTGGTCTCTGGTCTCCGCTAGCTTATAACAAGGTACAGTACAACAAAACCTATCGTATTGTGTCTCAGGTAAATGAGTATAGATTTCTGAAGTGCGTCGTTACCAATACACGTCCTTCGTTGTCTTTACTAAATAATCGTTTCACGCAAAAAATAGTCGGTACAAAATGAAGAGAATACATAACAAGATCGGCTTTCGCTTGTCTACAGTGCGTACAACATTCTGTATCTTCCACGGTTATAGCAGATCATATAAACAAAAGTGTTCGAAATTTGAACGGTCTGCTTGAATGCAAGTATTGCACCGCTCAGTGATGCGTGCACGCACGCTCTTGAAAGTACTCTCCGTATTTTGGATAATATGGCACATTTTAACGTAATGCTCTTTTGGGGTCTTTCCCGAGATATGCGGCCCCATGTATCCTGTACTAAATTACTTGTCTCCGCGCCATTTACGTCACTTCAGAAGTTTTTAAATGTTAATCTGAATCAACGAGTGTCGACATTAGTTTTCGGCAAAAGTGCCTATAAGTCAGCGTGACAAAGCGCATGAAAATTAAGAGATAAAAGAAAAAAGTGAACTAAAACGGTGGGTACAGATGGTATACAAAAATAAATCTAAAAATAAAACTGTAAGGCAACGACAGATGAAGAACGCAACAGAATGACGGCAACAGTTGAGATCAGTAATCATCTATATAATCGTCTTTAAGAACCAAAAATTGGCTTTACCTTCCATATTGCTACATGAGCCCCATAGTTCTTGTACGCGAGTAGCTACTTCTACTGTTCGCAGTTCGTGGCATCTCAGGTTGAAGCCTTGGGCTTAGAAATCAGTCGGGCAATAAATGACATATTACTGATAACTGTAGAAGGTGTTTTATTCTATTACGAATGTTTATTTCCTAGGTACATAGCAGTACTGCACCTCGGAAATTTATTTGACATTCAAGAGTAATTTATGAATACGTAGTCTCTCGGCCATGTGATATAACAAAATTTTCTCAAGTTTCCAGCCGTGTCGGGTGCTTAAAATCCCACAAGCTTTCGATCGAGCTCTCTTCGGCCATTGTCAAGTGACAATGACTGCCGTGTCGCCGAGACTCGCTGTTATGCAGCTGCGCTACTGGCTGCGACGTCATTGGCTCTCTCTTCCACTGCAACTGCAGTAATTTTTTCGTCCCGCATCCGTCACGCCTGCTTCGAACTTGGGATGGCCGTGTCTCAGGTTATGCCGAGCTACAAACTGCCGTCATTATTGATGCTGCTTTCAGATACTTTTATTTCTAACGCTGCTTTTATGACGCTATTCCCAAATCCGTCGGTCCTCAAAATAACCGATGTTCGTCGAACAGAATTCGGTGTCGATTTTCCAATTTTCTGAAGCACATACTGTCATGGCTGATTTTTAGGGTGGGTTAGGCGTAAGCACCTCTGGTGTTCCGTACGCTGAACGACGGAACAAAAGATGTACTTACGTCTAAGCCATCCTGAGAAAATCAGCTGCGGCAGACCACACTTTAGAAAAGCAACAGCGAATTCTATTCCACGTAACGTCTGTTATTATGAGGACGAAGGGATTATGGGATAGCGTCACAAAAATTAAAAATATTGGAAAATATCGTCAAATTGGATGGCAGTTTGAGCGCAGCACAGCCTGGGACCCGGACAGTAGCTGGACGTAAACGTTACCACAGTTGGCGAAGAAGAGAGCGCGGGTGACGTCACAGCCAGCAGCATGGTTACGTAAAGGTTTCGGCAACTCGACAATCATTGTCAGTTGAGAATGGCCGAGAAGAGCTCAGTCGAATGCTCGTGGGATTTTAACCATCTAATGAAGCTGGAAGCCGAAAAGATTTTATTAATTCCAGAGGAATTTTTCTAATTTCTGAAAAGAAGTATTAGCACACAAATGGTGAACGCAATCAATTAAAGATGGAATAAGAAAATATAATAGAAATGTATTACTGATCCGATTAGAGGCGAAAGTAAACCCTTTAAAGGTACAACACTCTCCCATACTTTGCATCATGCTTAGTACTTAGAGAGTGCCGTATGGTGCAGAATCACCAAAATATCTCATCAGCAGGGAGACAATGGCTGCAGTGGCTCCAGTGACGATGGCAATATCCTGTTCGTGTTCGTTCTGTGTAAGTGCATCCAAACAACCCTGTTACGTGCCTCACTCAGTTTCAGCGCGGCTCGCCCGTCCGCCAGCTGGAGGAGAGACACCCGGCCGTGGGTGGGTGCCCCGGGGGAGCAGCGAGCAGGCGGCAACTTGGAGCAGCAGCCGCTGATCCGAAGTCTCCGGGGGAGACGGCGTCATCATCCGGTGGGAGGAGGGGCGAGACGGTAGTAGGGGGAGGCTTCGCGACGCGTTATCCTCGGAGAGATTCGCGGGCGGCAGCGACGCAACTTCGTTACCGTAAGAGACGGGCGCCCTGCCAACTTGGCCGCGCGTGCCTCTTTACGACTCGAGAGCTGGGCGATGCTTCTGCGCCGCTGGCTCTCAACAGCCGCGGCTGGGCGATGGAGTGTCACCTGAAGCGCAGGTTGTCTCGTCAGAAGCGTAATGTCCACACTCTTCAAATCTCTTCCCAAACGTAGCCGCAAATATAGGATTAAACCGTTCGCTTGAAGAAGCAAAAAAATATTTAAAAAATTAAGCATCTAGAAGTAGCACAAACTTCCGTCACTGAAATTAGAACAATTATAAATGTTCTAAAAAAAAAAAGCTCTTGTTGGGTTGATGATATTACAAACCGAGTTCTGAAAAGTTGTTCCAACTTAATTAGTAGTGTCCTTAGTGATGTATGCAAAGCATCAGGGACCTAAGGAATGTTTCTAGACAGGTTAAAATAACCAACTATTAAACTACTTTGTAAGGCAAGTGACAAAACTGACTTAAACAATTATCGTTCAGTTTCATTACGGACAAATATTAGAAAATGTAATGTACACAAAAATAGCCGTAGATGAAAAGTTTAAACAGTTTACTTAGCGTATCACAGATTGTATTCCAGAAAGGTTGCACGACCAAGGATGCCATTTATACATTCACTCATCAAATAGTAGAAACCTTGTATAGTAACACATGTCACCTGTTGATTTTTTTATAATCTGTCTGTAGATAATGATACTCGCTTTAGCAAAATCAAGTATTATGGAACTGATGACATTACATGCAATTACTTTGCACTGTAATGCAAAAGCTCAGCAGAATAATTCAGACAACGTTGGGAAGGTATAAAGTTTTGTTTGTTGGGGGAAGATATCAAAGTTTGTTTCAGAGAGTTCAATTTTGGATCCACGTCTATTTCTTGTATTTCTGAATGACTTTCCACTTAACACTGAATAAGCAGAATTTCTACTCTTTGCAGACAGTACAAATATTATAATAAATTTCATTAGAGAGAAGGTAGCAGAAGAGTCAGTAAATAATATTTCCCTACGTATTATTAAGTGGTTCTCTGAAAACTAACATTTTGAAACAGAATCCTTCAAATGATCCAAGGGACACATTATTTACTAACTTACTCGTCATCCAACAGACCAGTCACTGTCAGTTTATTACGACAGGTGCAGCAGAAAATCACTCCTTGGGAATAATCGAACCACAAACCTAACTAAACGTAAATATTAGTGGGAAGAATATTGCAACATTTCTTTCTCATACATCCACGATTATTTTATCGTCGTCCAGAGCAACTAGTGCCTTGCTGTAGGCAACTGATGTCACTGGAAAGTATTGATCGGTGTTTGCGACGAAGTAAAGCTCAGGCGGTCCGTTTGCACATATCACCACAGATGAGTGAGCACCTACATTAGGCTGGCGTGCAAGTAGCGGAGCGCAGTACATTCTCACTGACTACAGGGCATCGCTTGCATGCCAGAACCTCTAAAATGTTATCCGCGAAATCCATCCGACCACTGCGTAATAGGTCAGAATATTTTTTTGATTGTGAAATGTGTAATGTAAATTCTGTTAATTAATTAAACGCGACATCAAATCTGAAAGTGCAAAAAGACAGAGAGTCTAGCAAAATAATGCAAGATGTGAACATCCCAGATAACGTCCTGCACTATCGGGTTGTCATGAATAATGACTCAACAAGTGATACTAACTGCCATTTAGTCGTGGCACGCTCGCCTTGTGGTGAGCAGCAAAGTTGCGTGTTTGCGGCTCTGTCAGAGCAAGGCCAGTTAGGAAAGTTATTCGTAGCTCATGGTGCATGAATAGCATTTTTGTAACATAAGCGTAATACAATGAGGTAGCAAAAGTAATGAGATAGCGAAATACACATACACAGATGGCCGTAGTATCGCAGACAGAAGCTGTAAAATGGCAGTGCAGTGACGGCGCTGTCATTTGCGCGCAGGTGATTCATGTGAAAAGGTTTCCAACGTGATTACGGCCACATGACGGAAATTATCAGACGATGAACGCGGAATGGTAGTTGTAGCTAGACGCATGGGACATTCCATTTCTGAAATCGTTAGAAAATTCATGTTTCGCGGTCCACAGAGTCAGGAGCACAATTAAAAGCCAAAACGTTATGACCATTGCCCTCCGCGACGTTGCGGCACGTGACGCGGCAAAAAAAAAAAAAAAAAAAAAAAAAAAATTGTAAACGGGGCAGACACGGAAGGGGGATCAGACTAGCGAAGATATGGGCTGAAAATCCATTGAGATAAGCGATTTTGACAAATTATTATTTCGCAGATCCTGTGAACAAGTATCTCGAAAACGGTGTAACTGTTCGTATGTTCACGTGCTACTGTCGTGAGCAGCTACGATAAGAGGTAGATGAACAGTGGAACTACCACCAGGTGGACGTCCACGGCTCTTAACAGAACGTGGGATTCGGAGGCTTGTCTGCTCTATAAAGGGGTATAGATTGTGACCTGTGGCTTATTTATTGAAAAAACATAAAGCTGGTGCACGCACAATTGTTTCGGAACACTCTGTTCATAGTACATTCTTGAATATCCAACTCCGCACAGACTACTACTACGTGTTGACACGTTGACCACGACAGAGTCATTTACGATTGCTGTGTGCAGGGGACCATCGGGACTCGACCGCCAATCAGTGTAAACGTGTCCTCTCTTCGGGGGAACTACATTTCTGCTACACTCTCCACAAACGCCATCAGCGGGATGAACGGCGGCTAGAAACGTAGAGCGCGCCACGAACACAGGCTGGTGGAAGCAGTGTCATGCTACGGGAGACATTCTCCTGTGCTTGCTTAGAACCTGTCGCAGTAAGCGAAGACACAGTGACATCTGGTAACCACCTGCATACCGTCGTGACGGCGATGTTATGATCAGCAGTACAATTTTCAGTACTTCGGTACTGGAACAGTGCTGCAGCGATTTCAGTGCATTATAGTGAACACACGTTGATGTCTCGGCGACCAAATTTGCCTGATGTAAATCCTATGCAACCCATGTGGGTCGATATCGTGCACCATTTGCGAGTGCCCAAATAAGCGACTCGTTATTTACGTGAAATACATGAGCTGTGCGCAGGCATCTAATGCAATATACCTCCACAAACCTACTACAAATCTACCGTAGGATCCCTCATATGCAGAATCAGTTATGTATTTATTTCCAAAGAAGGACAAACTACTTATTAAGCAGGTCGTC
Source organism: Schistocerca gregaria (assembly GCF_023897955.1). Taxonomy (NCBI): domain Eukaryota; kingdom Metazoa; phylum Arthropoda; class Insecta; order Orthoptera; family Acrididae; genus Schistocerca; species Schistocerca gregaria. Next base: position 295,507,378 of record NC_064926.1, on the reverse strand, counting down.
GTGTTGTTTTAGCTAGTTAGTGTACGCCGTGAATACCATATTTCAGACATAAACTGCCACCACGGACAACAGAGCACCCGAGGCTTTCACGTAAAGCCTGAAGCGTTTGCGTAGAATTATATTGACAGATAAGTAGCACTGCGTGAAATAACCACAGAGATCGATGTGATACCTAACGTACGACGAACATATCCGTTACTACAGTACGGCGAAATTTGACCTTAAAATTTGACGTTAAAGGGCTATCGTAGCAGACGACCTACGCGAGTGTCTTTACAAACAGCACGACATCACTGGCAGCGCCACTCCTGGGGTAGTGGCTATATTTATTGGATTCTAGACAACCGTGGCCTGGCCGGACGAGTACCGATTTCTGATGCTGGGCTTCTACTACGGTGCAGACCCTAAGAAAGCCATCCGACCGAGTTGTCAACAAGGCATTGTGTAAGCTGATGGTGACTCCATAATGGTGAGAACTGTGTTTACAAGCAATGGTCTGCGTGTCTGGTCCAAATGAACCGATAACTGAATGGAAATTGTTACGTTCGGCTTCTTGGAGACCATTTGCAGCCATTCATGGATGGAATTTTTATTGATGACAACACGCCATGTCACCCGGCCACAATGTTTTGGAGAATATTCTGGACGTTTCAGGCTAGTGATTTAGCCACACAGCTCTCCCGCCATGGTCCCATCAAACATTTGTGGGACATAATCGACAGGCCTGTTTGTGCACAAAACCCTGCGACGGCAGCTCTTTCGCTATTATTGTCGGCTGTTGAGGCAATATGGCTCAGTATTTTTGTACGGGACTTCCAACGACTCGTTGAGTCCATGCCATGCCTAGTTACAGCTCTATATTAGGATGCTGACTATCTCATGAATTTTGTCAACTCATTGTACTTACCGTGAAGGCATGAGGTCAGCATACTTTACAGGGCTTTGGGATATTTTATAACACGTTACGATCGATCTAGGAATCCCACAGTTTCGGTACAAATGATGACAGAGCAGTGGACACAGTGGTAACAGTTGTTGGAGAGGGAATGTTTGTTATAAAGAGCTGTCGTGATGATTACTTAGTCGTATCAAAATGGTCCTGAAACGTATGAAATAAAATTACTACGTCTTTACTAGCTCTCATTCTTCGTCATCACCTACAACACAGTCACTTTCGGAGTGACAGCATCGATCAAAAAGCATGTGGAGTTTTAAATGCATTCACCCTCCGTTTGGGTTCTCGGAGAAGTGAAAAAAGTCTTTCGGGGTTAATTCTGGTGGGGATCAATTGTCGTCTGGTTTCTAGTAACAGTGGACGTTATTCTCATTGTGTCCTCCATTAAACACATTCGAATATCGCTATAGTACCCTTTATTGACCGTTTGACAAGGAGTAACGAATTAACAAACAACCACAGACTAGATAAAAAATGTTCTTGGTCGAGATGAAGTAGGACTGTTCCATTGCGACGGTTGCTTAGTTTTAGCGTCATAACTGAAATCTGATTTTCGTCACAAGTGACAACGTTGGTTTATATTGTCTTTTTGAGTACACGCCTACTTCCAAGTGATATTTCTTATGATCATCTCGAAGGAATCGTGGAATGAAACAGCGTCGCAGTTCTTCTCGTGTTCATTTCTTCAGATGGAATGTGACATCACATAATGTATTCCTAACTTGTTCGGCAGGTCTTGATCAGTTTACGAACTCGAACACTTTCTAAAAATTTTCTAGTGTACTGCTAGATGATGACCGACTTGAACGGTCGTCATCATCAGTCAAAGTCTGTCTGTTTCCTAAACGCTTATACTAATAGCACTTTATATCTCGCCCAAAGTGTTGTCACCAAAACCTTTATCCAACATTCAGTATGTATTTTCATCCGTTTTCTTGTGGCTGCAACGACACTTTGTATAGACTTACGGCTATTCTTGGTGACTCTGGGAACTCACGCAAACGTGACAATGTAGATACTCTCACCAACACCTAAGCAAACCGCTCAGCTCGAATCCGCAAGTAGGACACTGTGCTGATAAACCTCTACGTCATTTGATTACCAAACAGCTGAGCAAAACTGAACGTGCTCAGACATTTCTCTCTTTACTTATTCTGATCATCAGTAAACTGACACACAATATTTTTAGCTCAACGCAATCTGACTTTCAATAATCACTAGAAAAGAATAGCCTAACAATAACTTATACCTTTCATGAACCACTTACCTCACAAAGATCTTCGTTGCTCGAACTACTGCAATACAACGAGCCCCAATACTGCCAGCTAAATAAGATTCTGACTATTGAAGGCACTAACTACTGATAGGCATACTTAGCAAATAAAAGATTTTGATAGAGAACAAACAATGTATTTACCTTTTTAATATTCAAAAGCCATCACATATGTATCAGTTCATGACATCCACTCTCACAATTTTCTTTTTTCTGATGGGCACACGTCCAGATCGTCCGCTCTCAAAATTCTGCCATCTGTCTCCCCACATCCACCACTACTGGCGGCTCACCTCAAACTGCGCAACGCTACGCGCTGTTCACATCCAACTTCCCAACACTACAATAGCGACTATTCCAACAATGCCAACCAGCCACAGACTTCACACAGCACAGTCAGTGATTTTCATACAGAGCGCTACGTGACGTTACCAACATAAAAACCTAAACAGCCTATTTACACAGGTATACTCATGAACATTTTTCCGTAAGAATCATACTTCTTGGGGAGATTTCGGATGGGTCAGTTGTCTGGGAAATAAAAAAGAGAGGAAAGATCATCTTTTATCAAAGGAAGTGATTTGCTAACGACCAACTGCAGGAGTATCAAGATTATATTACAGCAGCTATGAAGAAATCCTCAAAATGATGGGAGTACAAGGTGTAATGGAATAGCATTTCATATACTTATTTATTGCGTAGTGTTTGTAACAATACCACATCAGAGTCGCATACATCGATATACCTGTTTTGAGGAAACTGTCGCGTTAGGTTGCCGTGTAGGTATTGCGTATTTAACAGGTTATCGTATGTTAACTTCATTCTGTGTATAATTATTTCCATTAATCAAAATTGGAACGGTCTGTTCCCATGCTGAGAATGACCAATTTGTTGTGGAGCATAGCACACAGAAAACTAGGTGCCTTAATTTTCTGAACCTGGGATGCCAAACTTTTGGGCGAAGAGCGCAGTGTACTGACAGTAGCGAAAACACTCATTACCAGACAGTGTTTGATGAAGTTCACGTCAAGCGCGCTCGACGTGAGCTTGATTTGTGCAAAAATATGGTGCAGTTTATGAAATAAATAGGTGGTTTAACGCTTTTGACAGCACTAAGTAGACTTACATAATTGTAACCTTCAATGCAAGACATTTCTTACCATAACTCCATGTTGCAATGGGTTGCACCACAGGCAAATCACACATTGTTGAAAGAGGTAGACAGTATGCTTGCGTGTCTAGTCTGAAACGACACATGAAGGTAGTGTGACAGCTAACCGCATCAATACCTACGAATGCACAGCGGTTTAAGGGCAAGCTATTGATTTATACTTTTGTATTTAGAATTGTTACAAAAGAGACAAGAACTTTGGGCTGACTGTGGTGACATTTTTATACAATACGGTGATTAGTCTTCCCATCACTGAAAACCTCCTTACGTGAATTTTTCAAAATCTTTGTAACTTCAGTTAATTACTTAAAATGTATCTCTGACAATATAAATTTTTGTGTGGTTAAGTAAACGTTCAAATCGGAAAATTATGATACATCTGCGTGAGTTCAATTTTCATTACTCATTGGTTAATTAGTCTTACTTATTTTCTCAGAGCAAAGTGAACGTCATAAGAGAAAACGAGTAGCTTCATTCCTGTTCTGAAAAGATTCATTAATTTGATTGCAAAAGTGATTGACGCTAAATGTATTACTAGTTTCATTTTTATACTTAAAACTGCAGGAAAAGGAGAAGGAAAATTTCAGTACCGTTTATCAAGTTGGATTAATCTGCCAGTGTATTTGCACGCATTACCACTCCGCTTCTGCGAATCGGGAGAGCGCCGGGCCCCGGATCGAAAACGCTGGGCGAATTAACGACGAGGTTTGGCGTGTGGCCAGCCTGCATGTAGTTTTAATGCGGTTTCCCGCATCTGACTAGATAAATACCGGTCTGGAACCAATTTCCCGCCTCACGTACATGATTCACAAGCATTTCGGAAACTTTCACACACTTTCAGGTGGGATAACCGTAAACACAACATATGGGATACATAAAATCTGTCCACATGGGGTGGGATAGAGGGGTGACGGTAAAGCCTCTGGCCACTCTCTGTCTAACAATGACAAATCCTGATTAACATGCCGACACCGTGAAGACAGCAGCTAAGGCCAGCAAAAAGGAGGAGGAACAAAAGAAGAATCTCATGCTCGATTAGATGAAGTGTTCTCAAAATATGATACTTGAGGACTGGTGACCGTTTTCTGTAAACAGTAATATTTATTTTCAGGAGCAAAATATTGAAGGTGATGTTGTATTGGTTCCTGACTCAAACGTGTGTACAGCCATTGTAATTTAGTGGCAAATGCAGAGTTATTAATCAATAACCGAGCGAGGCGGTGCAGTGGTTAGCACACTGGACTCGCATTCGGGAGGACAACGGATGAAACCGGCTTCCAGCCATCCTGATTTAGATTTTCCGTGATTTCCCTACATTGCTTCAGGCAAATAGCTGGCTGGTTCCTTTGAAAAGGAATGGTCCCACTTCCGCCCCATCCATCCCTAATCCCATGATACAGATAATCTTGCTGTTTGGTCCTCTTCCCCAAACCAACCAACCCACCTTAATCAGTACGTAAGGTACGCAGTGAAGTGCGCAAGAAGTGAGTTTTATTCCAGAATTATAGCCCTAAAATCGGCTGAAACGCACCAGATAATAACGAAAGCCTCTTCAATGGTCAATAAAGTTTCCCACACGATCTGTTAATAAAAGATTGATTTGAAAAAATTCTTGAGAGTGTCGAAGTATGAATTTATTAGTCTTTGCGTCTGAACAGATTTTCTTAGAGTAATAGCTAAAAGTCACAGCAAGGTCACAGAAACTAGCAGATTCAATTATTCAATCGTAGGTACCCGATAACATTTCATAATATTTAAAGGACAGAGAGTGAGGTCGTTATGAATCACAATGACAGATACTGACCAAAAATGGAACTGTAATAGGATCATTTAGAACATGGATTGATAGGGTTCTGGCCTGGTTTCAAGAGGGAAAAACGATCTGTGCTCATCCTCTTGGTTGTGTCTCTAAGCTCAGGGAATTTAAAATAGGGAAACTGAGAACATCATAAATTAAGTAGATTGAGAAATGGGAAACGGAGTTAGCTTAGAAAACACAAAAATATAGTTATGTTGAAATTTACTGGCCTATAAAAACCGTGTGCTGGACCGTCACTCGAACACCATTTTCCGAGAAAACTCACTACCGCCTTTCTTCTTATAAAACAAAGCACTTACTCGTTTTTTCCTTTAATTAAGAGATTGATTTGGAACCATAGTCAAAATCATTATTAAATATGAAATTGCGAAAACTAATCATTATTAGTACCAAAACAAAAGAAAAAGTTTATGAATAACCAGGAGACTAACTCATGACAAAATGCCTATCTTTTATTTATTTCATGTATTATTTATATTTTATTTACTTATTTTCATTTCTATGTGAATAACGAGGAAAAGTGAACGAAAAAAAGCTTCGCTTGACTGGGTACCAGATACAGGGAGGAATCACAGACCACAGATGAACTTGATCAACACCATGTTGATTAAAAACAAGAAAAAGCACATTTGCAAAAAGCGCTTGATAATGTTGGAACAACAGTCACTTCCTATGCACGGTCTCCAGACCTGAAAGACATAGGGATCGGTGTCATTCCCTCCTTCAGCAACATATTTAATGTTGTGGCACAAGAGCCAAAAAACCGTATTCGTTTTCGGATGAGGAAAAAAAAAGGATACTTCCGGACGAATAAAAAATGTTCATCTAGAAGAGCGGATTCTAGAGAGAAATCCAGAGCCAATGATACCGTCCACAAGAGACCACCCTATGAAGTAAGGTATTAGTTTGACGACATTCGGCACATTGATCAGTCGGGCGAAAGCCTATGCGAAGATGACGGTCGCCATTCGTTATCAGACGATGAGTGACTCTCTACCACAACGAAGCATGTCCTTAGGTAATTTAGGAAGGCTAAGATGAGAACAGGTTACCAGGATGTTGATGGGGAAGCTGCTTCAACAGAGAGTAGGCAATATCGTTGACCCCAATCGGATAATAAAGTTTCCGGTAGCGATGCAGGTCTTTGAAAGGATATCAGCACCTTAGTAACTTACAGTTACGATATATTCGCTGATACGTAGCGATTTAGGATTAGTTTGTCCAATGGGAAGAGGTAGACTCAGCGGCTGGAGACGGGGCAATGAACTAGATGTAATGGAATATGGCCCCTGTGTGCATTTTGAGACAGTGCATTCAGCAATCAAGGTGGACGCTTTCACTTTAATTTCGGAAAGACCTAATCCCCCGAGCTCTCTGGGCTTGATTATCACTTCATACTGAACTCAAGTCGACGGGATAGCTGTTTGGCTGTGCAGGCTATCATCTCTGAAAGCGGACATATCTGTGTAATGTGATACACTTTTCTGAAAATATAAGTGCCTATTAGCCGCACTTGGCGAAGGACGCTTCGGGTGTAAAGAGCGTACCATGTTGTCGAGTTCTTTACTAAAACTAAAATTATCTTATTGATCCGCCTGCAGAATAACACAATTAAAATAACTACCCAGTACAGTGTTTTTAGGGGACGTACGAAATGAGTAAATTACTTCCTCTCGGCTGAAACGTGAACGTTCCATAGAACTACTGGAGCCAGGAAGGGCGTAGTGAAGAATTAAAGTCAGATCACAATGAATGCATCCTATTCTCGTACCATAATCGAGAATTTCGAAATCTCATGAAGTTCCTTCCCACAAAACAAGGCAGTGCCGGTTCAAAGTTCGGAAGCCACATTTAAAAATGATCGAGAGCTCAGAAATTGAAAACTGGTCAAATACGCTTCCTGTAAAAGAATTACATCCCCGCTACTCATACATAAACTGTCACAAAGTGGCGAGTCGGGGTTCAGAACCAGTCTTGTTAATGTTGGAAGTGAGGAAAGTATATGCTTGCAAAGCCTTTTCCGACCCTCTGGATAAAATTGTGGACCTTAAATTTTACTGTCTTTTGGTTGAAACAGAAGTGTTTTTCCCACTGAAAACCTAAGGTATACATTTTTGAATGTTCAACGTTTCCATAATGCAAAAATGCTGCCTACAGTTGGGAACGACTATGAAAATATCTTCAAGCCAATGTAGCGGCCACCAGAAACCACGGATGTAGTTGGTTCGCTATTTTCCTCTGCGTAACTAGATACTGATTATGTTATTTTGCGTGGTAATTATTGAATGATCATTTTACTTCATATTTCATAATTAGTTATTTTATTCCATAGAATGAAACCAAGTGTAAAAAGTACTTGTTGAAAACTGGAACATATTTTTGTGTAAATCTAGCACCTAAAATCATTAAAAAATCACCAAAGAACGTTACCACAAGTGAAAAATTTTAATTTCCCCCCTCTCCCCCGAAAAATAGTGGTGTCTGAAAGGGATAGACACTTGACCTGTAACAAAAACTATTAAATTACAAACCAGCATCGAAGAGAGATGTGTACCATATCTGTGGCAGGATCAATGAATGAAATGGAGGGAGAAGGGGGGTGAACAACTACTCTATGTTCCAGATGCTTTTTCTTTGTCCATGATACGATTCTCTTAGGCTGTCGCTGCCTCATACGATTGAGTGGGTGGGTCTTGTAGAAAATCGATTTCAGAATGAGAGGGGGAGAGAACTACGCACCTCACTCATCGATGGACAGGGGCTGGCCTATGGAGATTTCTTTGGTAGCGACGGGATCATCCTGCCCTTGTTAATCAAGTAATATTCATCAAGGCGTTGTGACGTGGAGCCACGACAGAAAGTCGCGGAAGTAAGTTGGAAAGCTGAGACAACTGTAAAGGTGATTAAAATTCTTCTGGGTAATATGCCGCGTCATTTCTAAAAAAACTAACAACAATAATAAATTAAAACCGACGTTTCGGCCGAATTGCAACGGCCTTCCTCAGTCGTGCCCTGAGGAAGGCCGTTGCAATTCGGCCGAAACGTCGGTTTTAATTTATTATTGTTGTTAGTTTTTTTAGAAATGACGCGGCATATTACCCAGAAGAATTTTAATCACTATGACACCGGCCGCGGAAGCCTACGGTTCTTATAACTGTAAAGGTATCCGACAGAACCGAGGAAAACAAGTTGGGTCGTGAAACAGATTATTTAACACGTGGCGTCGATGAGACGACTTGGATGACGAGAGAATAGCCAGATGGCTTATCAGTCGCCAACTAATGGAAGAGCACTCTTGACTTGTTCACCCACAACTCAGACTGAAGAAGATGGTCCTTCAGTGGAGGGGTATCCGAAGGGTGAGCTAAAGGAAACAGCTCCTTATGTTCTGAACGTTTGTTTTGAATAATCGGGACCAACGTCGCAGGAATGAGACGTTAATTTCCCAGCGAATGGGCATCGGGGGAAAATCACGGGTTTTATCCCTCAAAGATCGACTTTGATCCAAGGTTGATTCTGTTGCAGAGGCCTGTGGGAGAAGATCTACTGAAATCTTATTTTTACTGAAATGATAATTAAATCGGCACCCTAGCTGCAAACAGGCTTTGATATACATAACTGGGGACATGTTCAAAATGTGGGCCCCGACTGGGACTTGACCCCGGGTTCTCCTACTTATATGGCAGACGCTCCATCCATCTGAGCCACCGAGGGCACAGGGGATAGTGCGCCTACAGGGGATTATCCCTTGCGCGCTCCCCGTGAGACCCACATTCCCACATGTCCACACCCCCCTACATTCGTAGTGCGCCTAATAGATGTTTTCCCATCACACTCGTGGCAGATTAATTTACAAAGTCCCGTACGAATGGGGGCATAGCGTGTGCGTTCGCATAAGAATATCAATGGCAGGGTAGCTATATTTTAACTATATATGAAGGTAGTATCTATTCCCGAAAGAACTTTCGGGAACGATACCACCTTCATATATAAATTTTTTACGCTGTCCGTGTGGTTTTAATACCATTAACGACGCAGAAAGTCTGTACAGCGGTGGCTACTCAGATTACAAAAAAGCAGGTTTCTTCCTGAGCGGTATGAGCGATATGAACCTGATAACCACGTAACTGCAAGTAAAAGGGAATATTTTTTAAAATCATCATTTCTAATGACCAAACAACATTATAGACCTGTAAGTGGTGCTGAGCACACCAGCGTTCCCTTGAAATATGTTGTACAGCCCCATAAGGGAGCAGGATCGACCTCATAAAAGTGTCACCTAACTCGGGCATAAGGTTAAAGACCTAAACATGTATATTGACCACTTCTACACCCTCCAAAAGAACCATGCTAGGGGAACCATCACAGTGAATAATGGGTACCTCAGTACCGTGACGAAATAATATCCTGTCACCTGAAATGGGTCAAGAAATTTAACAAAACACAAATATAATTGTGAATCAAAGTATACAGTATACACTTGATCTATAGTAACCTTGACTTTACCCACTAACCAGTAAGAAAGATCCAGACTGTACATCGCATGACCATTTATCAAAATTCAATCCTGCAGTACCTGTACGTGGAATAGAAGTAGGAAGCATGGGGAACATCACAGCACGAGAAAACGCCGCATCAGGAAGGGCTGCAAAACCACCAGACACAAACAGTCATGCAGTGCGCGTGAGGACTCACAATACACTGAATGTAAACAAACAAGGCACACGATTCTAACTGTAAGAGGTGGAACTGGGACGACGAAAATAGAGGCTTACCGACAATCATTCTTCAGACGAGCTAATCGCAAGTGGAATAGGGTTGCAGGGCTCCGTTATGGGTACAAGAAGTACACTCCGTCACACACCATTAGGTGGCTTGCGGAGTTTGATGTAGATGTACTACAATGGCGTACGAAGCAGGAACGAACCACCCAAGCTACCCAAGCACGACCCACGACTCGTCGTCACAGCTTTACTTCCAGTAGTGACTCATCTCCTACATTCCAAGCGGCACAGAAGTTCTACTGCGAAACTTACACAACTAGCACTCCTGAAAGAAATAATATTTGGTACTTCAGTCGGTAGAGCGCCTGCCAGCAGAGAGACGAGGTCTGGAGCGGGAGTTTCGGTCCGACACACAGTTTTAATGTATCAGGAAATTTCATATCAGTACACGCACACACTCCGCTGCCGAATGAAAATTTCATTCTGGATGCAAACGCGTTGAAACATACCTATTTAGTCATGGAGAGATTGTGGTGATGGGATGTTATAACAGGCAAAGAGATTCATTATATGCGTAGTATACCGGATCCACCACTAATAAAATTTCATTCCTAGTGCAGGGGAATTATCTGCATATTACCTGTCATGAGAGACCCGAGGTATCCGGCAACCTGGCACGGAGTAATTGCATTTCGTTTCATTTCCTTCTCCCAGTTGTATTAGTATATGTATTGCGCTGACAGTTCCTGGACAAATGTCGATGGTATGCACTATTTGTCTTGTTTGGGAACATTCTTGTTCCATTCGATAAGGTCATTGTTGATGCCAACATTAATGCCCGCCTTTAGCCTTCAAGTATGGATTCAGCATTGCTCGGTGATTTCCCGACTTCATTTTTCCGGTAATGTAAGCTGTATATTAACAGTGGTACATAGCAGTATAAATAGATCAAATAAAGGCACATACCGTTTCACCTAACGCAATTTAGCAGAAGTACAATGACGTTATTGTGAGCTTGAACGTGACGACTTCAACCACATCACAGCTCTCCAAACATGAAATAAAACCCAGCGGCAGTGTCACGAAAGTTGTTTGTTACAGTGCCATCTTTCAGATTGTTCGTTATTGCAAAAATTCTGAATCGCAATCTTGTTTCAAATATGTTCTGTACCAGGTGACTGATTTCTAAAGGTATCCCAATCTTTGACTGGTTGAGCAAATGCATGTCAGCCAGAATATATTTTTGAGGCCAGAGGAGCCAATCAAGCTCCCGAGTGATCTGTTTAATGTCGGTGTGAGCATCATGGACTGACGAAAATGGCATTCTATAACATTTATTGCTCTATACTGTTCCTGACTGCATTTCCGACAAGTTCAACAAGCGGCTTCAATGCTATTAGACATAGCTTGCACGAGTTTGTTGAGGACGAATGATGTGTGGCCCCTAGAAGCCAAGGGGTCCTAGTACAAAAAATATTGTTTCGAGATAACTGAAGTGAAAAGTTCAAAAAAATTACAGTATGTCAAGTACGGAGTTTGGTAGTTTTGTTTACATTGACATCTATCTCAAGGATATAGTTCATCATAAAAGGATGTTAAATCATTATTTTAATTATACATAAATATATTTTAATACACTGAAAGTTCACCATGTTTAGCACGCTGATAATCGATCTCTTGTACACTGGCACTTGGACCCCTGACCTTCTGAATGTAGGTCAATAATGAAATTATTTTGAGAGTATAAAAGCATATATCTTTATTTTTAAGGCCTAAAAACTGGTATTATAAAATATAAAGATCAATCAGAAAACATATAATCTAAAAGGTGGACCAAATTCAAATTTTCATTTTCATTCAGTTACATAAACACTGTCCAGAGCTTCATCTTCTGCGTCTCCGTCAATTCTGCTTCTTCATCACGCCTACTTGCTGCTTGTGCTTGAGGCCGAGTGAATACATTTTTCAACTCCAAATAAAAGGGATGATGAATGATCGTTACAAACTGGAGCAGTTCCGTCAGTTCTTTTACTTTTTGTGGTTTTAGTTTTGGCTTCGTTGTTGTTGGTTGTAAAGTTCGGAGCTTTGAAGGTATTCTCTAGTGGCATCTTGTTTCAGGCTATGTTGATTGTATGGCTCTACGTATCGTGCAGTGTACTTCTGTAGGATGCCTGGAATAAGTTTCTTAAATGTAAGAATTTGCATTTTTCTAATACCTTTCATCTTTTTTGGGGAAAACATTGTTCAGAGCATCAATATCAACAAAGTCTTCATCTCTCATTTTAGTTGCAATAATCTTCCGATTTTCTGATGCTACTTGAGCCGTGGGAGGCTCTTGTTCCCGCCATCATGTATTTTACATCCTGTTTTTGTTGTACTTCCGCCTCACTGAGTTAATTTAAATTACTGCTGTCACTGAGTTGTTGCTACGCCTGAACGTGAGCGGCGTTAGCAGCGCTTATCGATATAACCCCTCTCATAGTATCTTTGCTCGGCTGCTATTACATCTCGGTCTTGTCTGCGGTAAGCCAGTTCTGATACCGAGTTCAGGTCGCTTGTCCACGTCTCCAACTCGGGTGGAACGCATCTGAAGCGCAAGCCGGACCTGCCAGTCGGGGAGTTGCAATGCGGCACTAGTGAAGTCGGGTTGGAGCAGTGGGATCTCCGTCGACATGGCTCGCCCGACCATCGCCGCCACGCATAGCGTAAATCGGGCATGACTGTGGTGGATTGTTGGTCGGTCGGTCGGTCCGAGGACACCTCCGTGTGGCGTAGTCGGTTGCGCCGCTAGCGGTCTCTGCACAGTGTCTGAGTCTGTCTGCAGCTGTCCGATTGGTACGAGCATCATCCCTCGCAGACCCAGGAGGTGAAGGTTGAGTGGTTTTGAGCATTACGTTGTTGGTTCCTGCGTTAATATTCTGGAGGTTTTCCTGTGAGCAACAGCGAGTGACGCGACTGCTACGGTCGCAGGTTCGAATCCTGCCTCGGGTATGGATGTGTGTGATGTCCTTAGGTTAGTTATGTTTAAGTAGTTCTCAGTTCTAGGGGACTGATGACCACAGATGTTAAGTCCCATAGTGCTCAGAGCTTTTTGAACCAAATTGAACGAGTGAAGTGTTCGAGATAGCCACCGTCAGGTGGAATTGATCAAATAAATTTACCCACAGTCATGTGCACCAGCGGAATTTTCTGCCTTGTGGGCCGTTAGTGTTCTGGTTACCGGCCCTCGCCGCTAACGTAGCTTTCAGGCAGTGTCTTTTCCTCACCTGTTGTTGCTGTCCAATATGATGTGTAGCTTTGGCAGCTCAGTTCACATACAAGTTTGTTTGGGGCTAGTGGTACTTGTAATTTTTTTGGGCCTTGACTTCTCGTATACTCCGTCGTGGCAAGCAGGTGGATGGTCTGGCGGTCCGTGACTGTCCCTTGCTTGGGTTCGCACGAATTAAGTCTAGTTGGACTCACCAACTGTCTCGCCTAAGGCGAGGACAGACCGATCCACTAGAGACTCCGTTCTCTTGATTACTGTTTTGGCAGCGCTAACGTTGTTGTAATTTAACTATTTTTTATATTTTTAAATTAGTAAGGTTAGTTGTGGGCCTTCAGCCCTGGAAACATTTTATCAGAGTTTCCTTCAAGCCCAAAGATTATCGCTTCTGCTCTTGAAAGGTTATTGTAATTTACTCTGAAAGATTTTACAAGCTATTGTGGGCCACCCGCCGTTGGTGTTGCGAAAGTATATTTTTAATTTTAATGTATTGTTTAACCGATTGTTACAAAATACATTTCCTTAATTTGCCGTATTTAACTTTGCGGCCTTCAGCCATCTTATTACATTTGTTTGTCTCTTTCAGTGCATCTTGTGGGCCTTCAGTCCTTTAGCATCTTAAAACATTGAGGCCTTCACCTTTAGTAATCAAAAATGGCTCTGAGCACTATCGGACTTAACTTCTGATGTCATCAGTCCCCTAGAACTTAGAACTACTTAAAATGAACTAATGTAAGGACATCACACACATCCATACCCGAGGCAGCATTCAAGCCTGCGACCGCAGCGGTCGCGGGGTTCCAGACTGTACCGCCTAGAACCGCACGGCCCTTCCGGCTGTCTTTCAGCAATAGTATATTTAGAATTTTGTAGATTTAATCCGGCGGCCTTTAGCCGCTCCGCATTCTCATCTCATATATGTATGCGATTTATCTTATTCGTAAATTTAACTATGTGTTGCGTCTTTTCAAAATTGAAGTTATTTTAAAGAACCTGTTTGGAGGGCTTCAGCCGTGAAGCAAATTTAATTATTTCAAAAGTGTATTTGTGAGCTAAATGATAATAAATTGCAATTGTGAAATTAATCCGATCTCAATTTCCTTGGCACTTTCCACAATCCTAATTACCTATTAGCCCTGCTTGATTTATCTGGGCGTTTCTGTTTTCTTTTCCTCTTCTTCTACTTTTTGATCTCTATGTGCCCAAAATCTCTGTCACATTAATTGTACGAGTGGCCAGGTACAAAGTAATGCTGGCTGACTGCCCCAATGCCTGGTCTCTTACTACGAAGAACCAAAATTTTGACATCAAGCAGCCCCTGTTCTGGTCTCCACAATTGTCGGCAAATGCCTCAATCTGTTTGATGCAGCTAGGGAAGCAACTCATTATTTCCTGATACCCGCTGTTGGCTTGATCTTCATACCAAATGTACATGTTTCCGGTATGGTCTTTGAGATTATAGACATTTAATTTATATGTCCACAGTTGTCGCATATAATACGCTTTGTAGTTTTTAACTGCAGGCGCTAGCGTCATTATTTGAATGTCAAAATAGATTGACGCTGTATCTTTTGCCTTTTTTGGTGCTTTCCTCTTTTAATTCTTTTATAGCTTCTGCCTTTCTCAAGTGTAATTCTTTTTTTTTCATCGCCAGTTGTTTTTCTTCTTCTGTGCCATGCAAGATTTTTATTTGGAACTTCTCACAAGTGACACAGGTACCTGTCTGAGGCCTATGAAAACACAAATTAAACTTTTTGTTGAAACTTTTTCGATAGAAGCTTTCTTTTTCAGGCACCATTCCTCCTTCCTCACGTGACTCTTTGTACAGATTGTACATAAGTGTTAGCTTTAAGTGTGAATTAAGGAACGTTTTGCTGACAGTTTTTGTTCTACTTTAGTGACTTGAGTAACTAGAGAAGCTTCTAATGTGTCCTTCAATAACTGCCACTCTTTCTGCTGAAATTTTGTTTTAGGATTTCGTTTTACCCCTTTTGTCTCGCAGAGCTTCACCTGATCGATTATCTTTCTTTTTAGGATAATATTTCTTACTCTTTTGTTCGATACAGCAAGGTTTCTTCAAAATAAACTCTACAAACCTCGTAGCCATTAAGGTTGTACGTAACTAACATGTCTTTTCTACTTACAGCTGTTTTCGCCTTTTGATGGGATTCAGTTCTACAGCACAGTGTATGTAGGCCGTTTGCAGTTCCCAATCAGCTGGGTTCCAATATGCCTAAAATATGGCTTGCCTTTTCTGTTGTGGAATATTTTCATTACACTTAAAACGACCGTTGCGGTTGTACTCACAGACCTTCTTAGATGGATGATATTCTGATTTGCAGTTACGATAAGCCTTGCCGGAGTTTCATAACTTCTTGATCTGTTCTCTCTTCCATAGTCCCACTCTCCGAACTCGTTTCCTTCCAGGTTGCGTCGGTGGTGGTATTGCATTGTCCGGTAAATACTCGATAATTCCGAAAGCGTTGGCTTCTGGTATTCCAGCTAAAAAGGAAAACAGAAGGCTCGAAAAGTGAGATACGTTAAGAGTAAGAAGTCTGGGTTAAGTTAGGCAAGGAGTTACATTAGGTTAGAGTAGGGCTATGAATTAACAAAAATATGCTCGTAAAGTAGATATGTTTTCGTTACGCATTTTTCGTATCACAGACCTATAAAACAAAATTAAACTCTCAGTATCGGGGTACCACTTTCATCGCTTTCACTTGTAGCTTCATCATCACTTCTAGGAACAAAATTGGCATCTGCATCACTATCATGTCCGTCTACAAATAAAGCAGCATCTAAGATATTCAGACTAGATCAGCTGAAGAGTTTTTTAAATATTTTGTAATCAACAAATAAACAAATATCTAGAAAGGTTACTAACCTGACTCGGTTGAATCTTCTCGCTGGTCACTCATGTTGCTATGAACTTTTAAGTTTTGATGTTTTAAACAATTCTCTTTCACTGTAAAGAAAAATGAACTGGTTCAAAACAATGAGAAATCATGATTTTAATGTAAACACCAAAATACAGTTTAAAAAACAACTGTAATGTTTCATTAACAGACACCAATTTCACTAAAAACATGTGACACTAATTCTTATTACCTGACAGCAAAAAACTATTTGCTCCTGTATTTTGATGGCGCCAGGATCCAAGTGACAACTTGGACCCCTAGAGCTCCAAACGACTAATTACTATCCCAAGTAGATTTTGGGGCACCATACTAGGTAGCAGCACCTGTCAAGATATGAGCTTGGATCTCTTTCCCAGTTAACAGATATGATATTTTACTATCCGTTTTTGCACTTAACTCCAGTCCGAGAAAAATGTCACTTGGACCCCTTGGCGTCTAGGTGTCCCATATAGTAACTTGCTTTGAAGTTGCTTTCTAGTGGTCTCTCTCACGCAACAAGTAACAAAATGTATGACGACGTTCCTGCTTGCAGCGTGGTGTGATAAAAGTTTTCAGCGTTTTCAGGTCTTTCATGTGCCTTTATTCGTGTTCAGACATATCTTCTTTTGCTCAGTGAGGCATTTAAGATTTTATGCTCATGGCACAGAATCGGGTATTTCTTAGTGGTTGTACACTCCTGTTGATTACATTACATTATCGCTTATTTAAACAATGTTCGGGATTTTTTAATTCCTCTAAAATTTTTCTTTATACAGTTCTTACATCTGTGGTCGCATTGTGCAGCACAAGATCCACACATTGATAACTTTACCGTTTCTTGTGTTAAAGGTTATACATACAGTCATAACAATCGTACATATAACTGAAGCCGCTACTGTATGGATTTGTTCCCAGATCAGTCTGTAGAAATTTTCACTCTTATGTGCATACATTACAGCTTAGAAGTAAGTAGAATTTTCGAGACTCTGAGACTTCTTACTGCTTATAGGATTATCTTATATCTGGCTGCTGTTAATCTTTATGTTTCAGGTTTCGTGTTGGAAGGTGTTAGGCTATGTACACATTCCGCATTATGTATAATGTGAATCATTTACACATTCTTAAGGTCAGATTGTGAAGCTGCCACTAGTAACCGTAATCTTCAAATACTGTCTTTCCCAATCTCATTACACTGCAAAAATTGAGTGCTAACTGCTCTTGAATAAGACTAAGAATACAATCGACTGCGGCGGTGCCAGCGGTGGTGGGATGGCATTATTGTAATCCTTGCCCTTTACTTCCTAGGAAATAAACCACTCACGTAGCACTTAAGTCAAAACACTTATCTTTAGCACTCCTTCACTCGCTGAATAGTATTTTACCACCATTAAAACGAAATAACCAGTCAGTACGCACGACCTACAGTCGACCATTTGGCTCTCTTGACTCCACATGGCAAACAGTATAATTTGAGCTTTGCAGCCACAGCGTGAAGAACACAATAGAGGTTCAAATTAGTCGCCACCGTGTTCTTCCACGTTATAATTTTCTACGATTAAGCAGCGATGGCTAGAGTACAGATCTAAGGATTTAGAGGTATATGCCACAGGGGTAATATAGGTACTGCCTACAGGAAAAGTAAAGAGACCTTTGGAGGAAAGAGAACCACCTGCGTGAATATCAAAATGGAAAACCAGTTCCAAGCAAAGAA
This sequence comes from Schistocerca gregaria, assembly GCF_023897955.1. Classification (NCBI taxonomy): domain Eukaryota; kingdom Metazoa; phylum Arthropoda; class Insecta; order Orthoptera; family Acrididae; genus Schistocerca; species Schistocerca gregaria. Next base: position 295,489,563 of record NC_064926.1, on the reverse strand, counting down.
AAAAAACAGAAAGATGAAAGAGTATGTAGAGGGTCAATACAAGCACGATGTACTTGAAGCCAATACTATGGATATGGTAGACTAAGATGAAATGAGAGATATAATACTGCGTAAAGAATTTGACAGAGCGCTGAAAGACCTAAGTCGAAACAAAGCCACAGGGAAAGACATGTTTCCATTAGAACTATTGACAGCCTTGGGAGAGCCAACCACAACAAAACTCTACCATCTGCTGAGCAATATGTATGAGACAGGCCAAACACCCTCGGGTTTCAAGAAGACTATAATAATTCCAATCCCAAACAAAGCAGGCGTTCACAGTTGGGAAGAGTGCCAAACTATCAGTCTGATAAGTAACGGCTGCAAAATACTAACGCAAATTCTTTACAGACGAATGGAAAAACCTGTGAAACCTGACCTCGGGGATGATCAGTTTGGATTCCGTAGAAATGTGGGAACATGTGAGGCTGTACTGACCGTACGACCTGCCTTAGAAGATAGATTAAGGAGAGGCATACCTACTTTTCTAATATTTGTAGACTTAGAGAAAGTTTTCGACAGTGTTGACTGGAACACACTCTTTCAAATTATGAATGTGGCAGGAGTCAAATACATGGAGCGAAAGACTATTTAAATTTGTGCAGAAACCAGATGGCAGTTAAAAGAGTCGAGGGGAATGAAAGGGAACCAGTGGTTGGGAAGGGAGTGGTAGAGGGTTTTAGCCTATTCCCGATGTTATTTAATCTGTATATTGAGCAAATAGTAAAGGAAACAAAAGAAAAATTAGGAGTTTGAATTAAAATCTATTGGAAACAAATACAAATTTTGAGGTTTTCCGGTGACATTGTAATTCTGTCAGAGACAGCAAAGGACCTGAAAGAGCAGTTGAACGGAATGGACAGTGTCTTGAAAAGAGGACATAAGATGAACATCAACAAAATCCATACGATGATAATGGAATGCAGTCGAATTAAATCAGGTTATATGGAGGGAATTAGAGTAGGATATAAAATACTTAAAGAGTAGACGAGTTTTGATATTTGTGGAGCAAAATTACTGATGATCGTCGGAATAGAGAGGACACATAATGTAGACTGGCAATGGCTAGAAACGCGTTTCTGAAGAAAAGAAATTTGTTAACATCGAGTATAGATTTAAGTGTCAGGAAGTCTTTTCTGAAAGTATTTGTATGGAGTAGCCATGTCTGGAAGTGGTACATGGACGACAAATAGTAGACAAGAAGAGAATAGAAGCTATCGCAATGTGGTGCTATAGAAGAATGCTCAAGATTCGATGCGTAGATCACATAACTAATGAGGAGGTACTGAGTAGAATTGGAGATGAGAGGAATTTGTTGTTCTACTTGACTAGAAGAAGGGATCGGTTGGTAGGACCGTTCTGAGGCATCAAGGCATCAACAGTTTAGTATTGGAGGGAAGCGTGGAACATAAAAGTCGTATAGGGAGACCAAGGGATGAATATATTAAGCAGATTCAGACGGATGTAGGTTGCAGTAGTTACTCGGAGATGAAGAAGCTTGCACCGGATAGAGTAGCATGGAGAACTGCATCAAACCAGTCTCTGGACTGGAGATCACAACAGCAACAGCAGCTGAAAATATACGTGGGTCATTTATTGGCACTACTAATCTAACTTACAGGTTATGCACACATGGCACCTAAATAACAACCATGGACGCAGAACTTCAGTGGCGCTGTGATCTTTCCACGTCTATATTGTTAAAGTTGGAAAGAAATTAGGAAAATATGACTCACGCTAGAGGATGAAAGTCAGTAAACAGTGCGAATCCACTTTCAATGGCTTATAAGGTTGCTTACGCCATTTAAAGTGTATTTAGACTGTTCAGTATGGGTCCAGAATATGTAAACGGCTGTGCTATTGCGTACCGCGTTTGTATCATGTAACAAGCATCTGTGGGCAATGTGTATGCGGACATGGCCTTTTGAAGAAGGTACTGCGTGTTTGCAAATATTTTAGCGATGACCGACGTGTATAATGTGCTTAATTTTATCCACTTGACGATATTTTGCATGGCGTTCAGCGTAAAATGAACTAAAAAAAAACTCTGTATATCACAGCTAGGTCTATTGAAACCGGTTGTCTTGTTGAATATAGAATATTTTGTGCGATCTTGCTAGTTAACAGTTACATCAGAACATCATTCAATACTCTGTAAATGGGAAAGATCAGTATGTAATTTAATTGTCATTGTAATTAATAAAATCGTCACGCATAACATTTTAGTGGTTACTATGGTGTCGTTCGACACAGATACGACACCTGCGTGTCTAAAGCCAACGAGTACCTAGCCTCTCTCTATCAGTGACTAATATATAACCGAATCATCTGTGGAAAAAGACAATATGAACTGCAATTCGGATCTAACTGCATTTGTATTCGGCTATTCATTGGGTAAAGTAGCCCATCTAGGCACTTTTATCCTAATGTATCATAATCAAAACTCATTTCTTCAGTATAATCATTTATTTCGTCTTCCATCCGGTCCTAAGTGGCTCAAAACTAGTCCTAAGTTTTTCATTGTAAGCCTTTACTTGTTCTTCTATTCTCTTATAAGAGTCCTCATATATTTCCCTTATGTTTTTCTCCAACAAATCCACTACGTCTTTCGCAAGTTAACCCATCCATGTCAGAGCAACACCCTGTATAGCAGCTTGAACGGTCTTTATTTTTGTAACAGAAATTAATAGAGTGTAGACAATGATCTAACTACCCTGAGCATACCACACTAACCACAAGGTAATGCAAAATTATAGCTCAGACAAAAAAAATTATCTTGCACTAGGTCAAAAAAATCTTTGTCTAGCTTGAAGAAAGAAAAATCATAAAGCAGCAATACCCAATATTGTTACTCAACAACCTGTATTTGGAAAATCAAGACTGAATTCAAGCAAGTCTCATAAAAATAAAGTCCTCCATCAACGCACCTTAAGAATAAAATAACAAATCACTAATTTCCTAATATTAAGCACAAGCAGTAAAGAGAGAATACATGTAATGCGATCACTCAAAGTGTCAGTAGTCAAGGCATCAGAATATCTCACACGTGATCATACCAGAAATCGTCATACCGTAAAATGACCAGAACACAGTTTACAGAAATAAATAATTTAAGCAGATTTATCAATATTCTTAATTTTTATGTATAAGTGGCTTTCAAAAAGAAACTAGCCACAGGCATAACTACAGAAGTCAGTAACTGTATGTTACAAGTATTGACCCTGGCTCTTGAGACACTTGTCGCACTGTGACACAAGGCGGCGAATGGCTGTCTCATAAAATTTCCCAGGCCTGCGATGTTAACCATTTCCGCATATACTGCTGGACGTCGTCGTCCGAGGTGAATCGTTTGCTCCTCAGAATCTTTTTAAGGGGACCAAAAATGGCTTAATCACAGGGATAGACCTACGGGCAGTATGGAGGGTGGCCGAGACCCGACCATTTGAATTTCTGCAGGAGTACCACGACTGTGTTGGCAGTATGAGCCTTTGCATTTCGTGGAGCAGAATTACCCCACGGGTGAGAATGCCTAGTTGATTGGATCGCTTGGCGAAGGGTGGTCAAGGTTTGCTAGTAATGCTGGGCATTCACTTATGTCCTGTACTGCAGGAACTGAATCAGAAGGGGGCCATCTTGGTAAAAAAGGAGAACGTCAGAATAACATTTCCTACACTCGTGTGGACGGCCCTATGATTTTTGTTGTTGTTGTTGTTTTTGTGTTGAAGATCTTGGTGCACTCACTACGCACACACTTTGCACTTGCGCACCGATTTCTACATGATGGTCTGAACACTTCAGACTGCTATGGCTTTCACTGTCACTCGGTGGTCCTGGGTAATAAATGCATCCACTAGCTGACGATGTCATCGGTAATGCAGTGTGGTTCTCCAGACAGTGCATCATTGGCTAACGACACCCGTCCTTACCTGATGCGCTTGTGCCACGCCTTGTTCCTTGAAAGGGACATTTAGTGTTCGCCGTACATTTGCGACATTCGTCGATGAATTTCCGTTCCTCCTACTCCTTCTGCTGTCAGAAAACGAACAACACCTCTTTGCCATGTCACTGTTGGCAATGTGACTGGACGGTTGATGCATGCTGCTGCTAGCTCTGTATAGTTACGTGACGTGCACACGTGCCGCCTGGGGACGGCTGTGACATTCCACGCTCTGGTCGGAAACACACCTCGCTACACACGCCACAATATTATCCTCCTGTCACCGGTTTGCGAGTTACTTTTTGAACCCCCCTAACAGTTAACACTCCTCACATGGCAGTAAAACACACTGAAGACCATGGGCATAAGAGTTTGGTGGAGGATTCGTTCCGTCTACAACTCTGCCCAAGCCACAGTTTCTCACCACTGCTAAATATAACTATGGAACTGACAATTAAAGGTACCTCTACCATTCCATTGTCATTAAGTCACCAGCTGCGGCAGCCCACTAGAACACCATTAGTAAATACCATCACTAGTTGGTATGAGATATGCATCAGGAAGTTTGAAATCAGCCCTCACTCCGGTCAGATTGAAAATTTACTTTGGAAACATCTCCCAGAGTGTGATTAAGCCCTACCTCTGCAGTATCCTTTTTTCCATGTTTCAGCCCCCTAGGAATGCAGGAGAACTTCTGTAAAGTTTGGAAGGTAGGAGGTGAGGTATTGGTGGAAGTGAATCTGTGAAGGCAGGTCAAGAGTCATGGTTGGATAATTTAATGGATGCAGCCCTTCTCACAAAAGACAAATAACCCGGGTCAGAGCGCTGGTCAGGCACACAATTTTAATAAGTGAGGAAGTTTCAAATCAGCACAGTCTGCTGCAGAGTGAAAATTCATTCTAGTGTCACATGTATTGCGTACCTGCATGAGTACTCAAGTGAATAGACACAACTCCTGTCAATGAGTATTTAACATTTTTACCCTAATGTCCAACGTAAGGATGAACATTGAAACAATATCAATATTTTAAGAAATCACTTGAATAACGAAAAACGTACGATCCGAATTTCAGTAGAGATCTCCTCTATGCAATACTTCCAAACAGACAACTAACTTCTCAGTTTCAAGTTAAAATGAAAAAGAAAAAAAAACATTATGTCAGTTATGCAATAAGTTAGTATCCATTCCAAAGCATAGAAAAATCAAACGGTACAAAAGTATAACCCTAAAAAGAGCTCTGCTCCACACGAATATCTTTTCATAGCACGACTTTTTACACACCATAAACACTGCAGATCCTGACAAATTCCTTAAACTTGTCGCTGCCCCATAGTATTATGACCCTATAAAATATTCATATTCACTTGCAGTCTGATTTAAAATGACAAAGAAACTTCAAAGTAACCACAGAATCTCCAGCCCACAGCTTACCAGTTAGTACCAGTAAAAGTACCTTTCGCACCAAAGCATATGAAAAATTCCAGATATAATTAGTATAAAGAAAAAGAATACAGAAGTTCCCCAGTGTACATTTACTCCATTTCAGTACGAGTATGTTATGAAAATATATTACATGTTTCATTTTCTACAGAGAAGCTTGTAAACTGTTAAAAATTATTATGTTGCTAGTGAGGTACATCACATCAATGATTAAACAGCAAATATTAATTATAATTCAGAGACTGTATACATGAAAAGTAAAAAGCAAACTTCCACAGTTAAGCTACTTTCATTTTTCTAAAGAAACAAATGGTTTGTTGGAGAGGCAGAGACTTTATTTTCTAATGTTGCACTCCTCTGTTAGCATTCGATATCTAACAGGTGTTTTATAAAAATCCCTGTGTTCCTATACATGGAGCTATAGAAATTTTCATTCATGAATATCGGTCTCCTCTGGTGCTGTGGTAAGCCTTTTAGTATTACTGTACTGAATTTAAAGTTTTTATATTTTTAAATTAAACTGCGCTCACATAGTTTGAAGACAAAGCGACCAATTGCTTACTGCATAGTGTCGTTTAAGCATTTAGTTATCCACAAGTCTAACTTGCAGGTATGTTTTGTACAAAGTCTCATCAATTATCCATTACCAACATTTACGTTGAAGTCACAATAGTTTATTTATGTCTACAAATCTTGCAACAGTAATGATGTTCAGTAAACACTATGGGCTTATACATCGAAAGAATGTAACTGCAGTGTCTTAAAGGTTTAAAAGTAATAGCTGTTTAATATTCTGAATGGATTGATTATATATAGATGTCTGAAAAATTTCTAACCACATCATGGCACCACATTTTTAATGTGTATTTCCCAAAGGAAATTTACGCTAAAAAAGAGCATATAATGAGAACACGAAAAATGTTGTCAGAAAAATGTCCAGAATATGTGTCCTACGGACGTAAAGTTTTGACGAAAAGATATATTTACAATGCAATTTCATCGTGTCCAAAAAATATACTCAAGAATATGAAGTACTTGCTTGGCACTTTGGAACGAAATGGGTTAGTACATTATTATTGGAGAGAGTAATGATAGCACAGTTATTTCTACAAATTCCATTATCTAACGCAGAGACCACCCAGATGATTCATATTACAGGTACATGATGTGCCATGAGAATGCATGGCTTTGTCTGATTGTGTAATACACATAACCTGAAGGATAAAATGTACAATAACCCCACTGTACATAATCTCCAAGCAGCAAGCATTCTCCTCTATTACTACTTGCGTTCAAGTTTCAAAGCACGCCGAGAATAATAAAACGTTTCTGTTGATGACAGTTTTCAAAAATGTTTATGCTGATTACAGTTTTGTTTCACACTGACAGATGTTCCGACTGATGGCAGTGGCAGAAGTTCATGACTGAAATAAAGTGCAGATTGGTAAACGTTTAAAAAGGCCTTGCATTAGTGCACACTTATGATTGTCACTTTGAATAAATGTTATGAACTTACTTGTATGGTCATTGCTTATCACACAACATACACAGGGTGTTACAAAAAGGCACGGCCAAACTTTCAGGAAACATTCCTCACACACAATTAAAAAAAAGATGTTATGTGGACATGTGTCCGGAAACGCTTAATTTCCTTGTTAGAGCTCATTTTATTTTCGTTCTTCCACCTACGCTCAATGGAGCACGTTATTATGATTTCATACGGGATCCTCTACCTGTTATGCTAGAACATGTGCCTTTACAAGTACGACACAACATGTGGTTCATGCACGATGGAGCTCCGGCACATTTCAGTCGAAGTGTTTGTACGCTTCTCAACAACAGATTCGGTGACCGATGCATTGGTAGAGGCGGATAAATTCCATGGCCACCACGCTCTCCTGACCTCAACCCTTTTGACTTTCATTTATGGAGGCATTTGAAAGCTCTTGTCTACGAAACTCCGGAATCAAATGTAGAGACTCTTCGTGCTCGTATTGTGGACGGCTGTGATACAATACGCCATTCTCCACGGCTGCATCAGCTCATCAGGGATTCCATGCGACGGAGGGTGGATCCATGTATCCTCGCTAACGGAGGACATTTTGAACGTTTCCTGTAACAAAGTGTTTGAAGTCACGCTGGTACGTTCTATTGCTGTATGTTTCCATTCCATGAATTATGTGATTTGAAGAGAAGTAATAAAATGAGCTCTAACATGGAAAGTAAGCGTTTCCGGACACACGTCAACCTAACATATTTTCTTTCTTTGTGTGTGAGGAATGTTTCCTGAAAGTTTGGCCGTACCTTTTTGTAACACCCTGTAGGTATCAAATGCAGTACCTTAATGTAAGGTACAGCATTTCTCAAGCTTTCTGGAAGAAGCTCCAACTTTTATTCCATATGTCACAGGTAGGTGTCACTGTTGATGTGAAAAAAAGCTGCATCTACAAATTATAACCCATCGTGATCCTGCTTCCTGCCCCGAAACAGTTCAGAGTTCCACGGTGTATTTTACACGACATGGCAGCTGACAGAAGTTCATGACTGAAATGAAGTTCAGATTGGTAAACGTTTAAAAACGGCTTCGTAATGCATTAGTGCACACTTCTGATTGTCACTTTCAATAAATGTTATGAACTTACTTGTATGGCGAAGCCTGGGATGTTTTTTTTTTGCATTTTGGTAACTACGTATCTAGATGACAACAACTTACCGCTATTTTTCTGTAGCCCAGCAGTCTTCGCGAACAGTAGCACCGTGAAGACAGCAAAGATCTTCCTCCACACAGAGTGAAGCCAACAACTGGAAGGAGTTGTGGAAAATGGAATACATAGAACACGCCTTCCCCAAATAATCTGAGATCATCTACATATGCTTGACAGACGTAGCTAGTAGCAGACAAGCGAAAGGTGGAGTCAGCTGAAGTGACATCACAGCGGTCAATACGAAGTGAATTACTGAGCGGATGAAAGTATACAGCTACGGCTACCAGCTACAGTCGTTGTAAATCCTGATTTTAGTAGAAGGAGGGGAGCATGAGCATACCAACCAACAGGAAAGCGAAGATAATAATGATATTAACAAAGAGGGAGAAGGTGTACGACAAGAACAAGAAGACGAGAACCAGGAAGTGGATGAGGAAGGGATGGATGACATTTTATCACCAATGTACATCCAGAAGATAGATCGCTAATCAGGTATGAAGGGGAATTGATGAAGAAAAATGAGACGTAAATAGGGAAGACAATAGTTAACATGAAAGCTAAGATTGTGGACAAAAAGAAGAATTGGTTAGAAAGGAGAATTAGGAAGGGAGACACGAGGGCCCAGTAGTTTTGAAAATAGCAGAGGAAGAAAAATTTTGATACCGCTATCGGATTAGCACAAAATTGTGTCAGCTGCATGTAGCGAGAAATTAACGAAATGCCACAACTGGAGCCGAATAAAGTGAGGTTGTGTTTTGTACTGTATGACAGCCATAACAGTGACGAAAAGGAAGACACTGAATCTAGGTTTTAAGATGAACAATATCAAAGCAAAGTGGCAACAGAAGATCACGAAAGTTAAGTTGAGGATGAGCTTTGGAAGGAACATGGAAACTTGACAGCAGTAAAGATAAGAAAGAGGTAGAGAAAGGACAGAAATAAGGTGTCAAAACCGTTAACAAACCAGGAGAAGTAACTAATGCAGGACGATAGAGAGGAAGGAACGCAAGAGGCTGGGAAAGATAGAAAGAAGAAAGAAACTGGAGGAGGGAGACGAAAAAGCAAAAGGGAAGCCTATAAAACGGAAACTGAGTGAAGTAGGAGATGAAAAATCGATTTACGAATATGTTCAGTGGGGAAAACTATACGTTCCACACATGTTACAAAGACGACTAGTGTGTGTTTTCGATCTGAACGTTAGTACTGTTAAGAAAGGGAAGATAATAGCAAGTACTGGAAAACTGTGTTTAGTCGATCCAGAAGAAGACAGAGAAGCTGAAGTAAACAAAGTACCAGAGGAAACAACAAGAAAAGACATAAACAAAATTAAACAGCTAAAATGAAAGATCGGTCGAGAACACCCATTTATTACAGGCTGAAGATATTTCCAGAGGATTTATTCATAAGAAGTGTTATAAGACCAGTTTCAAGTTTTTTTGTTTTATTTGCTCAATGTTTACTCTAATATGTACAAGCAGTTATGACAATGCAAGTGTATAAGCAAAGTCATGTAAGTTTGAAGCGTGCACTGCAGTTGAAATAGTTAACACAAGAGCAATAAATAATTACAGAAAAGAAATAGATCTAATTGTTGAAAAGGAGTTGCTGGATCATCCATGTGCTACAGAGCCCGAGGAATTGCTGGGGGAGTGTTTATAAAAAAGGAGGCGTAATCAGTGTGGCAACTGCTGCTGTGAGGAAGTCAGAACTATCCACGGTAAATGGAAGCAAGGAAGATGAGTGTTTAACATCTCATCGGAGGTCATTTGAGAGGACAATGATGGTTGCTGTGGGACTTAGTGATTATAAACAAGACAATGGACAGCTGACTGAGAGCTGCATACAACTGCATTCGATTTCCCGATGACTATTACATTTTCATCTCCTTTTATCTACTGTATTACCTTTTCAATACCCACATATACTTTACCTATCTCTTCATTTTCACCCTGCGACATCAGTATGTATACATCAACTATCGTTGTTGGTGTTGGATTGCTGTCGGTTCTGGTAAGAACAATCCAATTACCGAACAGTAACAGTAACATACTCCCTGCTTATCTTCCGATTCCGAGTTAATCCTTCTCCCGTCATACCATTTTCTGCATCAGTTGATATTAACCTATACTCACCTGACTAGAAAGCCTCTGTTTTCTTTCAATTTCACTTCACTTACCTCCATTGCATCTAGAACTGAGCCTTCGCATTTCCTTTGTTGAGATTTGCTAGCTTCCTTGCCACGGTCAAGCTTCTGATATTCCATGACCCGACTCGTAGAACCTTAGCCTTTCGTTGGTTACTCAATCTTTTTCTCACGGTCACCTCTCCCTTGACCGTCTCCTCCAGGAGATCAGAATGGGGACCTATTCCGGAGTCTTCTGCCAATAGAGAGAACATTAGGATACATTTCCAAAGGCGATATTCAGAAGGTGGAACACCTTTCCATCATCCGCTGCTAAACATGGTTGAGATTCTGCTCACGAAAGATGTTGCTGACCGACCTGTATGTACACGTATATTTTGGCTGTAGCAGCATCAGGGTATCACAGAATCTAGATGACGAGAGAATAGGAGACCGTGGTCTAGAGGTAGCGTCTTTGATCTATAAAGAAAACATCCTCGGTTGTGGGTTCGAATCGCCTCTCTGCCGAAATTTTAATTAATAATGAGCATTGGCGTCCGAGGACTTCCGGTATAAGAAGTCACCCTCGTTCTACCAAAGCCCTTGTCAATGAGGGCGGAATAGCGAACAGAGGTTTAGAGCACTCTCTTGTCCTAGGGGTGGGAAACTGTCCCTAAAGGCGGAAGAATCAGCAGTGATCAACGGCATGAGGATGCAGAAGGCAATGGAAACCACTGCATTAAAGGCACTACGTCTGTCCACAGGACATGTGGCATGTAACTGAAAAAGTATCATGATCTCTCCCTTGGCAAAAGATCCCGAAATAGTCCCTCATTCGGATCTCGGATATAGTGAAAGAATCCTGAGATTGTAAGAAGGAAAAACTCCCAGGCGAGGGGGTTGCTGCAGTCAGAACGAGACGAACTTCCGTTGTACAAATCGTTTATTGATTATGTGAGCCGCTTCCGCGGACGAAAAAAGGCAGTACGTATATTCTCGCAGTGATGGACGCCTTCTACAGATTTGCCTGGTTGATACCTGGCAGGGGTGTGACTGCTCTTATTAACATCTCTTACCTTACTAACATACTTCGGAGGTTCGGGCCACCGCAGGCGTAGGTAACGGATAACGCTCCTGGCTTTCTGGGAAGGTCTTTTAGGCAATTCTTCTTTAGCAGTGGTGTAAAAAATATTACCACCACACCTTGTTGCTGAAAGAATTAGCTGCAACTTGAAGTCAGAACTGGGATCACTTTGCCGTGGTTAAACTCCGTGTGGCATGAAGCAACCCATGGCTCCCCATCTAGCCTAATGCTCTCATATCCCATGAATTCTCGCTCTACAATTTATGGGTGATAAATGATCTTTTACCTCCATCTATCACTCGGGAGGTTCTTAGGGAGAAATGGGGGCGAACTCGGGCAAATATTAGGAAAGCTCACGATCGTCAGGTCTATCGATATAGTAGAATCAAGCGCCCCTTTCAGGGAAGACAGGGGATCTTGTCTACATCAGGAGCGTTTCTGGCGGACTTCTCAGGATATAACTTAGGAAAGATTGCTCCACATTTCCTACGTACATACACCGTTGTAAAAATTTTAAGCCCAGTCAATTTTTGGTCAGGAACCCTGGAAAGGGGAAGCTCATACGGGTTCATCTCAGTCAGATTAAAAATTACAGCGGAGTGAGGGGTTTTTAGCCCCGGGGAGGTTTGTTCAGCTTTGACAGGGGGAGGATGAGCCGTGGTGTCATTGAATTAGTAGACCGTACTGTCTGCCGCCACTGGCTTACGTGTAGTGTTGACTATCCCTCTTGCGGCCCCATAGTCAATATCTATGAGGAAGAGCTGGTATCTGTGGGTTGTGTCCTTAGAAGATCTTCGCTTGCCGATGTATATACGGGGTTCGCTGGCCCCAGAGAGCGGTGCGAAATTTGCGGATTAGCGGTAGCTTCACGACAAGAGGTGGCCACGAGGTCCGAGTTGCCGAAGCCATGAGCTGCGCAAGGAGGGCCTAAGCAGAACGAGGATACCGGAGTACTTTGCTGGAGTCAGCATCGACTACAAGCAGCAGGCCGACATCCCGTCGGTTGGTTGGCAACATTCATACCTGTCGACCTCTCGTGGCCTGGTTGCCTTCTTCTACCTGGCTTTCATCGGAACCACTCAGTAACCGCTGCGATGCACGTGGATCCATGGAACTGCTTGCTGATAAAGGGGAGTAACGTTCTGTCATCCGCATGGTAATTTGTGTCATAAGGAGAAATGATCATTTTTATAAAATAAGAGAAATCAAGGCTCGCACAGAAAAATTTAAGGGATCGCTTTTCCTGCGCACCGTTAGAGTGGATAGGGTAGAGGGACAGCTTGAAGGTGGTTCATTGAACACTCTGCCAGGCAGTTTATTGTGAATGGTAATCATGTAGATGTAGATGTAGGTTGTCTATCTGCCCTCCTTATTATTTTCTAGTTTCCACCTGCCCCTCAGAGTTTTACTCAGTCGGCTCTATGGTCGTAAATATGGGCAGTAGCATTTTACTAGTACAGTAATTGTCATTTGAAAATTTGTTCCGCTATTATATAGCCCTTCCTTTCGGTTTTGTACCTGATCTTCAATGTTCAAATTTATTAGCTATGGGTCGTAAATACAACCGGAACAATTGTAGCAAGGCACAGGTTGTCGTTAAAGAAAGAGGGGCCTTGTGGTTAAATTTAGCTGTTAATCGGTTCAGTTCTTTGATTGTAATTGCATTTCTCAGTCATTAGTCATAATCTGAATCACCTGTTTTAATAAGCTGTTCGTTTCTGTATTTCAAAGACCGGATCATTAATGGTGTCATTTAGCTGGATCTTGTGGTTCCGCCGAGTGAGTTCTCTTGTAATAAGTGTCCACACGTAAAATTTTAAGACGTGCCTTCAGAGCGGTCTCGATAACTGACAAACAGTTTAACATTGAAAATATTAACAGCCAACTGTCAATTGTCAAAAGGGACGGGTTGGGATCCAGTCGCACTTTGGTTGCCGATTGAAATTAAGAGGTCGGTTGCTTTGAAGTAAGCCTTACCATTATCATATTGCTTGCTAATCTCTTTAACCTTTAAGAACAGGTGCGTATCTTAAATTCAAACATTTCGACATGAATCATCCAAGTTAAAAGTTATGTCATTTGATTTGAGTAATTGAATCACTCTTGTCATGAATGGTACTTATATAGTTTTCATGTGTTGCAGAAATGCATTCAAAAATACAGTGACTAGCGTGGTAGTAAACACCGCTGTTCCACGCTATAACGGGCGGGCTGCCGGTCCGGCCGTCTTGTAATCATTGTCATATTGTTTGCTGTTTTGCAATATAGCACTTCAGATTTCTTTTGCAAAGATTAAAAGCCTTTTCAGCTTGAGGATTAAGGCCAAACGAATTTTGCAAGTTTGTTCATTTTGTTAAAGAAAATTGTATGGTTAAATGCTTCGATTGTCTGTAAAACACAGTTTACATATTGTTAAATAACCAGATTCTGTTAAAGGAAAGATATGTTAGTGGATCCTCCTTTCGAAATTTTTCTTAATTCCAGTAAGTACCACGTATCAGTGTCATTACTTTGTGTAAGGAGACCTCAAGTGTAAGGTTTATCGCAGAAAAATTCATAGTCTTCCAGAACTGCAACGGAACAATTCGGATGAGACTGCAGCTATTCTAGCAGTCTAGCTTTGATCCGACTTCAGCAACTAATTGACCCGGGCCCAAAAGTGCCATGAGATGAATGGTGCTCACCTTCAATGTCTGCTACAGTCAGCTTAGTACTGTATTTCCTTTCATCTGCTCTCTTTGTACACTGGAACTGTGTTCTCTGTGACACTTATTTTCCTGGCCCTTTATACGTGCCTCTGTATAACAACGTACCTCAGAAAACGTTTTCTAGCGTGCGTAACTATAAAGAAAACCGTATACATCAGAGTTTTCCATATTGTGTTGGGATCGGGTGGGTGTGCAGCTGCGATCATATTTTATGGCTTTTCCATCAAGCTGCTACAAATGAAATTGTAGCATAGGAGAGAAAAATATCCTTTATACATAAAAATGAATGGCTGTGTTCGAGACATTAAGTGCGGTGGGAGAAAAAGATCATCCAGTTGCTAAATGGCAACGTATTTAATGAACGCAGCATATGGAGCCCCATGGTATTACATATGGTGAATACTTGTCTCTGCTACAGGATATATAGTGATAGTGACACGCTGCTGATTAATTTCTTTGTTTACAGGACCAGATTTAGAACAGTACATTTCATTTGAACACCTGATTGGTACAAAAGTTGTGTTTTTTCTGTCTAGAGAATAAACTAAATTGCAGGACCACTAACTCCAATTAAAAAGAGAAGTACTTTGTGTGTATGTTAGAATACATTTAACGTGCAGTGAATTCTAACGATACGCTGGATGACCCTGATCTGTAAAATTCGAATACTTTGTCTATATGTTGTGAAATACTTTATGACCATAAGTGTACTCAGAATTTGAATCTGTTTTTGGTGTTGTCTGTCAAGAATAGAAACATGCAATATTAATACCTGTAATACAAACATACAATGTTAATACTTGTAACAGTCACATTTTGTTCTTTTTAGAGATCAAGGGTTGCTGAATGGAAATCAAGAAGCACATCAGTTTTCTTCTGATGAATATACTGAAGCATTCCTTAAAGACATGGCTACTACCGTAGGACTATGCGAAACAAAGTTAACACAACAAAAAAAGCTAAGACACTGCATTATGAAAGCTAAATTTGTGACAGTATTTTAATGTTGTTCAATTAGAACAAAAGCTACAAAGTCAATATTGTTAGAGTACTGGGCAATATGTAAGTTTCTGATCTCTCACACAAGTTTATTTGTACGAGTTGTATTCAATGTCTTCGAAAGAGGTCATTCCTGAAAGACTTCTACATATTAGACTCGAATACAGTTTGCACCCTGGAACTGCACATCGCCGGCGACTGACAGGTGGTATGCAGTGAAAGCAAGGAATGCGAACTGGGAAGGCCACAGATCGTTTATGCTATCGACAGCCGAGGGTCTATATTAAAATTTTATGCGCTCTAAGAAATTAAAAAATATCCAACAGATCCAGTCATTCTTCTCCTTGGGTTCGTCATGTACATTCACTCCAGGCATCACTTCGTGGTGTTACATCATGTACTGTGAATCCAGTACATACACAGATGTAAACCATGTGTAAAACAGTATAGTAAGTTGATATTCGTTGTAGGGGTATTTACCATGATATACGAACATCGTAGTGTATGGTCATCACAGATAAACGTTTTGCATTGCCACTTTGTAAAATATGTTGCTGCTGAAAACCATGAAAGAAGGATCACAGAAGACGTTTTATATTTATTGGCACTTTGGTACCACTGTCCTTGTCCGATCACCGAAGTTAAACAGTTCTGAGCCCGGCCAGAACTAGGATAGGTGACAGCCCAGCGAAAACAGGGAAACGTTGGTTTTAAGGATAAGCAAGTTGCCGAAGTAGAGCCCAGTTAAACGATTTTCATCTGGTCGTGGTGTCTCTTATCACTGTTTTACAAATTCTTTTTTTATCTGAGAGTTTCTCACGTGGAAATTTTGTGATCTTCAGCCAGTCTTTTACATCAGAACAGGCATTTTTAGTGAGTTAACAATACAATATAGGAGGGTTGGAACCTAAATAGTGGCAACTATTTATTCACAACCAATTCAAAAGAGTTACATGTTTGCACCTGTCACTGTCTTTCAAAGTAGTCATCAGCGTTGAGTAAAACTCGTTGCGAGCCATGTGGAAGGCATAGTATACCGTCAGCAGAGCCTTTTCTGTTGATGGTGCGAATGGAGCTGTGTACTGCCTGTTGAATCTCTGGAACAGTTTTGAAGTGAATGCCACGAAGTGGTTCTTTCATCTTCGGAATCAAATCAAAGTCACAAGGGCTTAAGTCTTGGGCTGGTGGATGGTACAGTACTTTCCAGTCCCATCGACCGAACAGAGCAGCCACAGCTTGCGCTGTATGCGCCCGCGCATTGTCGTGCAAAATGATGGGTGGGTAGCGCAGAATTTGTCGCCGCTTCCTTCGCAAAACGTTATGGCTCGCCGCGAAAGTCGAGACTGTGTTAGAGCCCCAGTATGGTGGAAGTTATGGTGATTCTCATGTACAACTGTGATGGTGTAATGCTAATGCATTTCGTTCCTCCACGGCAGACGGTCAATGCACAGTATTGCTGTTCGTTTTTTGAACATTACCTGTGACCAGTTTTGCGATAAGAGCGGCGACACTTTTATGTGCGAAGAGGGGTAGCCGTGTACGCAAGCCACTAAGAAAGAGACGTGGATAACAGAGCCTGTGAAAATCACTTCACATATCCTGACACACCCACTCGACCTGCGCGTAGATGGGATTGATGTGGTAAAATAAATAAGCATTGAACGAAAACGCAAGCATTTGCGCCTAGTTTGAGTTGTCTAGATTTTCACAACGAAAAGAAATATGTTTCAAATATGCAAACTGTGCATCTTATCTTAAAATCAGAAGTTCAACCTGAGACAGACGAATATTTACTAACAGAAAGATAACTTAACAAACAAAAAGTGATGTTGGTATTCGTACAGTACCTGAAATGAGGGTGTGGCAACTGTCGTAACAGAATAAGCGTTATACGACACTACGAACTGCTGGCAGCACAAAATTTAATTACAGCCAGCATGGGACGTAGCGCTCCTTTGTGAAGTCCTGTTCCCACCTCTTTCCTTGTTCCAAGCATCTTGATTCTCACGCCAGGTTCCCCGTCTACCAGCAGTCAAAGCGCTGGACAGAGAATCGCAAACATTCCACCAGGCCAGTGAAACCCCTTCCATGGTTCCTGCGAAAGGGAGCCGGTCCCCTCCAATTTCCGAAGAAAGACAGATGCGCCGCTGCGACCACCAGATTAAATTTGATTCCGACATCTTTTTCGTTGGACAAAGCCAGCTCGGTTCGAAAGCTCCCCTTCTTCTCGCCGTTATCGACAACCCACTGTGCAGTGGACCTTAATCTCGTAGGTATGTTACGATGAGAGAGTAGAATTTGTAACCCCTTTCCTCTACGACAGTTCCTTTATCATGTGTTTTTGTCAAATTTCTTTCCGAATTCTTAGCGGCAGCGATCTTCTGTCATCTTGCTCAGATGTGAATATTTTCTCATGAAATAGGTCAGTCGCACTTTTAGGAGATACAAAGGTGGCCTGCATGAAAGTTACTTTCCAAAGAGTGAATCACATAGTACGAGAAAGATTTGCAAATGACTGAATGGAAATATGTTGCAATGACGTTTAATGAAGTATGGAGATTTTAGGGGTAACTTCGTCGCTTAGTTCTGAAAGTGGTTAAAACTGTATGATTGTCCTCTGTGTTAATCACTTAAATGTTCCTAGCCGTGAAGATAATTATCCAATTGATAAAGAAACTTAACTGATTTGTCATTGAAAATGTGATTAAATACTACAGATTGAAACTAAAATTATTTTTTTGCTTACGACTAGGTGAGAAACCTGGGATTGCCCAGTACTCATTTTGCCAGTTTTATATTAGAAAAGAATACAAGAAATGAACTGTGCTAGAAATATAATAACGACAAAAACTCATTTCCATGTATTCGTAAAAACGCCTTTGAAATTATGTCAGCATACGCTCCGCTGCAGAGTGAAAATTCCATTCACCTTTTAAATTGTGAAACAGTCGTACAAAGATACACGGTTAATGTACAGATTTGTAAGTGCAGTATCTCTG